>NC_136505.1:36918737-36923737 GCF_053919585.1 Euprymna scolopes | reverse complement strand
ATCCAGCGCCGACATATACTCTATCCCTTGTAATGCATGCCACAAACCATACATAGGAGAAACACAATGTAAGTTAGTATAAGACTTAATGAACACAGAAGAGACATAAAGAATGGAAACTCCTTAAATGCATTGATTGAGATTGTCGGAGTGACTTCCTCATCTTGGTTGTTATAGTCACAACGTTTCGGCCGTTTTGCACTCCGAAAACGGCCGAAACGTTGTGACTATAACAACCAAGATGAGGAAGCGAGTCCGACAATCTCAATCAATGAAAACACCTCATCTCAAAACTACAGACAATTACTATCCTTTAATGCACTTTTCTGCCATTGTGCTGAACATGATAGCCTGTTTGACTTTGATCATCCAAAAATTATCAAATTTGTTGTAGGTAGGGCTAAACGGAAACTTCTAGAATCGGCAATTATTTCAAATACTAGCACAATCACGCAAAGAAAAGATTTCTACAATTTAGCCCCTATTATAGGAAATATAATAATTAGAGAGCAAAATATGAATACAGATCCTAGGTAATCAGTCTATATGTCCTTAACCGTCTCTCTTCCTATAATTTCACAAAATAAATAAGATAAAATAATAAAAAAGTAAATATGAATCTACATATGTATATGGATAACGTATTTATGTGTAAATATATGCATAGAATAATTCATCTTTTCCACACGCACATTTATAGATTCTACCCAGAATGGGAAGGATATTTTCCTTTTTCACTCGCATGTGGTCTGTGGTGGTTTTCTTCTGCATTTTTTCTACGAAATCCTGAGGATGTCCCCTGAAATAGGGACGAAACTTTGATTAGTATGTAATTAATTCTCGGTTTTCCTTCTCAAATAACATAACGTCAACCATCGTTTGTATTTTTATTTTATTCTTACTCATGTATATATATATATATATTTATATATATATATATATATATATATATATATATATATATATATATATATATAATACATGTGTCTCTGTGTATGTAATTTGTTACCCTATCAAATCCAAAACGGATTAACGCGTTCTTATTAAATTTCACACAAATGACTTTATGTATCTGATAGAGGTTTTAAATATGTTTTGAATTGGAATGCCCCCCAAGAAGCATTACAATTAGGTAACATAAAAAATCTTATTAAATAAACAAATATTCTTATTTTGACCAAAGTAAACATCTTCTAAATTATATATATATATATATATATATATATATAATTTAGAATAATGCTAATGAATTTGCAAATAAAAATGATGAACGTCTAAAAATTTAAACACCTTAAAAAACTAATTATTTACATAAACTATATACATACACATACACACACAAACACACATATATATATATATATATATATATAATAAAAGAGGGTTACCCATTTTTGAAGACATATTTTAAAATAAGATTGAGGTGTCAAATATAATAATAAAGTCATTTATTGGTTTATTTTCTTTTGCTTTAAGTTCAATATTTCGTTAATAAATAGCATTTTCATGGTAGGAATTCCGGCCCTTGATTTTTATTTCATTTTCCATTTCTAAGTTATGTCATCAGTAATATAAAAAAGGAAATATCCAGAAATACAATTGTCATACTATATAAAATGTATTCACGATCATGTATGTACAAACGATAACAAAACATTTGAAAAAAAAGGGAATCTGATGGATCATAAAGAGTTAGATTTTAACTGTGAGCATAGAGTAACAGAAGCTGCATTTGTAAATTTGAATATCAAAATTGAGGATCGAATTTTTTGGCATAAAATATTTGATAAAAAAAACAAAAAACTTTCCTTTAAAATTGTTCGTATGACGCACAAAAATGTTAGTTGCCCTATATACATTTTAACGGAAACATTATTACTGATTTTCTGAGAATAGCGCAGGTTACCTTAATATTAACAGATTTTATCCCCCCAGTTTTTAGCTTAGTAATAAGAATGATTAAACAAGGCTATGATACAATATAAAATTTAAAACAGTAAATGAAGCATTTGTTTATAATCCGCATGCTTTTAAACAAATATAAATATATTAATAAATGGAAGCTAAATCCAAATTAGAAACCATATAAAATGTTATGTATGTATATATGCATATATATATATATATATATATATATATATATATATATATATATATATATATATATATGTGCGTGTGTTTGTGTGTGTGTGTGCGTGCGTGTGTGTGTGAATATAATTAATTATAATAGTTTTGCTTTCGATTTTGATTATGGCTGATGACATTTAAGTTATCTATTTTTATTAATAATTTTACCAAGAATTCTTCATAAGGTTTGATTTTGGTTCCGATTAAAGCTGAGGAAGCTCAATTTATATATATATATATATATATATATATATATATATATATATATATATATATATATTACTAATTCATTTAATCACATAAATTAAAATATACAAAAGTATAAATTTGTGCGCAAACTTTAAGTATTCACTCCAAAAGTGCGCAATACCTAGGTAGAGCTAGGTAGTAAGTTATAAAATATATATGGCGATTAAGTTACACAAAATATTCCGCGTTTCATCCACGCTAGGATTCATCAGCCTTATGCATAAGCGTATATATATATATATATATATAAATATATATATATATATATATACATCGTAATTTTATAATATATTTATTTACATTTATTTATAAAAATAGATAGAATATTTACTTTATAATAATATTTACCTGAAAGCGGACACTTATCTGTAATATATTGATGTTGGTATTCCGTGGATGTCCAGTCTGAATGCATACGCCCTACTATTAATGTAAAAGTATTTGTCAAATCTAACAGGGAAGCTAGCTGTAGCACAACCATAAAATACGCTTAAATATGATATTTGGATTCATGCAGATTTCGTATATATGAATATACATTCCATTTTCTATTGGTTCTTACACATTTAATAGTAGTGATTTCAATATATATATATATATATATATATATATATCCATATAACTTCGGTGCATCTGCTGGAATCGAAACCGAAACCAACATTATGACGGGTATATATATATATATATATATATATATATATATATATATATATATATATATCACTTTAACTGTTTCAGCTATAATCGAAACCGAAACTAAAACTTATGAAGAATATTTGGTATATTTTCATTATAAAAAGAATCGTTAATCATCAGCTATAATCGAAACCGGGACCCAAACTTTTGAAAATAATTGGTAATATGTTTTTCCCGATAAAGTGGTAGGTCATAACAACTAATGAACATTGACCCAGAAGAAAAAAAGATGTATGCATGAGACACAAAATAAAACACGTGCTATCGTATTACCATACAGATAATATTTATTGATAACACTTTATCTATACACTTCCCAATGCAAAGACTAAATTTTATCCTGGTGAAAATTCCGTAAACTCATAGAATCCATTCCAATTCACAATAAATATTTCCAAGGAATGGTGAATGCATGTAAAAGTCGAAATGTCAAAGTGTGTATGAAAGTCAGATATCAGTATCAAGAAATGCAAATTCAAGCTGGCCTCGAACAAAATGGTGATATTTAATGTATGAAAGAAAACGGTAATATTTTTTATTTATATGTATGCACTTTCGTTAAAAAAAAACATTGACATATTTTCAGCGATACGTATCTCAGTCAGTAAAAGGAGAGAAAAAAACGAGGCTTGTGAAGTTTAAATGAGAAGATGGCAAATAAAATAGTAAAAATGATAAAATCGGAAAATACACAGACATATACATAGCAAATAGACACCCTTATTAAGAGAAACTACGATTGATTCTGCCAGAAAATTCTAATTGATATGGTGAAAGTAACATTGATTATTTGCTCTCGCTGATTAATTTTAAAATCATGCGATTAAAGTAAAAAATATAATATGAATGCTAAAGGCATTTGGAAACCGATTTATAACACCGTCATATAAATTGTCTCATAATTCTTGACCGGTGTCATATTAATATGGTCATATCCAATGAATCTATCTCTCTCTATCTATCTCTCCATCTATCTATCTATCTATCTATATATATATATCTATATATATATATATATATATATATATATATATATATATATATATATATCACTCTCTCTCTCTTTATATATATATATATATATATGTTTATTGTTATATAAACATGCTCACATCCCGCTGCTACAAATAGCCACTTGTTTCAATCAAACAACAGATATCATCAGGCAGCGACTTGACTATTAAAAGTTGAATGAATTAGCTTATTCATTGAACTTTTGAATAGTCAAGTCGCTGCCTGATGATATCTGTTGTTTGATTGAAACAAGTGGCTGTTTGTAGCAGCGGGATGTGAGCATGTTTATATCACAATAAACAAGTATTATCAGCTCTTTTTATTGAGCACTATCTAACAACCTCGTTGAATTCATTAATCCATTACTTTTGAATATAAAAAGACCCGAGTATATATACATATATATATATATATATATATATATATATATATATATATATATATATATATAAAACAGATACAATGGTCAGTTGAATAAGATGTCACGATTTGAAGCGTTCGTCAAAAAGTTGCAGAAGCTGTAAACCTGTATGAATAATTATAATTTCAAGTAGTCTCTGAAACGTGCGTATGTCGATATACTGTTGAACAGAATGAAAATGGTCACTACGTATATAGAAATGACGTTATAAAACTATTGCGCCGTGTGATTTTGTTCATTCTCTTTCTATTTATCTATATAACTATCACCCACGTACAGCACTGTTTCGGTGTATCATAATTCACCAGTGCAGCTACACTAGCACATATCTCTTTCCAGTAATTGTACCTACTCCAATTTAGTTGATAATCGGCAGTTCTAACTGATCGATGCTCGTAAACGACCTCATAAAATGTCCGTGTCTATAGGCAACCTTTCACCGCTTTTATAGTGCTCGACCTGCTTCTTTATATAGAAACAAAGAGAGAGCTTT
>NC_136505.1:36848737-36916237 GCF_053919585.1 Euprymna scolopes | reverse complement strand
ATTAAAACATAAATATCCTTTCTTTCTCACGGGCAGCTTTATGCCTGGTCATGTTTAATGTTAATTGAGTCTATTGTCATGGCCTTTGTAGTTATCAATGTAAAGTAATTCAAGCAGGTAATTGTTTAATGTGTTAGATGTTAACGCCGGAGAATACGACGAACGATGCGTGTTTGCAATTAGGAACTGATCTGCAAAGTCCCCAGTATCCATTTTTTTCTTTACTATAAAATTTTTATAGCTATAGATGTCCAAATTGATATTATTTTTGTTGTTGCTTTGCAAGCCGGTAATAATCAAAACGCGCGCGCACACACACATACACGCGCACACACACACACACACATATATATATATATATATATATATATATATATATATATATATATTTATATGATATATTTTTACTAAAAATGTTTATTAGCAAAAGTATGTTAGAGAAATGACGATATGATGCTGGCGACCATAACTGGCAAAAATTTATGTCATTTAATTTATCACCACAGACAAAATTGGCACAAGGAAAGGAGGCGAGGAGAGACACGTAAGGGCTCTAAAAGAAGGATAACACTTGCTTTTAAACATTGCCCGCAAGCGCTGTTGGCCTTCCTGAGCCCGGCGCCCCAAGAAAAATCACCTCATCCGAAAAACGAGAGGCAAGGTCTGAAAAAGTTTAACCTACGAGTACTATTTAGAACTAATACCTCAGCTCGCCAAGTAAAAGCTCACAGAAATGACCCAGTTTATGCCAGACCAGTTGTGTAGATTAAAATCTTACATACCATATATCAACGATCTGTGCCAGAGGCGAAATAACTGTCGCGAATGGGAGCCCAATAACGTCGATTGGAACTAAATCTATAGTTTCCGAGTAAATATATATTTCCTAAAATAGGTATATCAACTTTGCCCACAACAACCATTTGTCCTCTTTTAAATAATTGCCCAATTCTTTCGATGACGCCTCCATTCCATCTCGAAAGATAATTGATACCTCCTGTAGGAGCAGCTGAGACTGTAATTGTGAGGTAAGGGTTGCACAATTCCCAATCACACCTCACCTGAATCGGCACTGTTTGAGTCCAGCTGCAAGGAGAAGTCTAATACCATTGGAAACAATGCCGGGATAAGCGGAGAACATACCCACCTGGAAGTCCCAAATGATCACCCAATTTGTTTTATGCCTCCAAATAACTATTTACGAATAGAATATTTTGATAGTAACATATTGCCAAAATGTGGCTTTATTATCTTAATCCAAGACATTTTTTTTAATTACTTGTTAAACATGTAAAACAGTGTATAATTGTTATCAGTGTTCAAGGTAATATTTATAAACTGTGTCTAGATTATATACAAAAATATGATTGTAAAATAGATTATGTGAATTTCATAGATATCTGTAATTTAGTGAAGTGATTCGCACCATTATGTATGGCAAGTAATCATAAAATATATTTAATCCCAATTTCCAAGTGTAAATTGATATTTGCAGTGACAACAGATTCTTGCAAGAAAACTAATTTAATATTCTGGCGCGTGAAAATGAACTAACAATTACTGAAAAGAACTTCGTTTCAAATTTCTAAGAATCATAAAAAGGGGTAATCTAACAACCAAAAACTATGTCAAATTGGAATGTAACCAAGAAAAAAGAAGTATCGGGATTAGTTCAGGAATTTAACTAAGCGAGATCTATCACATATTCGACGAAGATATACAAGAAACACAAATGCATCAAGTGCGTTCATATGTGGTGTCGATGGAAACTCTATGTTGTCAAACGAAACAAGGTGTAACACATTAAAAAAGTTTGCTAGTCTAAAAATCAAACAGGAGGAAAGAAAATTGCAATAAATTGATTTTTACAGATGAATCGATTGGTCAGATGGAACGCGTTGGAGGATACCTTTCAAGAAATTTGACTCAAGATCCTTTTTAGACGCAAACAAGGTGACAGTGGATTCAATGTATATGCTGAAATTATTAAAAATGAGGCCATTTAAGTGTTAAGTTTTAATTAATTTTAAAAGTGACTGTGATTTTCTAGAGTAATATTTCCTTTGATATCTTGATAACTGGTTATTATCTAAACGTAAATATATAATATTTATGCAAGACAAAGTTCCAATCAAATTATTATACTTTACTAAATCCTGATCGAAAGATTCTGTTATTACAGACCTTGAAATAACTGCGACCTGAATATGTAAACATGTTCAGCATCCTCAAGAGCGATATTCATTGTAATCGAAAGGCAAGTGTGACTTCTGGAGGCAGTTACACTTGCTGCAAGACTTTACCATCCGCTCAAATTTAAAATCTATCATCGCGTATTGAAAATGGACTATTAAGAGTTCCTATTTACTTTGCCTACCTACGAGGGCAGAATTAGACTTCATGGTCGTTTTTTAATGGGGAGGGGAAGGAGCAAAAATAAGAATTGTCTCAGTCGTGAAAATATCTCCTCCACTAACTGAGAACAAAACCTAAATCGTAGGCTTTGAACAGACACAAAACTTTGATCTTAGCTCGAAGACTAAGCGTATTTATTGAAAAAATAGTACCGTTGTAAACGAAATTTTAGATGGTTCTTATCATTTTTTATTAATATATTTTTATTTGTTAAAATAACATGCTTTTATATTTTTCTTTTAACAAATTGACGAATCCGTGCTAAAATCGTTTGTTTTGCATTTTCCACATACGTTCTATATGGTATAATATGAACTACTGACAGGCACGTTTTGTTAACTTAGTAAGTCTTTTCAACAAAAGAAAATAGATTTCTTTATATATATATATATATATATATATATATATATATATATATATATATATATATATATTAAAGTGAATAATATAGAGCAGAATCTAAACAACAATATCATGGGATTCTCAATATTAAAAACACAACGTTTTATACCAATTCATAACTTGCATACAATATCTAGATGCAGTTTATTTTATTCATCCACCTAAAGTAATAGCATACTCTCATGATATATTTTTTACACAGTGATCACCACTTATCAAGGCCCGGAAGCCACTCAGGGATAAGGGTTATTGCAAGTACATTACGTTAGTGTTGAGATTTGATGAAGTGTTTACTTAAGGGGGCGGTTCATTAGGAATTTGTTAACGTTGGACTTGAAGACATCCAAGTTGTAGTCAGGTGGGAAGCAGGCAGACGGAGCAGAGTTCCACAGACGTGCAGTTCTAAGAAAGAAGTTTTGTTCATGGAATCCATGTTTTGATTCAGACACAAATAAAGAGTGGGGAAAATTTTTCACAGTGGATTCAGCTAGATATCGATAGAAATAAGATATTTATGACAAATATTTAAACTAACAGGTTCGTATTGTTCGGATTCATTAGACTTCCGATAAATCCCTATAATACAAATAACCAACCTTTATCTTAAAAATTCAGAAAAATAATACTTATCAAAGGAGTCCATGTTTTCTGGACCTTTAATTTATGCACTTTTATTCTTATATTTACATAATACACTACATTAATCATCGTTATTATTATCGTTATTATTATCGGTATTATTATCGTTATTATTATCGGTATTTAGACATGGAAGACGAATGCTATAGTTACGGATATTGAAACTTACAAATCACTTTTCTCTATTTCTCCTCAATGGTGACAAAATCTCATAATATTGATGAATACCAAACGTTTATTCTAACGAATGATCAATGGCTCATATATTTTTCTCGGTCTTATATAAAATGAGACCCTATCTATTAATAACCAATCTATACATAATTTTATATGAAAATCATTTTTTTGTATTCTTATTTGTAGTTCTCAAACATATATTACACTTTTGCTGGAGGACGTACTATGGTCGGTTCAAAGGTAAGGCCTTCTTATCAGCTGCATCGGTTTCATAAACGTTCACAGAGCTTCGATGAATGTTGATTGGATACATGTTTCTGCATAGAGGAATTCAGTGACGGATTCCTGTTTCTGAAGCGCGTTTATGCTGGAGGTTGCTTTCTTAGTCCTATACCGTAAATATCTGCAGAATAGCGATGAAGCTTCCAGGTCATAAATGCATGTTCAGTCATCATAACAATGAAATTTGTCAATCCCTCTGATAGAAATCAGTATATTAAAAAAATATTCAAAGCATTACATTTGGAACGTCTCCCGTATAATTATACTAAATCAAGCACAGACAATGTATGAAGTCGACACTCAAAATATAAAATACGTGAATGTACACGTGTCCGTATAAAACGTTACATATTTACAAAAGACGAAACAGCGTCTATTCGTAAGCCACGTCGGCATTTTAAGACAAATAAATGGTTTGTCTTGGCACATTCTAACGGCGAAAGGCTGTCCTGGATATTTGGCAGACTTTTCAGAATAAGTTCGGCCATTATGTCAGGCATTATCTTTTACTTCGTAAGCGGTTTGGTATCTTGCCGATCCCGTGGGGAACGCCTATTGGTACGTTTTCCCAGATTTTTTTATACGACGACAGTGCTTTCTAAGGGAATCTGTTTTCCCCCAACTATTCGGACCCTGCGTCATACTTTGATGAATTGGAAAGCTCATAAATATACGTGGATGTCAGTATGAGAACAATCAATTTCTACATTGTTTTTGCAAAACTATTTTTCTATTAACTGCACGGATGTTCTAAAATAAACTGTTTTCTTATATTTAAAACAGACAGCCCAAACCATACAAGGCGAATGTAAATGGCGTTGTTGAGAGGCGGTGAAATTCAGAGTACAATAAATGACAAAAATATATTTCTATTAAACAGATACGTGGTTTATTCCAAAGCCCAATTTTCGTATTTATACTGTGAATACAATTCTTGGCATATGACCATGCCGCTCACGCATATATAGCCTAATCTATAGGCCCAAATTCCATATACGCTACGTCATAAACTAAATAATATTTGAAAAATAACGAGTCGAATGTAATCTTACATCTGCCGTATTTTGTGTTATGTTAGGAATGTTATCCTTGGGTATAAAGTTCGCCCATTTTTATTGTACTCCCGGTCTGTAGCACTTTATCGTTTGAGTTTTCGAGTTAAAATATAGGAGGGTTTATTTTTGTAATGCCCCTCTTGAAATCATTTATTAATTAATGAAGACATATTTATACAATCGTTTATTGCATAAAAAAACTATTTAAGGAGTTACAATGGTTTTATTTACTAATACCAGGAACTAAATATGCGTTATCCTCATCATGAAACGGCTCAAGCAACTTTTACAAAAAGTTTACACTACAAGCATATGAAGGAAAAAAATAAAATTTAAGGCAGCTTTCAGAGGAAAATTGTAGTAAAATTCGAAATTTTAAATGTAGGAAAGAAATTAAATGTCTTTAGAGATTTAAATGCTAGGTGGCTATAAATCGTGGTTCGGTTTGATATATCGTGGTAATTCTTTAAGGCGTATGTTGCAAGCTCCAAGCGTCTCTACTAGGCGGGGGTCTTGTGTCACGCTGATTTAGAATGCTTACTAAGAAGCCATACCTGTTCCACAGTCGCCGCGCTGGTTTGTTCCACGTAGTTTTAAATAGTATTTTCATCGCTAGCGTTGCAGAATAAAGTGAGGCGTCTATTGGTCTAACACATTTTAATGTAAAACGCCATGATATGTATTAAAGTGAAGTTTTTAAGCTTTACACATCTATATAAGTGGCCCTTCCGTCAGTAATTTATTTGCGCTTGTTTACAATCCGCATTATTTAGGGCTTCACAGATCTAAACATGACGCCGAAAAACTAACAAAAAAAAAACAAAAAAACAAACTGCAGTGATAAAAGTAGAAGATTTAATACTTCCTTCACTAAAAGATGTCGTCTTGTATTCTTTACATTTTCCTATAAACTGATTGATTTTTATATATTGCTTTTACATTTTAAATACTCATACAGGCAACTCTCAACCCTTCCGCCATGCATTCAACAGTAGCTTTTATTTTGTGTTTCTACAATAAAGAATCAGGGTTACAGAAATCTCAGCATAAAAACTAGGCACTAACCTGAAACCTAAACCAATCCCTACTTTACAAAACCAATCCAACGCTGCGTGCACTCACTGGGAATATATAACGGGGTTATATATATATATATATATATATATATATATATATATATATATATATATGATTGCTTAATTTAATCACATAAATTAATGTACGAAAGTATAAATGTATGCGTAAATTTAAAGTATTTATTCAACACTGCTCAATACGTAAGTAGAGCTAGGTAGTAAGTTATAAAATATATATGGCAATTAAGCTACACAGAATACTCCGCGTTTTATCCATATTATCATCTATCTTTATGCATAAGCCTGATGAATCCTAGCGTGGACAAACCCGAAATATTTTGTGTAGCTTAATTGCCATATATATTTTATACCTTACTATATATATATATATATATATATATATATATATATATGTATGTATATATATGTATGTATATAAAATCGGTCACCTAAGCTCGCATGCATAAATCATGATGTTATAATAATTAGATCAATATGGCGGGATGTTACGATATTAAAAAAGGAAATGTTAAAATTTCAACGCTATTTCTTGTATTTGAGATTTACCATGGGGTTTGTTCCTTGCTAATGGAGTCAGAGATGGCTTCATGTCGGGGTTGGAATCTCCCGACGAGTAGTAATCGTGTCACTTTGCAGGAACGGGTCCTGAAAGGATGTAGCAGTAGTAGGCATTTAAAAATTATTATATACATATATATATATATATATATATATATATATATATATATATATATATATATATAAGTGAACGTGTGTGTGTCTGTCTACGCAATAACTCTGACAATTTTTAGTCTACAGACTCGAAATTTGATATACAGGTTACTGAGATTTGGGAAAATCTGTCTGATTGGTTTTAGCCAGGAATTTGGAGATTAAGGGGTCAAAGTTCAACGATTTTACCTTTGAGAACTCTACCAAACTCCTACTACAATTTTGGGTCTACGCACATTAAATTTTAGATATAGGTTCCTTGACATGGATCTAATTTAATAACTTGATTTGAGCCCAAAACAATAAATGTTAAGGGGTCATAATAAGGGTCAAAATTAAAAAAAAATTGACCTCTGCGGTCTCGTCTAAATTACTCAGACAATTTCTGGTCTAAATATTTGAAATTTTACATAAAGGGTATTCAGAGATAGGGCAAGCTTTTTCATCAGTTTAGGTCGAAAATTTTCAGTTACCAATGTATAAATGTATGTATATATATCTGTTTACATGTGTGCCTTTAACTTTCAATAAAGGCGACGGATTTTACCAACATCAATATCGTTTTAAAGTGCCCTCTTTCATACGACACATATCGAAGAATTTGCTAAAAATATTAATATCTTCCCTTCAACTGGGAACTTTTCTACAGGGGGGTGGGTCACTTTTTTCGCCGATCTTTTTTAAAGTTATCCTCTCCTTTAGATTGTCTAGCCTTAGTTTAAAAATGTCGCTTCCGGTTTGGCGGTGGTCGTACCAGCATAAACGTTAGGTTTTAACCCGTTCTATTCTTCCTTTGCGGTACGGGTTCGAGCCTGCCTTCCTACTACAACTTTTTTTGCTCAACATACACATCCAAACACCCGAGCAACGCCGGGCTGATATTGCTAGTACATATATATATAAGTGAACGTGTCTTTGTGTCTGTGTCTGTCTGTGGTGCTGTGTACATTTCCCTACGCAATAATTTTGTCAATTTTTAGTCTACAGACTGGAAACTTAATATACACGACACTGAGATTTGGGAAATCTTTCTGATCGGTTTTCGGCCAGAAATTTGGCTTTTAAAGTGTCAAAGTTCAACGATTTTACCTTAGAGGACGCTACCAAACTCCTCCAAGCGTTTTGGGTCTAAACATTTGAAATTTTAGATATAGGTTCCTTGGACATGGATCTTACTTAATTGAGCCCAAAACAATAAACATTAAGTGGTCATAATAGGGGTCAAATTAAAAAAAAAATGACCGTTTTTTTTGCTCAGAATACAACTCCAAACACCCCGGCAACGCAGGGCTGAAATGCTAATATATCTATAAAAGTGTACGTGTCTCTCTGTCTGTCTGTGTACATATCCCTATGCAATAACTCTGTCAATTTTTAGTTTACAGACACAAAATTTGATATACAGGTTACTGATATTTGAGAAAATCTATGTGATCGGTTTTCGGACAGAAATTTGGCTACTAAGGTGTCAAAGTTCAACGATTTGACCTTTGAGAACTCTACCAAACTCCTCCGACAATTTTGAGTCTAAACACTTGAAATTTTAGATATAGGTTCCTTATACATGGATCTTACTTAATAACTTGATTTAAGACCGAGACAATAAATTTTAAGAGGTTATAATAGGGGTCAAAGTTTAAAAAAATTGACAGCTTTTTTTTTTTTTTTTTTTTGCTCAACATACACCTCCAAATAGCAAGGAAACGCCGGGCACCCATGCAAGTATATATATACATATATATATATATATATATATATATATATATATATATATATATATATATATATATATATATATATATATATATTGCTTAAAAACAGTTGATGGAGCATTTGCTTCTCATTCACATCACTCCATGATCCAAAGTAGATATGGATGTAAGTAAATTGAGGTTGAAGTGGATAAAGCGAAGTTTGAGTGACGTTTTGCAGACCGTAGCTCCATAATCTTGCAACATCTTTTCATCATACGCTTTGTGACATACTGTACGTTTATTACTAAGCATTGAATGACAGGTTTCTGAAATGCTTTCCGCATTGTCAGTGTATGAGTGTAATAATCCCCGCAAATTTCGTATTCATCAGTACGTACTGAATCAGAGATCTGACATTAATAGCGCTTTTAAGGTCAGCAGGACTAAGAGCTGAGCAAAAATGCATTTGTTTGGAAGGCTATGCCATACTTGCATAGGGAATATTTTACAGGCGGCGAACTTTAAATTAAAAGCTCTATGCTCTTTAATTGCAAATATGATCACTATCAGTAATTTTGTGTCCAGCTTTGGTTGAAAAGTCATCATATGGTTTCAGTAAGACAGTGCCACGTGCCACATTCCACACAGCACGCGATACGATACGAGCAACTTTCTGAAAGACATATTTGACGCGCGAAATATTTAAACTGACCACCTCATCCGTGAAAAATTGTTTCTTTCAGGATATTTGAAAATCCATGACTATGTTTATAAATTAGACACAGTAGACTATTTTAAAAACAACATACATCGCGTCATTGTAGAAAAAAACACTTATTAATATAAATATGCATAGACTTTGTAAAAAAATGACATTTTAATTATGCCATACACTTGCGAGCTGCGGGGATAAAATGACGAAAATTATGTTTAGATTATAAATGGAACAGTGTAATCTTTGGATTAAGGTGCATATTTGTATAATTAATAAAATTATCTGTGATTAATGCTAATTAAAAATTCGAGAACCCCATTACTTCTGTTATAACAGATTTAATAACGAAACATCTACATATTTAGTTTAACCCCTCTCCTCTCACTCTCTCTCTCTCTCTCTCTCTATATATATATATATATATAATATATATATATATATATACATATATGATGATTGCAACGTCTTGTCAGACGAGTGCCACTCCCTCAGACATTTAAAATCCATGAACCCAAATGGCTGAGAAAGTATCTATACAAATATGATGTTACAGAGTCTTAGCTTTGTACGACAACTAAGTCTCTCTCTCGGTTCAAAATGTTGAGATCCAGCAACAAGCAAGAGCAAGATAGCCAGCAACAAATTAAACTGCAGACCAGCTTAATGCGGGTAATGATCTTCCGCTTTATGTTTTTTTTTAAATCAGAGATTTGCTTCTCCTAGAAAGGTTGCCTTCACCATATCATATATATATACACACACATGTATATGTCTATATATTAATACGATGGCGTGTGTGATTTTTGTGTGTCATGCTTACATCCGGGGATTTAATTGTTATGTTCTTCTATTCGTTGTCATGAATAATTTTACAAAGAATTCTTCATAAGATTTGGTTTCAGCTTCGACTATAGCTGATGGAACTTAAATCGTCTATTTTTTTATAAATAATTTCATCAAGAACTCTTCATAAGTTTGGGTTTCGGTTTCGATTATGGCTGAATTAACGCAAGTTATATATATATATATATATATATATATATATATATATATATATATATATATAGCAAAAAGAATCCTGAACAGAAGCGTGTGATCTATCCCACCTATTATCAATGGACCTGAGGTAATCTCGTCAGCATCAAACAAAACCAAACTCTTTGCCAAGAACTTTGCAGCTTATTCTACTTTTTGCGATCAAGGCCGCCAACCCCCAATACTACCGCCTGTATCAGAAAACACGCTATGTGAGATACAAATATATGTACGTGATATTGCCAAGCTAATTAAAAATCTTGATTTCAGTAAAGCAACCGGCCCTGACGGTATTCCAATTATAGTACTCAAAAAACTTCAACCAGAACTAGCGCTCATACTTACAAAACTGTTTAAACGTTGTCTTAAGAAGAATTGCATCGGTCAAGAGTAGCTTTCAGGAGATTTGCCTAGATAAAAACCGGTTACTGCTGTTGTCTAATTAAATATTTTAGATTGAAACAACAGATTTATTGTTGTGACTAATGATAACTCTTATTACTTTAATTGAATAAAACAATAGATTTATCTTTTTATTAAGGCCTATCAGCAGCCTCATCGAACTTAATAGTTTTTACTTATAATCTTGATTCTTAACCTCTTTCTTATATATATTTATATGATAATGATATTTGTATACTGGTTGCATCACGACGACGTGGTGGTAAATCTTTTATCATCTTATAATGCGGAACAGAGAAATATGATGACACAGTTGTTCTTAACATCGAGGGGTGGAATTATTATTCATGGTGCTGGGGACATACTTATTGTGTTATAGTGTTATACTTGGAGGGGGTTATACAAAGTTCATTTACAGATGATAGACAAAAACACATCTTTTAATTGTCATGACAACGATGACATGTTTACAATTATTTGATGAGTCTTTATTCTACCAGCTGGTTGATTGATGAATCAGGAACTCAAGCTATTGCGATTACATGGTCTCACCCCGCCTTTCGCTTCCAAGGGGCATCAGCTCCCAGTCTGACCGACTCTCTCGGAGTCTCTTCTTTAGCTCTCTAGCTCTGCCTGCCTCTCACTAAGTCGCTCTTCAATTCTGTTTGCAACTGTCTCTCTTACTTCGAAGCCAGTCTCAATATATTGGGGATTCTCTTTCTTTATGACATCAAAGAAGGGCTTAGACACGGTGAGTTCATTCAAGGTGATTTCACAAACACACCTTCAGCAAACAAAGAAACTCCTACATGAAGTGTTTCATTTATAATCTATTTATTTCAACATTATTTCTAAACTGCATCAGAGATCTGACAATAATGATATCTAACTAGAACATAAATAATATTTAGTTTTTTCTAAGAACAATGACGATCGTTTTATATTCCCAGGTGTTCAATATGTATTCTTTTTTTAACTGTTCTTACTGGGCTCTATCCTAACCTTTTCAAAATATTATTTTTAAACTAATCTACTTTGCTCTTTTAATTACTGGGGGTTGTCCCTTTTTACATAACAAGGGTTGCTGGCTTGAAATTCCCACATTCCGACCTCGGCTGACATCTTGCTCAAATCAGCAGCAAGTCAATATCTACAACATCCGAGATTATGACACACAGATAAATTTATAGTGATACATAGACATGTTAAAATATACATAACTCATCATTCACTTTACTGTTAGTACACTACAATATTCGACTCCAGTCTGCCATTAATGACAATTTTCTGCACACAGCATGCGTTAACAGTAGTAAAGAAAACAGACAAAAAACACTTTCTCCGTTTAATTTTGATGGCAACAAAATTATTTTTTTATTTGTTCAGTCAAGGTTGTGACGGTACATTTCGAACAGCAGCAATAGACTTTGTAATTGCTAGAAAGATGTTTGCATGCTTTTTCTTGTTTTTGGTTTTATAATATAAGAAACGATATGACATCACTCATATTCCAATATGTTTAATGGCATCCTTTCTCGCATCAATGTCATCATTTTCTCTGTTGCTTTCTTATGTGTCTGCTACATTTCTCTGATTGAATCTATGGGTAAATGTACGCATATATGCAAAGCTGACCAGCTTGCACATTATATTACATGAATCTGGATGTTATATACGTAAAAATACAAAGTATTTAAAAGAGATTTCTATCGATAGGAATGCCAATATATATATATATATATATATATATATATATATATATATACATATATACACATTAATACCAGCATATATATATATATATATATATATATATTAATTATTAAATACCTACAGATAGTAATCATCGGGAATCATCAGTGCATGGTGTCACGAATAACGCCGGTCAACAGATTCGAACCCTGGCAACAGACATGTCTAACTTCATTAGCTAAGGCCGGAACCACTAGGATACCGTAAACCGCGAGAGATACAGTTGAAATGAAACATTGATTCTTATTAAATGCTTTTAGCATCAGCCACAGTGATTTCATCATTATATGACGATTTGCGCGTATTAGCAAAGTTGACCGATTTTACTACAACTGAAAGTGCTCTTCGATAAAACACAAGTTTCTTAAAGGGGCTGACATTATATATATATATATATATATATATATATATATATATATATGTGTGTGTGTGTGTGTGTATAAAGGGATATATTTGGTAAAAATAAAACAGGGAAAATGGCTCGATACGTTTGTAGAGCTAATGTTTTTTTTTTAATTATTTCAACCTCGGAAGTATTTCCTTAAATGATTACAAGATTGTTTCTATGCACATGACAAAAATTATCAAGCCTATGTGATCAGACAATTTTAGTTAAAACGTCGGCTTTAATTGACTCATATAGAGAGAATAAGAGAGAGAAAGAGGAGATATAAATAACTACTTCACCAGTAGCAGAAATTCGCTATGAAACATGCGAACAACAGAGGATGTTGCGTTTTGAATTAAACAGCTAACTGTTTCTCAGAAAAAAAAACACTTATGGATTTTTTGTTTCGTTTTAGACGTAGAAAAAGAGTAAGAGAGATTGCTTACAGGTGTTGAAGCGAAACAAGTTTTTTTTCGAAAAATTTCCAAAGTGGGCAAAAAAGTGAACTCAATCGATCAGCTGTTAAGGTTATAACGATCGTGCAGAGAAATTAGGATGCAAAACCATATCGTTTTCTCACATATTTTAATTTATATATGATTTCTGAACTAAGTCATTGATATATATATAGCTATGTTATATATCATTTTGAAGCGCGTTTATCGCTTTATCGAATCGTGTTATTCATTTCCGTTCTCAATTTCTCCACACAATTTTATTGTTCAAGTTTAAACTAAACCGAAAATCTGCCGATACAGCTCGTGATATCAGTGATGCGTTTGGTACAGAAACCACTCATGAACGTGCGGCACAACGGTGGTTCTAGACATTTTGCAATAGTGACGTGAGCTTCGAAGGTGAAGCCGGTCGCGGTCGGCCAACTACGGTTCATGACGAGCATTTTAAAGCCTTAATTGAAGTCGATCCTCACTAAACCACACGAGAAGTTGCTGTTGAACTCGAAGTCGACCACTCAACAGTCGTTCCCTATCTAATACAAACAGGGAAGTAAAAATGTTGGATACATAGGTGGTGCATGAATTGAGCGATAATCAACATTAATCGTCGTTCTGAGATATCTTCTACGGTCCTTCTGTGCAACAAAAACGATTCACTCCCCAAGCGGATTGTGACGTGTGATAGCGGAATTGTCAACAATCAACGACAGTGGTTGGATGCTGGAAAGCTCCAAAACTCTTGCCAAAGCCGAAATTGTACAAAAAAGGTTATGGTGATTGTTTGGTGGTCTGCGGCCGGTCACATTGATCAAAATGTCTTGAACATATTTTTTAAGATTACTTTATATATATATATATATATATATATATATATATATATATATATATATATATATATATATAGTAATTTATAAAATATATATGGCGATTAAGCTACACTGAATATTCTGCGTTTCATCCAACTACAGGATTCGTCAGGCTTATGCGCGAATTCTGTCGTTGCTTCTTGTTTTTATATATGTTGAGGATTTCTAGTTGGCCAATCAGCTTTCTAGTATCCACCGCGTCCCTTCCTATCAGCCAATGGGCATGCATTTTATCAAACAAAGGATCTGTTTTAGAGCTAGGTTAGTGGTTTTAGGTGGCCGTTCTCCTTTTTTTATACATATTAATATACCTATGTGTACACAATAATGCACATATATATATACATATATATATATATATATATATATATATATATATATATATATACATATATGCGTGTGAACGTTTATGTATATTCATGTTTATTTAATTTATTTATTTGTTTGTTTTCTATTGTTATTGTTAGTTTTAAAGCTATTTTGTATCGCTATCCTAGGGTAAGTTTTATTTTGTGAACACAGTTGTTTGCTATTTCCCGCCTACAGTTTAATAGATTTTGAGGTTCTTTAAAGTACAGGATAGAAAATTTTTCATGGAGGCATAATTTACATGGGTCGTCTAAATGTCTGCATGTGGTAGCTTGTCTCATTATTTTCCATTCGACTACCGGCGAATGTCCGCTTTCTTTGAGTTCCCAGTATTAATTCGCTAGTGTTGTTTTTATACGGTGTTTTTTTTATTTTTGAATGTGCTTTTGTGGTCATAGTATCGGGTTTTGAAATCTAAGGAAGTCATGCCTATGTAATATTTCTTGTTATTCGGGTTTTCTTTCGCAAATATTGTTGCTTGATAAACTACGCTTTTTGTTAGACATTTTTTTTGGACTGGGCAAAGTGTGCGGTGTCTACAATTGCATTTATCTTGTTCGTTATTAGTATTTTTATTTATGGTATGGTTGTTCTTGTCCGGAGTTGGTTTGTTATTATTATTATTATTATTATTATTATTATTATTATTATTGTTATTATTATTATTATTATTATTATTATTATTATTATTATTATTATTATTATTTCTGCTAGTGTTGGTTTTATTTCTGTCATGGTTTCTACTTTTTTTATTGTTTATTTTGTTGTTGTTTACATTGTTTTCATTTAGTATTTTGTTATTATGTGCCTTAATTATCATCTCTAAATTTTCGCAACAACTGTAAGATAACTTCAAGGTATTTTTATTGAAGATTTTGTGCAAGGGATTGGTTGCGGGAAAATGTTTTTCAATAAGATCTAGAAATTTCTTGCCAAGTTTTTTAACATTTGATTGTATGGGGCCGTATGCCAAATTATAGTTCTTTTTCTTCTGTTTTTAATTTTATTATAGTTGTTGGTGTTTTGTTGCTTATATTTGATATCGATATTTTTGTATCCACTATTTTTAGGGCTATTTCGTAAATATTGGATGACCTGTTAAATGCATTTTCATCGCTTGAGTTATTACTGAGTCTACTTACGATCGAGTTAGGAATATGTTTTATAATTGATGGTGGGTGGTTGGACTTAGGGCTTACGTAAATTGGAGTAGCGTTATCTTTTAAGTATGGTTCATATGTGTTTTTATCTAAGTTTAACGTGACGTCCAGGAAGTTTGTTATTTTTATGTTAGCTGATATGTCCGCTTTTAGGCCTAATTTTTTCATTTCTTTGTGTATGTATGTATATATGTGTATATATGTATATATGTATATATATGTGCATTATTGTGTACACATAGGTATATTTATATGTATAATAAAAAAAGGAGAACGGCCACCTACAACCACTAACCTAGCTCTAAAACAGATCCTTTGTTTGATAAAATGCATGCCCATTGGCTGATAGGAAGGGGCGCGGGTGATACTAGAAAGCTGATTGGCCAACTAGAAATCCTCAACATATATAAAAACAAGAAGCAACGACAGAATTCGCGCATAAGCCTGACGAATCCTATAGTTGGATGAAACGCAGAATATTCAGTGTAGCTTAATCGCCATATATATTTTATAAATTACTAACTCGCTCTACCTACGTATTGAGCACTTTTGAAGTAAATACTTAAAGTTTACGCATAAATCTATACTTTCGTATATTAAATTTATGTGAATAAATGAAGTAGTTATATATATATATATATATATATATATATATATATATATATATATATATATATATATATAAGTAATCTTAAAAATATGTTTTTCTTTCTTCGGAGAGAAAAAGGCCAACCTTTCTAAATAGATGCAGATTAAGAGGCACGATGTATATGACAAAAGCACAAGATACATTAGAAATTTATTACATTATCAGGTCAATAAAAATACGGGGTTAATGCAATACGTGAAAGGGAAATGGGGGCTCTCTTTAGGACATGACATTTCAGAGCAACATGCTTCTTCTCTATATAGGAAAAAAACAAGTATTATAAAAGAGTGGGGGCAAAATGACGACCTCAATTTTATATGCATTATATAATATATATATATGTGTGTGTGTGTGCGTTTTTCTTGTGTGTGTGCGTGTGTGTGCATGTGTGTGCGTGTGTGTATTGTATTCCTAGTATTGTTTGTAATATTAGCAGTATGCTGTGCATGTCTGTTACCTAGGAACACACCCGATGCCTTAAGGGATTTTCTCTCATATTTTGTTCAATTATGCCTGGTAGTGTGGAAGTTCATTGAAAGTCTGACTGATGTAATGATAATACTCATTGATAATCCATATTGAAATTATAAATTTAAATCTTGAATTTCATTTGTTAGCTTTTAAGCCGATGCACAATTTACTGTAAGATGATACGACAGAAAACGCTGAATTTATTGATATGTACGATTCAATTACGATTTGATTTTAATCTTTTTTTTTTCTGGTGCAATGCGTTCAGACTTACATGTGTACTTTATGATTATTCGCTGTTGAACATGAATTAAATTAAAGAAGATTCCAACAAATTTATTTTTCAAAATCAATATCTTTTTTTTATTTAAAGTAGTCGAATCCATTAAGATTATTTGTGTCAAGAAAATAACAAAAAAAACTGGATAACGTGAACAAAATAAGAATAGGAATAAAATATGCATGACGTATTTGCATTACTATTTCTATCTTGGATGCCATTCTCATCATATTTCGGATGACGCCAACTCCGTCCTTCAAAGGGTACGTGTCATCAAACCCGGAAGAATTTACATCGAAATCAGAAACCTTTCGAACAGAACACTTTATTGTATTAATCGAATAGCTTTCTCTCGTTCCATCGTTCCTAGACGGTTAAAGTTTTTTTTTTTTGTTTTTAACATTTCCTAATTTAAAAAAAAAGATCGAGATTACATAGGCTGAAATATTGTGGAATAAATTTTAAAATAAAAACAGTAGTCCGAATAATGAAAAATATATAAATGACCAATCCTTACTCAAAAAATTCGAAACAGCGATAAAATATAAATATTCGTCATCGTTACATTATCGTTAAAATATTATGTCTTATAACATTTTAGCTTTAGTATTTCTTTGATCCTAGGTTCAAAGAGGAAGCATTCAACTTCGAAATGGCGTAGCCCAAAGTGTTTATTTTCACATATTCCTCTCATTTTTCCTAGTTAAGCGGATGATTTATTAAAGTTCTATGTAACATTTATTATTCTTTTTAATTTATGAATTGCTCCTCTAATGCAGGTAGAGCTTCTACTATCTTGATATGTTTGTCTATAAAAAAAAAATAGATTTTATTTTAGCGTATTTATTATTATTATTATTATTATTATTATTATTATTATTATGTTTGTTATTATTATTATTATTGTTATTATTATTATTATTTTATTATATTACAATGAGATATTATATCAACGCGAAGAATGTAAAATCAATTAAAATTTACTCAAGTCATTTTCAGAGAACAATAAAATATGAGATATATAACTTAGATTTAAAACGTTTAAAAAATTGTGAATTCGATAAGTTGTTTATTTCCTACTTTAAAAATACGATCACGTAAGGTATGCTGACCGTCATCAGTTTATAATTACTTATGAAATAACGCATCAAATAAATAAATAAGCATTTTTTCAATGCAACTAAATAATATAATTTTGATGATGATGATGATGATAGCAACAATAATACTAGTAATAATAAGATTAATAATAACAAAATAAATATTAATTAGAGTATATTCTAAATTATACTAGTTAGTAAAAAATCAATTGGCATTAAATTTAACATTCGATTCATGAACCGATTATGATAGACTTATGAAGTGTACAGAAATTTTGGTTAGGAAAAAGGAAATTATTAGCAAACTGCATAAAATCTTGGACTTGGGAATCTAGCAATGTGCTAACTTATTTATATATGCTCCGGTATTATAGCTTAGCTAGCATTTAAAAACAAGTTTAGTGCATATAAAAATTAAAAAATATACACACCAGCGTGCATTTTCAATACCATATATATGGACAGAGATGTTAAAGGAACATACATGCTCATCCAAGATTCGTCTTTATTTAAAGACTTCGTCGGAATAGTTGATTGTAGAAAAAATATCAGTACAATATTTGGATTACACGTGTTGTGCTTGTAATGTAAAAGGGATACCTTGTTCTATTTTAGAAAGAAAAAAGACGTTAGAATTCAAAGTGCGTATAGCGTTGCGGCATGTAAAACGTTATATATATATATATGTGCGTGTGTGTGCGTGTGTGTGTGTGTGTGTTAATGACATATGCATGGGTGTATGCGTGTAGACATATTATTTCCAACAATATCAAATTATTATTAATTTTCATTTTTACAGGCGTTTCATGTTGAAAAAAACTGCACAAGCAAACTTCATTCGAATATAATAGTTAAAACGAATCCTCAAATATTTTCAGATACACAACACTTTACACAAATAATGCCACGTTTATTTATTTTTTGTCAATTATGAACCTCGTAATACAAAAGTTATGTACTTCAACTTTATTTTAACTACAATTTTAATCAGAAATCAAGTGTAAGCTCCTAACTCTTTTTATTTGACCATTTTTTTTCAAGATTGAAAAGGTGTACAATGAAATAAAATGGTAAATAAACACGTAACTAATGATCGAACACTTAAAAAATAAAATTCTGACTAGGAAATCTTCATTTGTGAATTAGTACAGTTTATGTTGTGCTTGGGACAAAATTGCGGAAACTATGCAAATAATCACATGCAAGTTGGCCTTGTAATTTGATTATAATAAACCAATAATAATAGCACGCACACACAGATATATATGTATACACATACGCACACACACACACACACACACACATATATATATATATATATATATATATATATATATATATATATATATAAGAATATATATAAGAATATTCAAAGATAAAAAGCAATTATTTTAACAAAGTTTATATAAAAGTGTTCCAGAATACATAGAACAAGGTACACTTTTTGATGTATTTATAAAATATAATTATCGCTACACGATCATAATAATGTTTCAGTCAATCTGTTATCGAATAACTAAACTTATGTTGCTTTTAAGAAAGTTATATATATAATTTATATATGTCGTGATTGTCTAATGTCTGCATTCGATATGAGCGTTTATTAGTTATTAATTCCCTTCATTCTCATTGCATTGTTTGGTGACATAGAGGCAGAGGTTTAGCAAATTGTGTCAAATATGGCTTCTTGGCAAGGTTCGAATCGTAAAAACAGCAGAAATTGTCATCCTACGAGATGATTGCGTTAGTATGCAACAGTAGTGTCCGTAGGTAAAAAAAAAGAATAATTATTTTTTGTATATATGCGTCTTCTAACGATATCTGTGTTTGCATATACTTACACAAACATGCGCATACACACTCACTCACACACACACACACCCACACACACACACACACACACACACACACACACACATATATATATATATATATATATATATATATATATATATATATATATGTATTACTTTGATGGAAGAAAAATCTGTGTTAGTTCTATTAAACTGTTGATATCAATCAGTCTTATCCTTTGATAATATTGATCGTTCTTTGAACTCGTGGATTATTCCATTACGTAAATGCAAGAAAACACCCGGGCCTCTTTTATCAGGTTTTAATATATACAATCTCAGAGATCAAATGAATACGTACATACAACATAAAAAAATCTTCTCTACATCGAAGCTAGTTTCTTTTAGAATCAAATTCGCCTTTTTTTCACACCCTGTATCAGTATTGATTTGCGTCATTATTCTACTTTCGTTTTTAGATATCCTCCAACTTTAAATTAGCCCAATTACAATTCGACAATAATGCTTGTATCATACGCTGGATATGCTGGTTTCCAAAACAATTGTTTTTGTAAGTGCTTGTCTCATGATTTGGTTTTGCAACTAAGCAAATGTGAAAGAAAATGCTTATTTAATTGCCAGTGTTTTACTTAGATTGTTTAAAAACGTATTTTTAGGACAACTTTTATAAGGAACAGATTACATTTTAACGGAAACATCCTCTAAGTCTAAAAGGTATTTTGAAGGATTTCAATGGAGAACTGTGCAGTTCTTAGGCGCAGATAAATAAATAAATAAATGATAAATAATTCAATCTTTTATATATATATTATTATATTTATTAATTTATCTAACTGATTTTTTAATTTTTATTAAACTTTGGATGGTACTTATTCCAAAGGTCGTTTCCGATAATAACCCATCATCAGAGAAAAACAAATATTCTCTATAGGCTTTTAAAAAATAAGAATTGCAGTTAAGTTTAGCAAAATGATCCAAGATGGCAAAACTAAAGTAAATTATAAATATAAAAAAACTTAATATTTATAAAATAATCTCAGCCAGATATAAAAGCTCGATAAAACCAAATAGAAAATAAAGCTTCTAATAAAAATAAGTAGCTAATAAAACATGTTAAAAACACTTTTAAAAAGAGCTAAAATATATTTAATTTTAAAAAGGAAACACTAAATAAATGGATAGTCCTAAATCCACGGAGTTTCGAAGAAATATTTTCCTTCTCATCAGAGGGTAGGATTTAGCAAAATGCGGGATCGGATTTTGCATACAAAAGTATTAAATGAAACTACAAGTAAGTAATAGATCTTACTTGATAACAAAAATTGAAGCAGAGGGAATAGGGTGCATAAAAAAGTGATTTAAGGTGCATAGATAACCTGGTAAAGGGTATAATTTCACATGACGGTAAAATCCAAAGATGCAGAATCCAAGAAAGTTAGATAATGTCTATTCGCACAAGTAAAATCAAAGGAAACCGCGTAATTGGAAGATGGTCCAAAGTAATCCAAAAGTCAGAAATCTGTGGAATAATTCACAAATAGGTACAAGGACATGGGAAAGAATTCCAATATATTATTAAAAGACAGATAAAAATGTTTTTTAACATGTTTTATTAACTACTTGTTCTTATATATATATATATATATATATATATATATACATATTTATATATATGTAGATATAGATATATATGTATATATATGTATGTATATATATATGCATATATATGTATGTATGCACATATATATTTATATATATATATATATATATATATATTGAAATGTATGGCAATAGTTTTATGCACTAAAAATGCTGATACGCGATTTTTTCAAGAGGATTTCTTTATTCAAAAGCCCTCAAACAGATTACACTTTATTTGTAGCCTCCTTGAGTACTACTTTTTTTTTTTTTTACTTATTTTGCATTCTATTCTACTGGATATAAACTTTCATTTTTTTATTTGATCTTGAAGTATGCCTTTTCCCGCTGGATTTCCTCAGAAAATTTTAGATGTTTTGCACATTAACTTTTATATCTTATCGTTTTCTTTTTATTATATTTGCTTTATTTTTTCATACTTAATTCGTCATATGTAATATATATTCTATAGTAAATATTTTGAGAAAACATTACTTTAGATTATAAAAAAGAAATTGTAATAATGTAATTTAAAGTTTACTTCTTAAACATTTTAATTTTATTAAAACTATATTATATTTTTTTTAATTTTGTAAATTTATTTATTTATATATTTATGTTTAATGGTTTATTCATTGTTTCCATTATATCCCCTTCTCGTTTAGTTTTATCCTATTCCTTATCTTAATTTTTTTATATTTCTTATTGCTTCTTTACATTATTTCATATTTGTATAATGCTAGCTTTTTTTGCCCTTCTGACGAGAAGCATTTAGCTTGGTAATGTGATGGCTTCAATAGCTTTTATATTATCACCATTATTGATTTCATAAAGTAATACAATTCACGTGTAACTTTATGATATATCTTATTACTTTTTTCCTATATTACTCAGCTCGATATTTTTCTATCTGTACGGGCTTGTCTTAGCATTGAAAACATATTTTAAGCGTAATTTTATTACTAATATATATATATATATATATATATATATATATATATATATATATATATATATATATATATTCCAAAGGGCGAATGAACCCTTTTACTGGGTCAACGGCCAACTAGTGTATATTTGTGTGTGTATATGTGTGTGGGGGTGGAGAGGGCTCCCGTGAGCCGTGGTGAAGGCAACCTTTCGAGGAGAAGCAAATCTCTGATATAAAAAAACATGAAGCGGGAGACCAGTACCCGCATTAAGCTGGTCTGCAAAAATACAAATGGCGGCAGACTGTATCGAACACGTTAAGTTTGGGGAAATTTTGGGAAAATGAGTTTAAACTAAAAAACTATACAAAATACTGTTAGGAACTCACTCAATATATGTTACTGTGATGTAGGCTGACATATAATCAGTGGTTTTAAATTTTGATCGATACAGGTAACGACTTTTAAGAGTCCATTTTAGTGATTACCTGGTTTGAGGATATTATACAACTAAACGGCAAATCTGCCTAAAAAATCCGGTATTATTTTACTTTAAGTCGCGTCTCATGTTAGTATATAACGAAATATTCTATTGTAGATTTCAGTGTACTAAAAACGAATCTGTAAACCGTTTCCGTCGCAAAAAGAAAGTTTTCATAATATGAAGAAATTACTTTTTCGAAAAGTGGGTGATCACTTTTCAATGTAAATTTAAGTTAGAATGAGCACCCACTTTCTGGCCACCTGACAGAGGGGGATTTTCCTGTGGGGGGGCTTGGTGTTTTGGCGGCCGACCCCCTGCCCCTCCAACCAATTAAAGCAGGTAATTTTAAAGGATTTTCCAAGGGTAGGAAGAAAGCCCCCACCCCAAAAATCGTGGCCACAAAGTGGGTGATCATTTTAAGTTAAATTATTATGGAAAAGTGATCCTTCACTTTTATAAACTAACATTTCTTCATATCTTGGAAACTATTCCTTTGCCTTAATTATAAAGGTTATTTTCGTTTTCAGTGACCCGGAAAACCTAAAGGAGTGGTAATTTTAAAGGAATTTTCGAGGGTGGAGTAATTTTTTTTGTTCCAATTACATAAGAAATTAAAAATTAGACAAATTTATGGTGCTAATACACTTACCGATCCGTACTATTTTTTAAATCGTCTTTCCAAGTTTAATTTAAGTTTTTTTTTTATTCAATTGTATTCTAAATAATGTTAATGCTTCTGTACTGTTCCTTGTCTGCTTAAGTTTAATTTTTGTTTATTAAATTGTTAGGTGAAAGTCCAAAATAGTTACAAAACACCCTCTTCTCCTCATGTTAAGAATGGCTTTTTAAATAATAACGTTATTATTTCAGCACGGATCAATAAGTGCACGAGTACCCAATTTCTTTAATAAAAAAAAAACATTTATATTTTCGAATAGATGCAAAACTCCCTCCCCATGTTAAGAATAGCTTTCTAAATAACGGTATTACCTTCTCTGCATAAGTACTATCTTTTGTTGATAAAATTGTTAGGTGAAAATATAAAATAGTAACAGAACACTCCCTTTCCCATGTTAAGAATGTCTTTCTTAATAGCGTTATTTCAGCACGGTACCTTCTCTGCATAAGTAGTGTCTTTTGTTTATTAAATTGTTAGGTGAAAGTATAGAATAGTAACAAAACGTCCTCCCCATGTTAAGAATGACTTTCTAAATAACGTTATTATTCTATTATTATATTATTATGGTACTTTCTCTGCATAAGTACCATGTTCTGTTTATTAAATTGTTAGGTGAAAGTACAGTACTCATACAGAGAGTGATCCGTGTTGTAATAATAACGTTAATATTTAAAAAAAGCCATTCTTAACATGGGGAGGGGGTGTATTTTAACCTTACAATTGAATAAAAAAACATATAATAAAACTGTAATTAAACCTGGAAATACGATTTAAAAAATAGCGCGGACGAAAAAAAAACCTGTACTTTATCAACCAATCTTATGTCGAAAAACAAAAAAAAAACTTAAAAAGCAAGCGACAAACTTTTTTTTTGGCCTTATATAATAAAGAAAAAATGTGTAAATTTAAAAATTTGGAAGATAAACAAATGAATTATGTTTTTTTATTAGCGTTATTTCAGCACGGTATCTTCTTTGCATAAGTACCATCTTTTGTTTATTAAATTGTTAGGTGAAAGTATAGAATAGTAACAAAACGTCCTCCCCATGTTAA
Organism: Euprymna scolopes; assembly: GCF_053919585.1. Lineage (NCBI taxonomy): Eukaryota > Metazoa > Mollusca > Cephalopoda > Sepiida > Sepiolidae > Euprymna > Euprymna scolopes. Next base: position 36,891,523 of record NC_136505.1, on the reverse strand, counting down.
GAATGGCTTTCTCAATAACGTTATTATTCTATTATTATATTATTATGGTACTTTCTCTGCATAAGTACCATGTTTTGTTTATAAAATTGTTAGGTGAAAGTACAGTACTCATGCAGAGAGTGATCCGTGTTGTAATAATAACGTTAATATTTAAATATCATTCTTAACATGGGGAGGGGGTGTATTTTAACCTTACAATTGAATAAAAAACATATAATAAAACTGTAATCAAACCTGGAAATACGATTTAAAAAATAGCGCGGACAAAAAAAAACTGCACTTAACCAACCAGTCTTATATCGAAAAAAAAAACTCGAACAGCAAGCGACAAACTTTTTTTTTGGCCCTATATAATAAAGCAAAAATGTATAAATTAAAAAATTTGGAAGATAAACAAATGAATTATGTTTTTTGGTTTTTTTTTTTACTTATCGAGTAAACAGAAAATGAAATCTTTCGTCAATTCGTGGCTGTGAAATGAATCGAACCGGAAGTTCAGTTTTATCAACAGAACAGATTCGCACTAACGGTTAAAAATATATTCATTTTATTTAATATTTTAATAATTCGCGAAATAAATTTATTTTAATAACATAAAAACATTCCACGACTCTAAAGATGGGTTGTCTGAAAATTTCAAATAAATTGGTAGCGTAGAAATATGGTTTTATTCACTTTTAACGAACCAAATTTACATTTATATATATATATATATATATATATATATATATATATATATATATATATATATATATATATGCACTAGGGACCATACAAATTCTGGCTCTAAGAATATTAAGAAAGCACTCTGAATTCACCCGATACCGTCACTAGTAATAAGATATGATTGAACATGCAATTTTGTTAACTGTCACCAGAAATATCTTCTATTTTATGAGAGGGTATTTTAAACAGGCCAAGTGCGAGGCCAACACTCTTGCGAGGTCAATATTCAACTGCATAATGTCTACGGACAGCATGAGAATATTTGCCAAAAATAATAATGAACTGCAAGTATTATCGAAGTGGCTACCATTTTTAGCCAGGATATTGAAATAGAATTCAGGATTATGAAATGCTGTTACACAAAAGCAAACAGACGAAAAATTATTCTTCGCGGAAATCCTTAAGATATTGAACGGAGTTTACTGTAAATATCTCAGCACATCTGAGGGCTGGTTCGATTATATTAGCCTCAAACGAACGAAAATGTCAGTCCATAATACTTTTAGAGAAAATGCATTTTAAAACAGAATATCAATTTTTAAAGGTTAATACGACCAGGAACACGTTAAAAATATTCATTAACAAACGCAGGAAGTTATTTTGGTAATTTAGATTAAAACAATTTGTTCGTATTTCTTCTGACTATTGCTCTCATTTTAAGTGTTATTCTCCAAAGGTTTCGGCTGATGTAACCTCCAAACTTCCTTAAGGTGTATCTTGTCGAACGCAGGAATCCTGACCTCGATCATTCTTGCCGTAGTCTGTAAAATATTTGGTAAAATTTAGTTGCGAACGTTACACTCTTCTAGAGGGTTAAGCTTAACACATCAGTGCAAACAACACTGATTATACATTTGTGCATTACTAAGGATTTTAACCCAGTCATCGTTGATGGAACTAGAACATGCTTCCCTGTGGATTAAATAAATATTTGCGGTCGAAATTGCGCGCTGATTCCCGCCAAAAAAAGAAAAAAGATCTCCGAATTTTACTGAAAGGTTTCCGAGTTCGACAATATACATATGAAGAAGATATGACCTTACATCGCTCGAAAGCTTATGAACGTAACACTCAAGATAAGAACATATGCGATAATCAAACAATACGAATAATCAATCCTGATTCCCAAAGTTCAGAACTGTAATGAATTTGGTTAGCAAATATAAATTCGAAGTTAAACATTATATTCATATGGCGGCATCTGGATAGTACAATTAAAACATCGAAACGGTTTACACACACATAATTTTATTTGTAGAAAATGTTATAGTGTCATTGTAGTAAAGTTAATGAATGACGAATACGTTTTTATCACCTAAACTTAAACAAGCTTACTCATTCGCATTAAGTGAAGTAATCGGGTTACTATTCTTATATTGTGTGTCATTTCCTCAACGTTTCGATCGATGAAACATCTGACCTTCATCAGATGTGTCTTGTCGCAAGGACCCGTAGCGCAGAGGTCAGAGTACTTGAAAAAATCAATTGTAAAATGGATTTTTCTTTTGAAGATTGAAAGTTCAATTCTAAATGCGAGTGACTGTAAAATATAATTGCGAATAACTTTAGACCTATACTCAATTATGGCTGACGGAAAAGAGTATGCTACACTTTCAAAGTAAATAAAGTATGCCGTTCGAAATTCCGTTCAATTCCGTGCAATCCTGAGTTCGATAAGATACACTTGAAGAAAGTCGGAGGTGACATGGACCAAAATGTTGAAAAAAATGACAATCAAAATTAGAACCGTAATCTGAAGAATACAAAAAATACGAATAATCAATTGTCATCTAAAACGGTCCTGGATATGACCTTAAACTACATCTGATGGTGAGGCCCCAGCTGCCGGATTTTGGGGAGTATTCCATTGCTCCCAGGTCCACTCTGACTCGGACTGGCAGTACCTATTAGGGTTCCAACTATGGGTTAAGAAGAAACCGACCTAAAAAAAAAGCAAATATACTCTATTAAAAAGTTGTTCTTCAAAATCACTGGATTCGCCATTAAATAACCTGAAAAGGGTTGATATGCCGTAAAGCAAAACAACCAACCAATCATCTAAAAAAATTCAGAAGCGTAAAGTTTACTCCTTATTTCTGAAAAGGAGGTTCTTAAAATCATATAGTTATTTTTACGGATAATTTCAATAAGCTCTAATAATTCTTCATCACTCAGTATTACTATCCATGTATAATAGTATCACTATAATATTTTACTACTGCGAATTATACTTTTATAGTTTACAAAAAATGAAAGAACCTGAAGTATTACTAAATAGTGCAATAATTTTAACGCTTTAATGTTATTTATAGAAATGCGATTTTAGAATACTATTTCACTTGCATAATGCCTTTACAGACATTTCTTAATAAAACTTTATGTTTTATAGTTAAAGGTGAATCATATAATCTAAAACATTTCTCCAACACTCCTGAACATTAACCAAGTTTAGTTATCGAAATCTTAGTTTTATTGATACGCACGACTGAAATAACATTTAATGATTCTCCATTAATGTAGAACACTATCTCAATCTCATATTATCTCTTGAAACATTTTTGATACGTATTGTACTTTTATAGGTACGTATGCATCAAGTCAGTTAAATATTTCTCCAACACGCTTAAACACCAACTAAATGTATTAATTTTAAAGCTTAACATTTATTTATTGTAGGTAACATAAACTAAAATTCTTCCTCAGATGCATAAACACGAGTCCAGTCCAATAAATTATAATAAATCCTTCAGCATCTGTTATATTAATCGGAGTTTTATAGTTGCAATAGAAATAAAAAGGTGTTATTTTCTCCGTGATATTTTACACTACTTCAGACAATTAGTTACAGTGATATTGTTCTCTTTTGATAAATGCGAAACTAATAATACCAATTTTTAATCGTAATTGGACACAATACACACAATATTTTACATTGAAGAATAGTAATTCACCAGTATCTTGTTTCATATTTTTGTACCTATAACGGCACATCACACATGTGTTCCCTACATAACCATACTTATTGCAACCGATTAGTGGATACATTTTATTAACAATCAGAGAGAATGTGATAGTTCTTACTTTCTATAATTATGGAACTCCATGTTGGTCATGCTTATATATCTTATAAAGTTCGACAACAGAGTGGCTACGTTATGTTACCTTTTCTATTTTTCTCTGTCTCTAACTATGCTTTTATATCCATCTCTCGATCTCTCACTGGTCCTTGGGATCACTGACGTCATCAGGATCGGTATTTCCTTGTGTAACTAGTTAAATAGTCCATTCATACAAAATTAATGGTAGGAACAATTCTCTGTGCTTTAATTATATTAATTAATGATGTTTACTTAGCCTAATAGGATTGATTCCCACAGTTAAGTTACCGAAAGTTTTAGTCAGGTCAACAAAAGCTTGTTATAACGATACCTGTTGCTCTTTGCATCTTTCCATTAGTGGGATAGCAGTGGAAATTATGTCAATTGTTCCAGATATATTTCTGAACCTAGGCTTTAAGGAATGATATAGTGACAAATATACACATGCTCATAGGTTCAACAGAATCGATGCTAGCATATTACTCACAGCTTCAATAAGTATAATCACTCTATAGTAAACATATCCAGATTATGTCCTTTACCCCTTTGTAAAGCGGTAGCATCATTGCATGTACCCAATCTTAAGCAATATTACTACCGTGCAATACGGTAACAATGTGTGTATGAATGAAGTTTCCACTAAAAAATCCATCAGCATATATATATATATATATATATATATATATATATATATTTCATGAATTAAAATAGAGTTTTTTTGGCAATTGATTCTATATTTGATCTATTCCAACTTCTTAATAACCGTCTTTATTTCTGGTAGGAACTGACGACAGTAGTCGCCATATTTATTCTAAGTCTTAGTATTTTCCAACTCTTCATAATTTACCGTCAGGGATGGATATATCTTTTTTTTTAAACAATTTATATATTTATTTATATATTATATATATATATATATATATATATATATATTATATATATGTGTGTGTGTGTGTGTGTTCCTAACTGGTATGTATATATATATATATATATATATATATATATATATACATACAAGTTAGGAACACACACACACACATATATATATAATATAATATATATATATAATATATAAATAAATATAATATATATATAATATATAAATAAATATAATATATAAATAAATAATATATATATATATATATACATACAAGTTAGGAACACACACACACACACACACACACACACACACACACATATATATATATATATATATATATTTACGTGTATAGTTTTTTATTGTCGGAAGTGAGGACCGTTATTTGTAAGTTGGGAATGAGCAAAATTAGTGTAAATAGACAGCAATTCTATTTAATGAAATACGTCTACGAGAAAAAATGCTGCTTAAATATACATATACATACGTATGTAATTTTGGATTTATTTTATTTATACAGAGGTCTTTGGTACAAATTTGCAAGCATGCTTCAGTTCCAGGTATATATCAGTTCAGTATCTTAAACAAATGATTATTTATGAAACGGAGATTCTTAGCAAGCAGTTTGGTTGGTTTTCCTGTAGAGCTATTTTTATCTCTCTCTTTAAGACATGGATCTCTCTATAGCACATATCTCTCTCTCTCTCTCTCTCTCTCTCTCTCTCTCTCTCTTATCATGCTCGATCTTATTAACATCGGCTAATTTAAAACAAAAGTGCATTTCCGCACGCTTGTTATTTTCTTATATCTGGCATTTATCTACTGTCCGACCACGCACATTGTCCTCCCATATTCCTCAAACTCCCATGGCGCAGTACCTATCGGCTTGACATCAAATGAACTTAATAATATAATATATTATATTTAACAAGAGTCAATATATTACATCTAAGGTGTTCCTCCGTAAGCCTCAAATAAATTCTATCACCTAACGATTAAATCCTAATATATGTACTAAAAAAGGAAGAATGTTCTATTCAATAAACATTCAATAAAAATAAAGTGTTTCCTCTCGTAGTAGTTAAACCCGTATGATTCTGTCAAACGGTTTTCTTTTGTATTTACCGCCACAATTGAAAAGAACTTGTGTTTCCCTTTATACGTGGCGAAAGTCAGGCCGTATTTCCATGAACAATGTTTCAAAATTAAATAATACGGCAGACATAGGATGTTTTGGCGTAAAAACAATTTTAACATAGCTGAAAAAAGGCAAATGTCGGAGAATTTGTTTCTAACCTCATGTTAGACCTACCCTTAATTTTGAAAAATGAGTTAAAAAAAAACGGTTAATGAAAGGTGACGATCAGAACGACATTCGATTGAAAATTACCATTAAAAAGCTGAGATTAGTTTGATTCTACATCAACCGGTAAACTATTATATCGCGCCACATTCATATATAAAAGCAACATTATAAAGGCATCTTTCCTAATTAATGTCTTTAGCGCGTTGCGTCTTTTTATGCGACGTGTCTTGACATATACAGGGTAGCCCACTTAATGTAAGCCCAGAATATGTAGTAGAGAGGAGGAATATTCTTTTATTTTTTAATTAGCTGTAGCATTGTTTAAATTACGTGTAGTGTTATAAAAGATGTTGAAGTGTTTCCGGTTGACATCTATGCATTTCTGGGCACGTTTAACAATGTTTGCAGGTACTGCCTGTAGATCGTCTCTAGTGATTCTCCTGATAGCGTCTGTAATATTCTCCTTTAGTTGGTCTAGATTGTGAGGATTATTAGCATAAACTTTTTGTATTAAAGTCCTCCAACAATAGAAATAACATGATGAAAAGTCCGACGAACATGGTGGCAATAGCCATTTTGCTTATTGTTCTCTCTTCTGGAAACATATCATAAACTCGTGTCGGTGATCCCTGAGATGTGTAACACGTAGCGCGATCTTGTTCGGAAAAGAATTGCATTTTTTTCTAGTGGTGTCAGTTGGTCGTAAAGAGAAAAAACAAGATCGAGCTACTTTTAAGTTAGGCCGCTTAATCTGAAAATAAAAAAAATCAAAGAAAGTTTAGATAGATCGGGGTATATTTTAGTGGGCCAATTAATCTCAAGAAATGATTGAAGAAAAGTAAGAGAATCGAGCTATTTTTTAGTGGGCTACTTAATGTGATAAAAAATGGATTAGAGATAGATTAGGAAGATTAGGCTAATTTAAAGTGAACCACCCTGTATCATAGCCCAATTATCTCCAAGTTTCAGATCACATACAAATACTCACCCATCTGAATATCGACCAGAATCAACGTCGCTTAACTTCGATGATCTAATAGGAGCAATTGTGTAAGCAGGTACACCGATTATTACAGATATTACTACGATTGATGTACGTGTTCCATTTCAGATTACAGACAATCGTGTTGATACAAAATGCAAAATATAGAGAAAGAATTTTGAGTGACTCTAGAAAATCAGGTGCAGTTTTGAAATTAGCATGTCAAATCAAAACCGAAGAGAAAATATATAAAAGATGGTTCCCTGTCTTACTAATGCTGTATGTACGGACCAATGCTTTTAATAACCACCGCATATTTACGCATCCACTGCTGCAATAATAAATCAAACACTTCAGGCGTAATTCGTAGCATTATTCCAGCAATGTCGACCATAAATTACTAACATTTGCTATATTATCGCCTGTGATCTTATAGTAATTCTCTATTGAACTAGGATTTGAGCTTCGTAAGAAATCAGTATATACGTTTCATATTGACCTCATAGATATATATATATATATATATATATACATTATATATGTGTGTGTGTTTATACATAGATATACATATATGTGTATAGTTATGTATATATATAATTATAAATTGTAAATTAATATTTTTATACATACAGACTGCTTTTGCTATCATCATTGCATGAAGTGATGATTACTGCAAGCAGTAGGATTCTTACTCCACCACTTAGCCACCTTGAATCTATTAGGAAATAAATATTTCACCATATATACATATAATAAGAGGTATATAAATACATATCTATACATATAACTACATGTTTATATATGTATATATATGTTTATATATATACACACATACATATATATATATATGTATATATATATATATATACGTATGCTCTATAATTTTTATGTTCCACTGTTTTTAAACCGAGCATACTTTATTTATATATAATTGCTCAAATATTATCAACCTCATAACTCCCCTCAAGCTTACACAAAACATTCACATATCAACCCCATTCTTAACCCCTATATTATATATTTTTTAATTTATTATTTATTCTTCTATTTTTCTCCTTATTTATATTCTGTAGTAACGGAAGGGACCCGGTTTTGCCTAGCCGTAAAATGTACTTAAATATTTTTTGAATTAATGCAGAGTTCGTAGTTATTATTACAGATGAAATTCTTTATTAAATATTAGATTGAACCTAATACAAAAATGACTCGCGTAAGCTTAAATATGTTACATATGACGTTTTAAGTCTGCAAGTCTATAGTAGTTTGATTTGTTTGAGCCCACCACTTTTCAAGGCCCGGAAGTCACTCGGGGGCAAGGGTTATTGCCAGCACAGTAATCAATGGGATAGTATCGTAGTAATCGTTAGTATTGGAGATTTGATAAAGTGTCTTACTTAAGGGGGCGGTTCATCAGCAATTTGTTTATGTTCGATTTGAAGACATCAAAGTTGTAGTCAGGTGGGAAACAGGCAAACGGAAGAGAGTTCCGCAGGCGTATACTTCTAAGAAAGAAGTTTTGTTCATGGAATCTACGTTTTGATTTAGGCACAGATAAAGAGTGGGAAAAATTACTGACAGTGGTATCATCTAGACGGGTGTTTATCGTGAAAGATTTGCGAGTGGTGGACCAGAGATTGGAGCTCGGACCAGCACTATCCATGGAAATAACGATAAAACAAAGAAAGACTCACAACGTCTCTTCTGTGGAAGAGAGGTTGCAGGGAAGAGAAAAGCGCATCCCCCACTAACACACGAATTCTATTTTGTACTATGTCACGGCAGGATGGGTTGTTTTTAGCAACTCCATACAAAGTGTGGAAGCAGTTCTCCATCCTTGGACGTACTTGACTTTTATACAGATAGAAAATTGCATCAGTAGTGCGATATCTTCTGGAGCGGTAGAAAGATTCCACCATTGTCCCAGCGACCTTGGCAATAGACTTGATGTACATGTTCCATTTCAGATCAGAGGTAAAGTTCTAACCCAGAATCTAGTAAAAACATGGAGCCTCCCCAAGACGAGAGCCACCCATTTCAATTGATGCAAGATGGCGATTAGAGCGTTGATAATAGAAATCGTTCTGTACAATGACAGATAGACGAGGCTATATATATATATATATATATATATATATATATATATATATATATATATATATATATATATATATATATATATATACCAATAAGCCGCCCAGCAGTGCCTTGTTTTAATATACGTTTAAATATAATATTTTGATTAATGCAGATTTCGTATTTATTATTAAATTACATTGGACGTAATATATAGTAATGATTTAAAAATTAAAATAAATGACTTGTGCGCCGTAACCGAGAATCGAAATCCAAACGTTTAGCTTACGATTTACTTTTTCTTTCGACGTTAATGCCTGAGCTATGAAGACATGTTTGCTGCATTAAAACATAAACCAATATTTATTACGTAACACATGCATATTCGTAATGTCCCCAGCTTAACCCTAAATATAAATTTCGGATTGGTTGGAAGCCGCTATATATTAAGTTTCATGTCTGCAGACCAAAAACTGGCGGAGAAGTTTAGTAGGCAACATTTTTTAAACAAATATACACACGAATACATAAATATATACAGAAAGAGGTTTATGTTTACTAAAACTGTTTTCGCAAATATGATACATGTATAAATCTTGTAGAGTATCTGCATGAATATAATTACACGTAATAGATTACTAAAGATGATAAACCCATTAGAAAACCGAATAAAACGAGGGATTTAATTAAACCAAGTCTTTAAAAGAATATACAAATTAGCTAGATTTTTTACAGATGAATTAAATTCCACAACTCAGATATAACAAAGTGGTATTTCCTTTTCAAATTTCATATTTATTATAAGAAGCCAATAATTTATAAATTATACTGCACCCACTATATAGTAGCGATTTCTAAAAGTTTTTTAAAAAATCGAAAATCCAAGCCAACCATATAGTATACAGCTTTATTTGTTAAACTTTGCCATAAGTACATACGCATATTAAACATTAAATAATTAACGTAATTAAACGTATAGATGCATAATAGTGTTTAGTAGCTATTTTACTTGCAAAAGACCTAATAATTACAAAACCTCATACACACATCTATCTATCTATCTATCTATATATATATTTATTTATTTATTATATATAACATTTCAATATGGTGTTATAGAAAAATATAAAGGTATTTGCAACTACTCTTCCAATTTGCGGAGTTAAATCATGTCAAATCACATTAATTTCCTTTTCATTGAGTGATTGTTGCTATTTCTTCTGATGAGTTAAGGGCATACTAGATTGATAAATATTAATTAAGTTGTTGATTTTTCGCTACGAAACAGATACTTTCAAGAATTGTAAAAGTCAACTGAATTAAAGGAATAAATTATAAGATGTAAACATCATGAATTTTGGAATATAACTTTTTGTTATTTATTCTCTCTCTCATATATATATATATGTATATATATATATATATATATATATATATATATATATATATATATATATATATATTAGTGTGCTGCAGGAGTTCCTTCCTCGATCATAAAATACTAAAATATAATGTTTTAATTTTTTGTTAATTTCGCATTTATAATTCTAATTTTCTATTAATTATTTTAATCTAGGAAATATAGAGCAATGACTTCGAAAGTTTAAAAGAATATCACTGAGGTCCAACTAGTTAGAATCAGAACACATACATTCAGATCTCAAACGATATCAGTTATTGTCGGAGTTAAAGCCACATGAATATAATAGGCTATTGCTTGACGAATCCTAACGAAGATGAAAGGCGGACCATTCGGCATAGCTTTATTTACATAGATAGATTTACTAAACGTACAACTAGCTAGCTGTATTTATGTATCGAGCACTGTTCGAAATAAATACTAGAACACATTTACATAATACATTATGTAGAAACATAAAATTATATATATATATATATATATTCATATAGATATAGATATTTTCATATATATATATATATATATATATATATATATATATATATATATATATATATATATATAAGTAGATTTTTGGTACAGCAAAATGGAAGGAGAAATTTCAGAGGAAACATAATTAATTTAAATACCAAAAAAAAACAAGAAATGGGCAGGTGAAATTATTAAAATTACCTTAAGGCCTTATCGTCTGACCCTCTAAGAAGAAACGTCAGAATGATAAATTAAAAACTAAGAAACGAATGAGGGAAGAAGGGAATTTTGGTTTCAGTTGGAAGAACAGTGAAGAAAAAAAAAAAAAATAAAGTCTCACTGTTCAGGTGGTTTTAAATCAATGAATATCTCCAACTGATGTTTCAGAATCTTTTGTCTACACAGGCTAGGTCGAGAGTTGTTAATAACTAACGCCTCAATAATATTGAGATGATAGTTCGACCTCGCACTGTATAAAACAGAAAACCACCCATCGGAATATTGATTTGAACACCTATTTATACTCAACAGGTGATCACCAATGGCGGACTCATGAGCTTGGGAGTGCCCGGATGTTCTCGAAACCTGGTGTAGTCGAATATCCAGAGGGACATGTTGGGATATTCTCATTTCTAATCTTTGGGATGTTTTGCCAACGTAGTCAGCTCCACACTGACAAACAAATTTATAAACAACAGAATTCTTTTGAATGGTTGGCAAAACATCTTTACGAAAAGAAGAGAAAAAGGTTCGAGTTGTGTAAACTACTCTAAGCATAGTAGCTGGAAAACAACGTTGAGTAGCAGAAGAAATCCTTTTAACAATATGAAGGCCAACAGGACCCAACCATGGTAATTTTAAATAAATGGGACAACGTGATGGATCGATATGTTTAACACTATTAAATGTAGTAATTTTACGTTCAATAGTAGATTTTATTATATTAATGGGATATCCATTACTAACTGTTCTTCCAACTGAAACCAAAATTCCCTTCTTCCCTCATTCGTTTCTTAGTTTTTAATTTATCATTCTGACGTTTCCTCTTAGAGGGTCAGACGATAAGGCCTTAAGGAAATTTTAATAATTTCACCTGCCCATTTCTTGTTTTTTTTTTGGGGGGGTATTTAAATTAATTATGTTTCCTCTGAAATATATATATATATATATATATATATATATATATATATATATATATATATATATATATATAATGTACCAAAAATTGTCTCTTCATTTTGAAGGAAAGAAACAACACGTTTCACGGTATGTTCAACTCATATTAAGCCTTGGTAGTTATCGCCAACGGCATGCAGCGCCTTGGGCTAATGCGTGTCCAGCTGTCTAATCCCCTTACAGTAGACCACAGAGGTTTTATACGCGAGGAAATCCGTGAGGGCTAGGAGCAAGTCTGCTTCATTAAATAAGGATTTCCCATGAAAATGATTATCCAATGATGTAAAGAGGTTGTAATCGGATAGCACAAATCGAGGTAAATAAAGTGACTGGCATAGTCTCACAGCCAAGTTATTTTATTGGTATACCTGACCATTTAAGCGATATGCGGCCTGTCCATGCCATGTCGGAAAACTAAATTGAATACATATGCAGTATATTAGAGAAAAAGTGCACAACCTCCGAATGAGAGCTCTGTTCTTCTCAGAGGTGTCCGACATAGTGCAATATAAACAAAAATCAATTACAAATATTTGTAGTGCATTTTAAGTTAGGAACGTATATTTGTAGACAGCTATTTTTGGTAGCACTAGTAAAAAAGAATGAAATAATGTTTTAGAAAAGATACTACACTTTGCCTCAAGCCAAATTTATCGGTGTGTCTATTTCTGTCTCTTTCTCTATTTCAATATTTATCGATATTTTTTTTCAAAACAATGTTGATTACGTTTATACGATGGTTCATTTTCGAAAACACTTGATTCCTAACCAAAGATCATTCTTCTCAGAAGAGAATTTTCTTTTTATTGTCTAATTTATATATTTATTATATTTTATGTTTTTAAACAATTATTTCTGATCGGAAGCTTCATCTTGCTCTCGAATTAAGAAAACGATGAACCATAAATAAAAGAAAATCGATAGGTAAAAGTGCCTTATTCATTGAATTGCAGATATAGTTAATCAGTTTGGTTTTTGCCACAAACAAGAAAAATATTTCCAGATATATGACTTATAATTTACCTCTGACCAATTTTATTTCAGCGTGGAAAGCGCCAACTGATGAAGAAAAGCAGAAAAATAAAAAAAAAACAAAAAATAACAGTGATAATAATAATAAAAAATGTAGCTTGGGTCATTAACAAGTCTGCTTTCCGACTAACAGTACACTGCCTGGATTGATCGAGGTGAAAACTATTGATTTTTGGGTCTCAACAGCAAACATCTTGTTCTGTATAGCTACAAGCAGGATATATGTGGACATATACGTATATCGCAAATATATCTTAGGAATATAATCAAGGTGAAACTCACGTACACACACACATACATATCTACACATATATATATATATACACACACAGATACACGCATAGAGTATAATGTTTGCCCCCCTATCACGCTAATTATCACGTGGTCGAAAATTAGAACCTTAATCTCTCTATCAGGAAGGCAATGATTACACACACACACAGACACACACACACATATGTATATATATATATATATATATATGTATACATATATGTAGGAGAAAGAAAATTAAAACTGTAAGTTAAACTTTACAATAAAAATTTATTGTTCGACGAAATACTAAAAAATAAAACAATTTACAATTTAGTCCTTATTCCGATGAGTTTCAACAAGTGCTATACTTGTTATTCTTCTCATAAGAGGACATAACGAAATCAGTAAATTATATTCAGTCGACCAACAAATTTTAATTCTAAAGTTCACCTTACTGTTTTAATGTTCTTTCTCTTATAATAAGCTCTACTCTCTATTGCGTGTTTAGTTTTGTTTTTGTCCGATTTGGATTGAATTATCTATATATAAATAATGTTATATATATATATATATATATATATATATATATATATATATATATATATATATATATATTAGTTTGAAGTTTACCATTGCATATATAAGGGAAAGACGTCATCCCTTTGATTTCATTACTTTATATATATATACATATATATATATATATATATATATATATATATATATATATATATATATATATATATATAATCGTACCCGGCCACGCGTTTTTGCGGTTCAGTTTGTGTAAATAGAACCCTCACCATCCAGAAAAATTAAACACACCTTTTAAAGAAGAAATTACTACGGAAAACTGTTTTTTTTCATTTCATTTTAGAAAAATATATTTAATTTAATTAATAAAGACAATAAACTATTTTCTTTATTAATTAAATTACATATATTTTTAGAAGAAAATAAAAACTGTTGTAGGTAGTATTGACGCCGTAAAATGTTCGTTTTTTATTTCGGTAGAAAATAAAATCTAAAAAGTGAGCTATAGAGAGAGAAGAAATATATCTGTTGTATGTTGTATTAACGCTGTGAAATGTTTTTTGTTTTTTGTTTTTAGGTGTAAAAAGAAATGTAAAAATCGGAAAAAGGAAACATAGAGCAAACGAGAGAGAAAAAAAGAGAGAGGGCGTTGTGAAGAATATGCGCAGAGAGAGAGAGAGAGAAAGAGAGAGAGAGAAGCGAGAAAGAGGAAATAAAAAAATTATGTAGATATTCCTCGCCGTGAAATGTTTTTTCTTCTGCATAAAATAATGTAAAAAGCAGCTTAAATAGAGAGCAAGAGACAGAGAAAGAAAGAGAGGGAGATAGAGGGAACTCTGAAGAATGTATACAAAGAAAAAAAAGAGAAAGAGACAAAGAGAGAGAAGGAAAGTGGAAATAATCACTGTTGTAGATAAGTTGACTACGTAAAATATTTGTTGCTTTTTTTTCGGCATAGAAAGAACATTACACCGAGAACAATATCTATACCATTTATTATTTCCCCACCCCTCTCTCTCTCTTTCCCTCTTTCTCTGTATGTATTCCACCCAATTCTCCCTCTCATGACTCGCTAATTCTCTCTCTTTCTCTCGCTCGATATCGCTCGCTTTTTACATGTTTTTATGAGGAAGGAAAATATTTCACTGCGAACAATGTCTACACCAGTTTTTAATCGCCGCTCACTTTCACATCATCTTTATCTCTCTATATATGTTTTTATACAACTCTCTCTCTTTCTTTCTTGTTCGTTCGCGCTTTCTCTCATAGTCGAACGCCTATGTGGACAAAATAAGTAACATAATTGATATCTAGCTAACCGTAAAAAAGTTAATGTAAAAAAGTATAAAACGATTTTTAAAGAAGGCCCCGTTTTAAAACAAACAAAAGAAAAAGAAATGGCATCGTGTCAAATTGGCCAAGCAGCTCCGAAATCAGAAAAAATAAAATATCTTTAGAGTTTGATTTATTTTTTTTTTGGGGGGGCGGGGATAGTAGCGTGTTGTAAAAGTGTGCATGAATAAGTGTAATGTTTATCAGTATTGATTTTTCTGTTAATGGACGCTTATTATGCTTTTGTTTTGTTTCCTTTTTTTAAAAAGGTTGCTTCTTATAGAGAGTGCTGCAATACTCGAAAACTTATGGACCGTTCTTTTATATAAAGAGGTATACTCCGGAATAATCGAATTGTCAGTTCTCAGCCAATTAGAATGGGCGGGATTTTTAAAGGTAGAATTTATTATTTTGGAATCGAGAAATGGAAAGATTATATTATGTTAATGAGTTTATGAACCAGTTACGTATGGTGCAAGCACATTATATGTAGAATGTGTATATTTCCTCCCGGTGTGGACTGGTGGCGGTAGAAGGAAGTAATATTTAGAAGAAGATATGAACGACTTCTTTTAAAGATGCTGCGATTGTGATTGTGTTACTTCGGGGATGAAATGTAAGACTTTATTACGACAACTGAACATGCCTAAAATGTCGTTCCAAAGTTATATAAGATAGTGGCTAATAATCTAGACATAGTAACTTTGTATTCGGCATCTGTTCTTGAAAATCTATGATATTTTGGTCCAGAGGAAAGATTCTGCAATCAAAATTTTATATATGGAGATTTCCAGAGTGAGATGGAAGCTGTTACAACCTGGCCTGTCTATGCGCCCAAACTAAAGTCTGCATGACCCTCATTAGAGAGATGCTTCCACGGATTATGCAGCGTTAGTTGCCCATTCTCTGAAAGCCCTCAAATGACACATTGACCGCCATTCCCACATTTGCATTTAGTTCGGTCTGATAATAAATCTCAAGCAAACAACTGTCATGGCCCAAGGTTTTAGCAACGCCCCCTAGCATATCCACTGGCGATCACACACTGGAGGTGGTGAACGACTTCACCTATCAAAGCTTCACTATTTCTAACACCTTCTCACCTAACGCTAAGCGCAATGCGCGCAGAGGGAAAGCAGCAACAGTATGGCCCACCTGGCACAGAGAGATTGGCAAAACAACATGCTGACCATGAACAAAAACATGAGGGTGTATCAAGTCTGCATCCACATCATCTTACTCTACTGCAGTAGCACATAGTCCCTGTACACGCGTCAAGACGCAGACTAAACGCCTTCAACTTGCGCAATCTCAGAAATATCTTGGGCATTACACGGCAGGATCGCGCTCCGAACAAAGAGGTGTTTGCCAAAGCAAATCTCCGACGTATGTTGCACACTCATCCAGAGACATCTGCCTGTATGGGGCATGTCGATAGCATGCAAGATAGCCGAATTCCTAAAAGATATCCCTTATAGCGAGTTCTCAGCCGGCAAAAAAAAAAACAACTGATAGACACCTCCTCAGATTTAAGGATGTGTAAAAAAGAGACTTAAAATCCTGCAACACTACCATTGTTGACCTCAAACCTTAAGCTACAGACTATGAATTCTGGAGAGTCAAAGTCAAGAAGTAGGTCTGGCTGAGCGAAGACAGAAGTGAAGAGTGGAAAGAGAGGAGGGAAAAGTCAGGCGCAAGATGTCCGTATAAGCAGCACTATCGACAGAGCATGACGAAGGGCACCGATGCAGAAAGTGTAATAGAATCGGCCGCCCCTGTACAGGTCTGTCCAGTCACAGCAGCGGCTACAAACACTCAACATTACAGCTTTAAGGTGCGATTCTATCGTTTATCAAAGCGGAAGGACGCCAACAACGGATAATTACAAACTTCGCTTTCGCATAATGATTACACACACACACACACATACACACACACAAACACACACACACACACACACATATATATATATATATATTAGGTTGGTGCAAAAATAATGTCGTTTTGACTTGTTGAACGTCAAAAAACGACATTATGCTTGCACCAACCTTATATATGTCAACGGGATTTTCTCTCCTTGCTAGAAATAAATGCACATTCTTCTGATTGCAATGGATAAAGTACTGCGGAAAATATGACTGAAAATGTTAGACCAGAAATCGATTATTGCTAAATCACCGTGACATCCTGCTTTCTATTAGATCTCTGTAGGTCAGCGACGATTTACCTCCTGATACAATAAAATGAATAATATCTGCAGTGCTTCTTTGGGGACGGTCCTCTAGCTTACCAGAATCTACGTCCAGAAACGTTTAACTTGGTGTGGTGTGTTCGGACTTTGGACCGGTTTCGAAGGGATTTTTTCTCCTCATAAATAATTACAATCAATGTTTTATTTTTGTAATTATTTTTTTTATTACCATTTTATCTGATTAGTTGCACATGTTTCGGTTATCGATTAGCGATCCAGTAACTTCGTCAGACCTTAACGAAATGGTTATTATGATTTTGACAAATATAAGAAGTACAAAAAAAATGAAAAACGAAAAAATGGGGAGAAGAAACGGGAGAAAGGAAAAAGAAGGGGTGGAGATGGACAGTAGTTAAGTTTTGAGGTTTAAAAAGCATTAGGTGGTTGTGGGCGTTAAAGGACGTCTAGGAAGTTCATCAAGGCGCGGATAGAAATATAGGGATATAGGGAGGGGGATATAAAAGGGGTAAGGATATGAAGGGGAGTAATTTTAATTTTAGGTTTTTAGACTTAATAAATAATAGGTGCTGGGGGATTTAAGCTGTTCAACCAGACACACAAATACATGAAATGGGTAAAGAGGGAGAGAGAGAGAGAGCACGAAAGAGAGTGAGAGCGAGAGAGAGAGAGCGAGAGAGAGAGAGCGAGAGAGAGAGCGAGATAGAGAGAAAGAGAGGAGTAAGCGATTCAATATATGTCTCGCTAAGGAGATGCACTCGTGTCAAATGTGCTTTGACATATTGAGGATTCGTTCAGGTTGAGAGTTGGGCCGTTGCTTGTAGTAACTACATTTCGCCTTCTTGAAGCAGATTGAGTTACATCGAACTTAAATATATTTATTTAATATTAAGAGTCTTTAAGAAATTAAGGTGAATATATGTGTAAGCATAAATGCATATACAGGCACATGCACACACACGCACACACACACACACACATATATATATACATACATACATATATACATCACACATCACACTACAAATACACATAAATACATACATATATACATATGTGCATACATGCATACATACATACATATATATATATATATATATATATATATATATATATATATATATATATATATATATATATACTCGCATGCGCACCCTGCGTTGCCTGGGTTGACATGAAGTTCTGTTTGAAACACGCCTGCTATACTAATCATTTTCACCATGGGTAACATGGATACCCCCACAACATTTCAAAGTAAAATAACTGATAAACACATGTAAATGTAATCGCCCAAAAAAAGAAGTATCTGCCCCCCTTTTCACTATATATTTCGGCAGAAGGGATCACTGTCCTTAGAAAACTCACGATTGTGTGAACATAAAAATAAGGTTTATAAACATTAATGCGTGCGTTTATTTTCTATTTTGGTAAATGTGCAGTTTAGCCGCGTAAATTATTTGCCAGACAAAAAAATTATAAACATTATTATTTTTATATAAAACACATTGTTAGACCCAAAGGCTTTATTAAAACCAGAAAAAAATCCATTTTTATTATTTTTTTCATCATTTTTATTTATTATTCGAGACAGCTTTATTGATTTTAAAATTTGGGCTTTCTAAGGTTTGGCAGATTGGCCTTTTTAAGCTCTTTCATGAACTATGTTTTTAGAAGCCATATTGTTTTTTGTAATAAAAGAGTGCAAAAAGGCCAAATTTGGCATAAAAAGGGCAATCTGTCAAACAAAGACCAAATTTTAAATATTTAAGGCCTGTAAATTTAGTCCAATAAAAAATGATAAAAACACATAGAAATTATTTTTTTTTGTTTTTTGTTTTACAAATAAAAATAATGGTTTCGGGGGTCATAATGTTTTATATAAAAATAAATAGTTTTTATAATTTGTTTTTCGGTCCAAACTATACGCCGCTAAACTACACATTTTCTTTCAATTTTTTAAAGGCCTTTTGTCAATGGCTTTTTTTTGTAATTAAAGGAAATTTTCAATTTGCTTTTTTAGGGGGCGCTTTATAATTTGCTATTCATTTGGACTTTTATGTTTCTAAAGTAATCCATCTACAAAATAAATTGCATTTGTCCTATTTTTGGGTTTGTATGTTTTACTAAATTGTTAGAAGAAACGAGAGAATGGTCTCATGAAAAATGTTTTCGATGTAATCCCCCCACCCTCATCAGAAAAATTGCCGATTTCTGTATAGCCGTTTAAGGAATAAAATAAAACAAACAAAGGAAATCTTTTCAGTTTATTTCGCAAGTGTTTCTTTTTGTTTGAATATTAAATTAAAAAAAAAACATTTTCGTATCTTTACGGAATAATTTTCTAGCTAGAAAGTTATTGGAATTATCAAATGATTTGATTTGGAAAACGTTTATTTTTTATGTATAGCATCCAGGGACAAATAACTCTAAATAAAGGTTTTAAAAAAGGGCGCTGTTAGAAATATTAATTCTACATAAATTAGATTAAATATATTATTGTTTAAAGTTTATTAAATAGCTATTTTAAATAGAAAACATACCACTATTTAGTAAAATCGATATTTCCTAATGTCATATGCAGATAAAATGATTCCTTAATTGTATATTTTTGCATGAATCATACTATATATAGAAATAAATGAAAAATTAAAGCAAGGTACGTTTTGCACATATTAATCAAATCATGAACAAACAAACTAACAAATAGACGGACAGGAATACGAATTCATATAAATGTTAAGGGGTCATAATAGGGGTCAAATTATAAAAAAAATGACCGCTTCTTTTCTTTCTACTTCTTTTTTTTTTTTTTTTTTTTGCTCAGCATACACCCCTAAACACCTGAGCAAGGCTAGGCTGAAATGCCAGTTTTGCAATATTTGTGGCAAGCGTCTAATATATTACAGCATAGAAATTTAAATGTAATTGCAATTTTATTCTTATTAGAATTTACCGTGCACTATCAAGAGATCTGTTGAAATAAATTTATATTTATAGCTAACATTTCAGCCCGACGTTGCCCGGCTGTTTGGGGGTGTATGTTGAGCAAAAAAAAGGCGGTCAATTTTTTAAAACTTTACCCCTATTATGACCCCTTAACCTATATTATTTTGTGTTCAAATCAAGTTATTAAGTTATATCCATGTCCAAGGAACCTATATCTAAAACTTCAAATGTTTAGACTAAAAATTGGTGGAGGAGTTAGGTAGTGTTCTCCAAGGTCAAATCGTTGAACTTTGACCCCTTAACAGCCAAATTTCTTGCTGAAAACCGATCACAAAGATTTTTCCAAATCTCAGTACCCTGTATATCAAATTTAGAGTACGTAGACTGAAAACCGACAGAGTTATTGCATAGGAAAATGTACACACACACAGACACACACAGACAGGTTCACTTTTATATATATAATAGATAGAGAAATAAATAGATGGATGCAATACATAGTAATGATTTTAAAAGTATTTAAAAGAGACCCATGCGCCACCAGTGATAATCGAAACCAAAGTTTTCAGCTAATGGTTTATTTTGCCTCTGCCATCAATGGCTGGACTATGAAAACATGTTCATTGCAAGGCTAAAAGTTATAACATCAACCAATAGCTACTGAATTATGCATTCGTAATGCCAGCGTTCGACCTTCGACTGGCAAATTTCATTTTTTTAAATGTTCACTCTTTTGCACCGATTTTTCTGGGCTAAAACCCAAATATAAAGTTTTGCATGGATTCAAATACCTTATATATGAAGTTTTATGTCCGTAGACCAAAAACTCTAGGATGAGTTTGGTAGCCAAAATTTGTTAAACAAAGATGTATACACATACATAAATATATATAGACACAATTTTTTGTTTACAATAAACTTTTTACGCAAATATTATGCTAGTATAAATCATGTAGAATATCTGCACGAATTACACGTAATAGTTAACTAAAGATGATTATCCCATTAGAAAACCGAAGCAACTAATAGGGAATTAATTAAAATGACTGTTTAAAAGAATATGCAAATTAGACAGATCTTTTGGAAGTGAATGCAATTCCAGAGCCCATATTTAAGAAAACTGTATTTTATTTTAAAATAAATAGGAAAAAAGGTGTTTTGATATGAATATCAATACACACAAAAGAAAAACGAGTTTATTGGAGTATAGATTTACCGTGCATAGATCTTAAGAGGTGTGTGCACGGTAAATTGAATGACCTGGGAAACTTATGAATTTGCCTTAAAAGAACACTAAAGAAATTTACACTGTGTTTGACTAAGCTATATATTGTAGTGTTCTGTAATTAATTATATAACAAGTCTTTTCTTTATCGGTGTTTAGGGCTTAACTATTTGGCTTTGACCATTAATAGTCAAGGAATTCAGTTGGATGCTACGTATTTTGGATTTTTTTTTTTAATTTTCGATTGAATAAGACAGATTTAAAGATATATATTGTATTTTTATTTTTTTTAATTAAAAATCGTGTGATAAATAGAAAACTATATAGAAATCAATTTTAATCCCTTACATAATAAAAACAAAAAACACAATTTCGAATAAACAGAGAAACACCCTTCAAATCATATTTAAGATGTAAATATTACGCCAGTGCAAAAATTTTTTGCTTATTTAAAAATTAATTTATAAAATAGAAATGTGTTTTTGAAAACGTCTATTTATAACGAATATGGTCTTTGTTTTCTATAACTTAAAATATGGATCTAACTCAGGCCCAATCTATTCTCGTGATGTAAACCTATGCTCATTTGTATGGTTTTGCATCCTCGAAATAAGTGATGATCAGAGATATTTAGGTAATAATACTATGCAGGGCGGATCGAGATTTCCCAAACAAATCCGGCTAATGAATGTACTAGTATGTAGTATTGTGTAATCATGGTTTTTTTTTTTGATTAACTAAGGTCGTTTTCTAATTAACTGTTGTAGTGACACACATTCATTTGCATATGTGGATAGTAATTACACATAAATAGGAAGACTCAGTTAGTCTGAGGGTGTGTTCACCAGAAGCCACCGAAGGCCGCCGATAGCAGATATGTTTCTCCAGCAAAGACTCTTATTTGACACCATTATATAAATATCCTGTAAATATACCTCTTCCTAATACACTTCTTATTTGATCTACCTTTGTTTGTTGAGTCGTCATTTGTATTGCTTTCTACGTTACTTGTTTCAACCTACAAACTTAACATTAACATTGGTGGAAATATTGCAGATAACTTTAAAGGGTGTTTTACTGGTATGAAACCATATTTATATGCTTAACTAATTAAAAAATATGCGTACATTTGACTACAATAGTTTAAAACGACCCTTATATAAAGCGACAAAAAATCTAATTATTATTTTATTAAATTATTTATTTCTTAAACATGATTTGAAAGTGGGCCCATTCAAAATTTAAAGTTCTATAAAGATCCTTCTAAGAATTATTCAATCAAATTTTATAAGAATATAGTATATTACATGAAATGGTTTAATAACATTTCTCACATAAACCATATTCGTAAACAAATTAATGGTGACGTGTGCCTCATCTTGTCTATTAAGTAATTGCCGAACAATTAGTTTTAAACTCTAACTTCCAATAAACGCATCCATATCGTTTAACGCTAGCTTTAAAACTTTTTACGTTATTTTAACATCAAAAACTTCTAACTCAATGTTAACATTCCCACAGCTATCTGCTGCGTTAGATTAATGAATGAAATCAAGTTGTACATGTATCTTTTTATATATTTAAATCAGAATTCTAACTGAACCCGGTTTTTACGATCGCATTAAACTTGTCATGCTCATAATCTGTAATATTTATGATATTTTAAAACACTTTTCACTGTAAAATTAAGATGAGTTGCCTCATTTAAAATGCAGAAGCTAAGTATCATGGTTGAATTGTGCTCTAAAGAGAACCATTCTGTTCGGACGCGCTCCTGCGTTATCAAAAAAACCGTACTGTTCATTTTATACGCATAGCAATTTTACTTGTGCAGTAATAGAACTTGTCAAATGCAATTAAGATTTGCGAGTGTATGAGAGTGTAAACTTTAGTACAAATCAGATTGTTTCTTCTTTATTAGGAGTTTTTTCGATTATCGATTATGTACACGTATTTGAGACATTCCGATACAAAAATATTTCGAAGAACACTCCCTGATACATAAAGTATTTTTGTATGAACTTTGAAAAAAATTGGCCAAAACTTTCCGGAGTAAATAAGAAATGAACCTACGGACATACAGAAAGACAGGCAAAATGTTTTTTTATGCATTAATAGTCACGCAAAGGGAAATAAATTAGAGTGTTAGCAACAAAGCAAACGTGTTGTACAGATCGCAAGAAGCGTATAAATAGTAATATTTCTCAAAACGATTTTTTTCTTGAAGGACAATAATGACCTGTCACAAATTTGAAATTTTATGAAATTCTTTTTCAAAGAAGAAAAAAATGTAGATAAATATGTAATTTACTCTCGATTTGTGAAATATCGACTTTTCTACGTTGCAGTGTTCCCGAATAAAAGTGACTGTTAGATTTCCATTTCACAAATAAATGTGAAAATATTAGTTTTTGTTGAGTTAAATATATTGTAATTTTCGATTTACGTTTTTTTTTATTTTGTAACAAGTGAAAATGCTTTAGTTAGTTATTTTAAATTCTACAAACACCACCTACCAGGCGTTGCTCGGGATGTAGAGAAATCATTGTATAGTTCATTTTTTATTTGTGTATGATTTAAATACACAAAGAAACATGCATATTTTTTTCAAAGAAAGGCATTTTATCGGCTATAATAAAAACATATAAATTATTCCCCTTTATAATTATGATGTATTAAGACTATAATTGAAAATACATACTTTTTATTGTTTTTCGGGAGGAATTACGAGATCCCTAGCCATATAATAAAGACATATATATTTATATGCGTAGTTCGTGATGTTAAAATCATATGATTATTCTCGGCCTTCTTGAATGTCATTTACACTTTATATAAATGTTAATTTCATCTATTTTCTCTCCATGATTAATGTTGGCCGGGCGGTTCATTCTTTGCTAATTAGGTAAGAGATGGCTTAGTAGCCGAGTTCGAATCTTCTGACTGCGTTTTATCGTAATTCCATGAACTGATTATTCTCGAAAAGAGGAAACAAAAGTGACTGTAGATATAAAAAAAAATATAGTAATGTATATGTACAGGCTGGAACGATTAAATTGTTGCTATAGAAAGACGACATGATTCCATTTCCATTTGATAAAAACCTTTTTTTGGTTGTAAACCATCTACAAGTTGAACAGTTGTTTGCAGATTCAAAGAGCGATAGGAGCCTTCTATCATGTCGTAAAGTGATATAATGTTCACTGGGCAGATCGGAGATGCGCCGCTGTACAACTCTATCGATCCAAGTTATGACAATAAGACCGTTGACAGCACCTTAAAATGCCTCGCTAGATTGAATGCACAAATAACAGAGACGTGCCCAGGGTGATGAAAACAAAGTTATAGTCTTTGGTGTGGGTTAAACTCAGGGTTACATCATGCCACCTCACATCTTCGACGTGAAAGTCACTACCAAATTAGACCTGCATTTGCTGAAAATACTGGTCATACCCCCGGTGCAATCAGGTGATTTGGGGCGGACCCTGGGTGTAGCAGAAGGACTCGGTTCAAGCCCGCAAGTTTAAGAGACCCAGCATTGACTTTAGAAGAACTGCAACGACTTTTAACCCTTCTCTCACTGGCCTCCTCCTTCTCCTCAGACCTGAATCTGATGGACTACTTTGCTTTGCCATACGTCGTGAACATCATCATTATGACCTTCCACAATACCCAAACTAGCCTTATCGCTGCCATCCGCTGAGTATTCGCCGGGCACCTGCTGGCGCTTGTGAAAAAGGCATGCTGCCAGTTCCGGACTTGTATCGAGGCGGCGATTGAGGCCGCTACATTGAATAGATGTCAGCTCTACTACACAATAAGGTTACCTGCATTTTTTTCTATAAAATATTGAAAACTAAACCCATTAAAAGATTTCAAATAAATCTGTAGTTTGGTATTCTTTAGGGATACATTTTTATCGTTCCCCCTTCATCACATCACATCAAAACACTAGGGTCTTTGGCCTTTTTTTCTTTTTTTCTCCGTTCTACAGCATATGTTCTATATGGCCTCTTTTGTTTTTTTTGGTCACCCTGTACACACACACACACACATATATATATACTAGCAGTATTACCCGACGTTTTTCGGGGGGGGGGGGTGATTTAATGCCATCTTAATGCTTATTGTCTGTACATTCAGTATTTTTTTTTTGTAATCCTTAAATTATTTTAGTAAAGTTGGTTATATTGACGTCTTACTGATCAATGTAGCTTCCACATCTGATTTGTCCCCTTAGCAGCTATTCTTCCAGCTCAAAACCAAATACTATGGTAAGGTTTTGGGAGCCATGATTTCTTTAACTCTATGCGAAATAAACCACAGGTTCAATATTGACCATCTATTCGTTTTAAGAATTTATGTCGTTGTAGCTGTATAGTTTTACAATTAGTCAACTATGGCAAAAAATTCCTTACCTTATGTTGCCGGGCATAGTACTTATGCTTGGTTGATGAGGTCTATGTTTTTTAGACCAATGTCTTTGAAACTTCTGAATCACATTTTCACTAATATGTGTGTAGACTGTTTTGCAATTTCTTCAGGATCAGTTGTTTGTTCAATGGACGTTCAAAAAACAGAAAAATAATTTACTGTTGTACTGCTAAAATGTTATTCCATAGCCAATACAATTGTTTAGGGTTGATCAGAATGAATCTAATTATGCAGAGTTGGCAACCAAATAAAGACGAAAGAATTATAAGGACCGCAAATGCTTCTGAATATATTTAAGGGCACTCTAGGTTTTGCCAAATTCATATTTTCACTCTATTTCTCTTTCCATAGAGGTTACTGTGTAAATACATGAAATTGTTTTCATTTTGTTACAAAAAAGAATCCAGGTTAGTGAATTCTTTACTGGGTGCTGGCAAAGCTTTAGAAGGAATAAACACGGTTAATAGAGAGGAGAAATTGAGGTGTAAAATTGTTGAAAAATTATAAAACCTCTTTGTAAACAACATTTTTAGCAAGTGTTTTAGGAGAAAACACAAAGAGTTTGGATTGTGAGCCCACACGTGAGGCAGCTACATAGAGCTGACCGTGAGAAAAACATTGCTCCTGTAAATGAATGCCTGCAACGTCAAAGGTTTGGCCCTGGGATTTGTTGATGGACATCGCGAAGCACAGTTTCACAGGGAACTGTGATCGCTTGAAGTAAATGCCCAGGTCTGGATGTGATGGATATAGGGATATCCTCGAAATTAGCACTGTCTCTCCTTTTCCACAGCCAGTCAATATTTTGGCCTCGATAATATTAGGTGACAGGGATGTTACCACGAGGCGGGTTCCATTACATTGCTTTGGTGGTATGAGGTTACGAATGAGCATTATAGGAGCTCCAACCTTAAGTCGGAGTATGTGGGGTGGCAGGCCAGGTGGTTCTAGGGAGTTTAGCAACTCCACCGTGTAATCAGCCAGATCAGCAGTATCAGGTGTGCGGTCAATGGATTTATAGACACGTTCCTCTCCCGGGATGAGTTCCAAAAGTCTGTAGTTAATCGCATTGACGGAGGCGTTTTTTGGAGCCAGAATCGCTCTCGTGGCGAGCCAATCAAAGTCCCTGTAGTTTTTCTGAATGTTCTCGAAAACTGCCTGGTATAGGTGGGTTGGCGTTTCAACCTCCTTTTGGAAATTGGTGGTTCCACTTTACCATCATATGGCCTACCTGCCCCCATCTGCCATGAAGGGAATAGTTTGAGCCTATATTTACTGCGTGAAATATGCTACTCACCTACAGAACTTAATGCGTACATTGCTGAGAATGAGCCTAAACTGTTGCCTGAACAACTGAACGTCTACCATATGATCAATGAAAATGTTCAACAGAACCGTGGAGGAATATTTTTCTTGGACGCACCTGGTGGCACAGGAAAAACCTTTGTCACCAAATTAATACTTGCCCATGTGCGACGGAGTGGAGCTGTCGCTATAGCTGTTGCAACCTCTGGAATTGCTGCAACTTTACTCCCTGATGGCAGAACGGCACATTAAGCTTTAAAATTGCCCATCAACTACACACAAACTGAATTCCCAACATGCAACATCGAAAAGAATTCGGATAAAGCTGTTTTGTTACGCAGATGCAAACTCATCGTATGGGATGAATGCACGATGGCGCACAAAGTTGCGTTGGAAGCATTGAACAGGACCCTTCAAGATTTACGCAACTGTGACAACATCATGGGTGGATTAACAGTTCTGCTGTGTGGAGATTTCCGACAAACACTTCCTGTTGTCCCAAAAGGGACACGCGCTGATGCTGTTCAAGCATGCCTGAAATCGTCGATACTGTGGGATCAAGTTCACCATTTAAAACTCACAACAAATATGCGTGTCCACCTTAGCCGCAACCCAGATGCTGCTAATTTCTCTAATGCACTTCTGGAACTTGGTGAAGGACGTACTCCCACAGATACTGAAGATTACACAAATGTTGAACACATATCAACCATCGTTGAAACGCCAACCCACCTATACCAGGCAGTTTTCGAGAACATTCAGAAAAACTACAGGGACTTTGATTGGCTCGCCACGAGAGCGATTCTGGCTCCAAAAAACGCCTCCGTCAATGCGATTAACTACAGACTTTTGGAACTCATCCCGGGAGAGGAACGTGTCTATAAATCCATTGACCGCACACCTGATACTGCTGATCTGGCTGATTACACGGTGGAGTTGCTAAACTCCCTAGAACCACCTGGCCTGCCACCCCACATACTCCGACTTAAGGTTGGAGCTCCTATAATGCTCATTCGTAACCTCATACCACCAAAGCAATGTAATGGAACCCGCCTCGTGGTAACATCCCTGTCACCTAATATTATCGAGGCCAAAATATTGACTGGCTGTGGAAAAGGAGAGACAGTGCTAATTTCGAGGATACCCCTATATCCATCAAATCCAGACCTGGGCATTTACTTCAAGCGATCACAGTTCCCTGTGAAACTGTGCTTCGCGATGTCCATCAACAAATCCCAGGGCCAAACCTTTGACGTTGCAGGCATTCATTTACAGGAGCAATGTTTTTCTCACGGTCAGCTCTATGTAGCTGCCTCACGTGTGGGCTCACAATCCAAACTCTTTGTGTTTTCTCCTAAAACACTTGCTAAAAATGTTGTTTACAAAGAGGTTTTATAATTTTTCAACAATTTTACACCTCAATTTCTTCTCTCTATTAACCGTGTTTATTCCTTCTAAAGCTTTGCCAGCACCCAGTAAAGAATTCACTAACCTGGATTCTTTTTTGTAAAAAAATGAAAACAATTTCATGTATTTACACAGTAACCTCTATGGAAAGAGAAATAGAGTGAAAATATGAATTTGGCAAAACCTAGAGTGCCCTTAAATATATTCAGAAGCATTTGCGGTCCTTATAATTCTTTCGTCTTTATTTGGTTGCCAACTCTGCATAATTAGATTCATTCTGATCAACCCTAAACAATTGTATTGGCTATGGAATAACATTTTAGCAGTACAACAGTAAATTATTTTTCTGTTTTTTGAACGTCCATTGAACAAACAACTGATCCTGAAGAAATTGCAAAACAGTCTACACACATATTAGTGAAAATGTGATTCAGAAGTTTCAAAGACATTGGTCTAAAAAACATAGACCTCATCAACCAAGCATAAGTACTATGCCCGGCAACATAAGGTAAGGAATTTTTTGCCATAGTTGACTAATTTTAAAACTATACAGCTACAACGACATAAATTCTTAAAACGAATAGATGGTCAATATTGAACCTGTGGTTTATTTCGCATAGAGTTAAAGAAATCATGGCTCCCAAAACCTTACCATAGTATTTGGTTTTGAGCTGGAAGAATAGCTGCTAAGGGGACAAATCAGATGTGGAAGCTACATTGATCAGTAAGACGTCAATATAACCAACTTTACTAAAATAATTTAAGGATTACAAAAAAAAAATACTGAATGTACAGACAATAAGCATTAAGATGGCATTAAATCACCCCCCCCCGAACAACGTCGTTACGTTGCAGTCGCTATTTTATACAATAAAGTAATGTTAGAACGAAGGCTGGGAATGGATGATTTTTAAGTCATTCTTGACGGAGTATGTTCCTATGGCATTATAGTGTCTATTAAATGACACAGAAATAAAATATGCTATTTCGCGAGTTATAATGTATATTCAATATGTTAGTTTCAATACTATCCGGGTGTAATGATGCTCGCTACGACCTCTTTCCTCTCTTCAATTTTCTCATAACGAAAGCCTGTAGTGTTATTCTTGAGCTTAGGCGATAACCAAAAGTTACAGGGACCAAGAAAGGAAGTCTTGATGCCAATCTTAGTACAAATAGTCTTATGTTCTCTGAGAACCCTTGGGACACACTTTGTGCAAACCTTCCGCATCTTCATCTGCGAATAATTGTGTATACAGTTCCCACACTGACATCAAACTGTGAAATTATTGTCACTATAAACACACAACAGTTGTAACCGATGAAAATCTTAATTTGCCAAATTAACTGTCTTAGTCCTCGTACACCTTTCATCATCCCTCTCAGATTTTCTCACGGTCTTAACTCCTTTATGTCACATAAAACTGATGCACGATTTATGCTAGATTTTTCAAAAGCACTGTGAAGTATGCCACACGTTTCTGTGGCATTTTTCCAAGTTTAAAACACAATAGTATTGCTAATTATTCTTCTGAATTGTCCCCCACATTCAAACTGCATTTTTACACGTGATTAATTGGAACAATAAAATTTTAGTAGGGTGTATTTCATTTCTTGATGCAGCTGTTTATTTGAATCTGAAATCATAAAAATTGGTCAGTCATCTCATAAGAGGCATAGCGATAAAATACTGAATATTTTCAGAGCCTACACTTTGAAATGCCTGCACAAAATTATTTAAGGCTACTCGTAAATGTATATTTATACTTTCAGAACATATTTAAGTCGAGATTATATTTTGATGAGACATATGGATATGTACAAGACAACTTTTATTTCATTTTAGAAAACCATATTTCTGTATATTTGCAGGAATTTCTTATTGCAAATTATATACAAACCAGGCTTTGATAGATAAATCAAAAGAGTTTTTATTGAATTGCACATAACAAAAAAATACCATTAACATTTAAAAAAAAAAAACGTTCTTCTCGAACACTTGCTCATATGCAGCCAATCCGAACCTTTGCTAATTTGTACCGGCTCCCTCTACTTTCCAACAATAGCGATAAGAATACCGGATGGACAAAGAGAAACCATTTGTTGAAGATTTTCCATCTAAGTATGTTTTGAGATGAAATAGTTATTAACTGCCAGACGTCGTCCCCAATTAAAATTCTAAAGATCAGTTTTATTAGCCTAACGAGTCTTACAAATCAGCGTCTTAATAATGCGCAAAATTTATATTTTATTTTTTGTTTTCATATTTATTTATAAGAGTACTAATTTGAAAAAAAAAATCCTTAGACAGATACAAATCAGTGCGTTGATCGATTAGTTTATGTAGTCGTTGTAACGATTGATTGCGGTAAAAATCACGTGATAATTTAAATGGCAGACGAAATGAATAAAATGTACTCGAGGCAAATGTCGAGTCATATTTCGAATAATGAATTCGATAGAAATAGACGTGTGTAAATGGCCTCTTATGTCTACTTATTACGATAAAAATTGATTTTTATAGCCGACACGTTGAAATTGAATGTAAATTGCTTCAATTGAGGAGTATTATCTGAACTTCTGATTATTAGGATAAAAATATAACACATTTTGAAACCCTCCTTGTTTTCTATAAACCTGTTTAACTAAAAATGTGGAATACTATTAAGTAAACGTGTTCTTACTCGGGCTTGTACACTTTTTTGTAATAACAGGGATAATCGAAATAGACCAAGTGCAGCGAGCGTGATTGTAATGTGTATTTATATTTAGCTACATTGGAAAGATCGTTAGAAAAGGCGCGTGTCAAATAATACAGGACACAATCTATACAGTCGACATTGGGAAGCGAGAGGAACGTCACACTTTCTAAACGAACGTAACCCCGATTATACCGTCTACGTCTTTCAATGTTCAAAGGAAAAAAAACCCAGGAAGATATAATTATAATTAGATTGGTATTTTCTCTCATGAACTGCTATACTATAAATCTAACTTTTGAACGTCAAAATAAGTTTCCATTGTTTTCCATGCCTGAGTAGATCTCTTTTCAGTTAATCAGAATGTAAGAACACCACGAGCACCCCGGTTTCACACAGAGGAATAAAAATAACTAAAACCAACGACCGCGCATGTATGTAAAAATGGTTTTAATTATATGATTTGTTATTTCATCACTTACTGGCAAAACCCCGCAACTGCACAAGTGCGCTGCTCATTGAGAGAACTACGTGTGCGAACAGTTGGTTCCTTTTACTTTTGTTTATTAAAATGTTGTACATGTTCTAATTGTAAGGATTATGATATATTAGAATTTTAACCATTTTCACATTTCTATTAACCATTGTAAGTGATGAAATCTATAATACGCTATGTGGAAAAGGTTTAGTATACGTGCCAAATTTCTTCTTGCGGTTTTAAATGATAGAGAGATTAAACCTCATTAATATAAACGACACACACTCATTTGAGGCTTAACAATTCTTTCAGGGTTTTATTTTCATCTTATACTGGACCATTTGCAGAAAGAATGGCCAATGTACCTGTCCTCACCTAATTTGCAATACTTTGAAAGAGCGGTTTATTAAACAACAGGGATGATTGCACACTCATAACTAGCACACTTTTTTGAACGAATGAAGCCACACTGATATATATATATATATATATATATATATATATATATATATATATATATATATATATATATATATATTGTCCGTGATGATCATGTAAGGATGGTTATGGAAAGGGATATGCAAGCAAGTTAATTTAATTGGTTGATTCTTCTCGGGAAAAATCTCGTCACCTAAGAACTATATATATTTAGTTATTTTTATATAAACATTTCTGCTCACCCGAAACACCACTTTGGGGAAGTATTGCCAATTTAGGTAGAAGAAAACAACTTTTTATTCAGAAAATTTTATTGCACTGAATTGACTTGACTTTTATTACACCTGTGTAACCTTTTGCCGAAGATGAGCTTGCAAACACCATACTTTTTGCTTTGTTTCTGATAATTTATCAACTTTATTACTTTCTTACAGCAGGTGCCTATGTCACGGTATACAGTTTTTTAAACTCAATTTACCTTTTGCCACATGTGATAGTCATTCTATTGTTCTTTGCATTCGGCCAAGCCCACGTTTTTGTCAAAATAATTTATTAGTACACAAGGATTAGATATTACACAAAATGCCAAGATTATATTTTGCATTTAAGCGAACATTTTGTGGAGTTGATATTTATTTGGTTGACTCTATCATTTGTCGCTTGGTGTACGCTTTTGTCAAAATGATTTCGCGGTACACAATGCCAAGATATCGTACATATACAATCGCAGCGAATTATTTGATTGATTGGGCAAACAGATAACTAAACAGAGTGATAATTAATTCGCAACGTAATCCGTCTACTTGAATTAGTGAATCTGGACACAACTCAAAAAGAAAGCCTGACTGAGCTTGTAAGTCTATAAGTACTTGGTTCTTGTAAATAGTTTTGGCATCTCGTTCGATCGTCATCACGAACGTTATCCACGGGTCATAATGTTTCGAGAAACGGTGTCAGGCAAGTTGGGAAGCCACCTCAAGTCAAGCAGGGCGGATGCAGCTGTGCCAGCCTACTGACAGCATTGTAGTATCAGAATTAACCCCTAGCAGAGTTTTGGTGAAAAAAAGGGTGAATCTGTATCAGGATAGGTCATACTGGCGTACTCTGGTTGTTATTGCTTATGTCTGTGTCAGATGTGGACTGCAATTTAATGAAGTACGACTGTTAATTGTGCTTCTCTGCCATTCTTTATGGGAGAAACATTAAAAGACTTCGCATGAATCACTGAATCTTACGGTTCTCATTGTCGGGGTTAAATAGCTGAAACCTAGTAGATCCATAAATACTGTCACGTACAGGAAAGTCTTCATGCATAGCGCATAAACTTGAGGTACACTCCTTGCTATATCTATACAAAGCCCTGCTTAATAATAATAGAAACAACAACAACAACAACAACAACATCGGCAACAATGACAAAGATGGTGCTACGGGTTAGTGTTCAGGTTATTAGAAAATGAGTAATTTATTTGGCCGAATTTTTTTTAAATAAAAAAAAAACAAACTCCTGTTTGGATACACTTTTATTGCATTGTGTGTTCATAATTGCATTAAAAGAAAACAAAAACGATGCGTAAAACCTCTAGAATGATGACGAATCGATACAATTACCTAAATGATTTGTGGACATCGATAAGATTATCATTTTCAGCTGCCAAAAAATTAAATCTCTTCAAAATGATACATCACGCTAAAATGACAGATAAACGGATAGTCACCTCCATCGGGTAGACAAGTGCGTTGGAAAATTAAGCTCAATCGTTATGCGAGAACAAAATAGGAAGACAAAACCAGAAAAAAAGAAGTAACAGCAATACAAATAATTCAATAAACGAAAGTAATAAGCTATGGAAATAATGTTCATTATGAAATACGAATTGAAATTACACTATTCGTATCTACATAAGTAAGTACAGTCCTATTGCTGGTAAAAGATAATATCGTGTAATTTTTATCGTGGAGCTAATTACCATAGTCAGTCGTGTTCTGTAACCGAGACAAGTCAATATTTTAAAGATATTACGTTATGTACATACAGATAATATATAAACATTGTTCTTTTCAAGGTTATTAATACTATAAACACTGATTTAATTGGAAACAGATTTGCCATGCATATAAACATGCATATATATATATATATATATATATATATATATATATATATATATATATATATATATACGTTTTATTTTATTACCGTATCTTTCTGTTAAGTTACATTATTGTTTCAGCTACTTGGCCGTTTTTTTAACCGTCTGTAGCTTCCTCACACTTTTACAGAAACCGTTTTCTGTAAAAGTCTGAGGATGCTACAGACGGCCAAAAACGGTCAAGTAGCTGAAACAATAATGTAACTTAACAAAAAGATACGGTAATAAAAAATAAAACGTATATTTGCTCTACAACAGTATTGAGCACTTTCTTCAGTTTTTATTAATTACTATTTCCACTAAATATATATATATGTATGTACGTATGTATGTATGTATATATATATATATATATATTATTAGCTAGACATTTTTGCGAAGTGTTTCGTTCATAGATGATCAAACGGAATTATGACATCAATTTAGAATCCTGTAATTATGACCTCCACAGAAAGTGAAAGCTTGTTTTCAGAAAACATTATAACGCAGCAAATAGATTACCCGCAAGAAACAACTCACGCTGATCACATCTTAAATTAAAAACATAAATATTGCTAATGATAGTGACGAACTATTCGCATTATCAAGAAAATCATGAAAAAATATTCACAATACAGAACAACTACATTCCTAGATTTGTTTATATGGATGGACATCTGTATTATTTACATTAATCGGCCATTTATTCACATCCAGAGTTTTATCTCCAAAACATCTCCGTCGATGTACCCTTCAACATTCGTCAGATGTTTCTCGGAAGGTTAGCTCTGTATTCAAAGGTTTCGAATGTTTGGATCTAGTTGGAAGTAAGTCTGCACGAATTATAAAGGTGATTTATTTATCGGGTTTCTTAGGGGATATATTTTTTTAGTTATTGTGATTTCATTCTTTAATTAAATCCATTAACCAAATTTAAGTTCTTATAAATATAATATTTACGAAACTAAGAGGTTTGCTCGTTTCAGTATGGTTGATTACGTGTTATTTATTTTAACAGGATGTAGTTTTTAATTTTTTGATACGTTATCAAGATGACTCAAGGGAGATAAAAATTTAGTTTTTGAATTGTTTTTCATGAGTTAGGCTGCTTCTATAATTATTGGAATTATAAAGATCTCCCCAAGGTCCTACTTTTTTATGTCGCACTAAGACCTTGGAATTTTGTTATCTTTTTCCTCTAGGCATTGTTAAAACCGCACACGCCAACCTCAAGCAGATGATCACCAAACTCGCCCCTAAGGTGTCGGCAAGAAAACGTTGGTGCTTCGTTATCTTTTCCCTCCTTCTTGTTGCATATCACAATGTGACATCGTGGTCGATATACGTAGCAATAGGAATTCTATAAGCATGCTGGATGGCGTTTAAATATTTTAAACTGCTCCTTTTAGTATACGCTCCTAAGACTTTGTCTTCATTCAATATTCAGCATTATACAGTTGGTCTAGAGAAAATATTTACACACTGGGCCGCATTGTGTAATAGCCGTCTAATAAATCGCATAAAAATTACATATTTTCCAGGAAATACACAGAAAAATAGCAGTTAATCTAAGCCTATCAGGCGTCACAGAAGCAGTTAAGTTTCCTGCGACTGACGGAACTTGAGTCTGTGTTCAATGGGCCCGAGAACTTACCTTTTAAATTTCTAGAGTAAAAACCTCTCGAAATTTGCTAATCTCTTGCTAAAAAGAATAATAAAGCTTAGCGACATATAACTACTCACAGTAAAGTATGCCGATTATATATTTGTCAATTTCACTCAGTTATATAATGAAATAAAAAGAGATACAATAAAAATTAATATAAACTAATGCAACAATGCATATATATATGTCTGTCTGTCTGCATCTTTAAGTGTACATTTCCCTACCAAAATACTCTGATAATGTTCAGGGTAAAGACTCTAGATTTGACATAAGGGATACTGAGATTTTGAAAAAAAGTTTTTAATCGATTTTCGGCCAAAAATTTGGCTGTCAAGGGGCCAAAGTAAAACGATTTGACCTTTTAAATATCTATTAAAATCCTCTGTCAATGATGAGTCAAAACAACTGAAAATGTAAGATGTGGGTGGGTTACATGGACATGGACTAGACTTTTTAATTTAATTGGAGCCCAAACACTAAATGTTAAAGGGTCAAAATCGGGGTCAACACGGAGAAGTGGAGTAACAAACACTTGTGTTTTATATACTTGTTTGATATTTGATATTTTCATTTTAATTCTTTCAATTATTGATTTTATTTTAATGTTTTTAACGCGTTTCGAGCGATCTTTAAACACCTATCTATTATTCCCTGATGGAAGTTGGTTTGAAGAGGCTATTCTACGAGCTAATTTCCCTCGCGCAAAGTGTAATATTTTTGAACGCATTCACCGTTAGTGTGCTACCCAGTTGTTTTTTTTATCAAAGTCTGATCGGAGGTATTTGAAAAAAAATTAAGATCATGTGTAGGCCATTGATAGTTTGTTTACTTTAAACATCTGATGATTTCTGTCGTAAGTGTGTGCATTTTTCTGTTGTGTCTTTCTTTCATAAGAGTGTTTGTGCTCGTTTTCGCGTGCCTGTATGCGCGTGTGCCAGAGGTTGTATAGAACGTGTTTGTGTGTGTAAGTGTGCGTGTATGTGATTGTTCTTATGCTTGTATTGATCCGAGTTCATGGACGTAGACACGTATATATATATATATATATATATATATATATATATATGTGTGTGTGTATATCAATTTCATATTATTTTGATTCATCGGACTACTTTTTTTATCTTAATTGTGATATAACCTCCAACCTTCTTCAGTCGTATCTGGTCAAACTCGGGTGTGTTTCTGTAGAACTCGCGAATTTCAACCGAAACCCTTTTTTTTGCTTCACGGGAGTAGCGTGACATTGTTCCGTCAGCCATGACTGGATAGATATCTTAAGTAATTCGCAATTGTATTTTTCGGTCGCCCACACCGAGGATTTAACATTCCACCCTTCTAGGAGAATATCACTCTTTACACTTGATTTTTCCGAATACTCTAATCACTGCGCCACCGTCCCTTCGGACAAAACAAGATATCACATATATACACATATGCATATAGTACACCTCACACACCCCACAATATGTATATATATATGTATATATATGTATGTATAGGGGGAATATGCTTATTCAATAATTTTTCACTGTTATTTACACTAATCCTTTAATCTATAATCTCTATATAACTCCAGATCATAAACAAATAAAGTACAAAAATCTATATTCTAAATTTCAAGACGTAATTCATCTCATATGTTTTTTTTTAAAGTATGTCGAAAGGTTCAGTTCTTGAAAACATCTGTTCATAGTTCAGAATCATTCATGTAATTAATAGATATTTTCCGCCCCAGTCTCACCAAATAAAAATGAACTAATTGACTTTAAAATCTCCTCACTAACGTGATGTACTTGCAATAACCCTTATCCCTGAGTGGCTTCCGGGCCTTGATAAGTGGTGATCACTGTGTAAAAAAAAAAAAAAAAAAAAAAAAAAAGAAAATAAAGGAATGCCGGCAGTATTACAAAATTACAAAATCCGAAAATATGAAGCAATGTTGTACTTGTGTTTTCTTGTGTAGTGGATCAAAGTGTATTAAATACTACATAAAATGTTTATCTCATTACAACTTATTCCGGTCTAACAATTCAGTATAGTTTAATGCAAATGCGCATTTTCGGACAAATCTGTAATTTAAAATTTTTATTTTCAGTACTTTCTTTCCATGTATATAATACATCTTATATGCTTCTGCAACATATTGGCATCCAGAGGATTTCTGTGTTCACTAGTGAATATGAACAAATATATTGATCGATTTTCAAGAGTCAAAACGTGTTTAAGTATAAACACATTAGATGGAATCGTTTATGCAGATTTAGAGAACGTTTTATCATTTACAAGAGGGAATTAATTTTAAATGCATTATTTTAAAATTTAAAAAAAAAATCCACAAATGAATAAGATTGCTAAACATAAAGTATTTTTAAAGATACTGAGATATTAAATCGCCAAACAAGATCTTAAGGTCATCTAAATTTCGGAGCTCCATAATCTTTCTAATAACACTCATCAGAAGTTTTACTTAATTATAACTGAACGCCTTGATTCTTACTTAATAAAAACGTCAATTATATAAGCGACAAGCTATATTTAAAATTATTTTCATTTTTTTTTTTTTAAATGATTCTCACATAACACTTCGGTTGATATCTATATGTGATCTCAGTATATGTTTCATGTTTTTCCTTCAACTAATTCACTCTATCGTCCACTTACAAACATATAAATAGTTGGTAGCATAGAATATATTGTCTTTCTTTGGGTA
Source organism: Euprymna scolopes (assembly GCF_053919585.1). Taxonomy (NCBI): domain Eukaryota; kingdom Metazoa; phylum Mollusca; class Cephalopoda; order Sepiida; family Sepiolidae; genus Euprymna; species Euprymna scolopes. The sequence goes on along the minus strand of NC_136505.1, from coordinate 36,852,592 downwards.
ATTTTATATATCTGTATGTACAATTTTATATAAAAAAAAATTATATTAATTACTAAAAGACAATCTGCTACCAGAGTTCAATTCTGTTAAAATGGTACTTAGCGAGTCTGGAATAATTCACATGCTTACCCAAAAGAAATGTATACAAATGTTTTAAATTGCAATAAAAATATTAAATCTTTAAACTATTCTGTGAGTTATGATTTAAATAGATCCCTTTTGTCTATATTCGAGAACTTCCAGTAAAGTTTAAAATAAAACAATTTATAATTCATGCAAATTGTTAGCATTTCTTTTTATTAGTGAGGCACATTAATCATACATATACACGCATATGTATATGTAAATAGCTTTTAGCTCTTTAAAACCCCTAAGGTAACGGAAAATAAACAAATAACAGCGTTTACAGCTGTTAATAATGCCAAATATTAAATCAAAAATCTTAAATTTAAAAGTGATAATAAACCTGCATTCGAGTCGTCAATCATCATAGCTTATTGGAACAGTAACGGGTGCTAATGTCATGAGTTCGATCCCAGCCAACGCTGATGACGGTTTAGTGCAAGAAACATGAATTTTTATGCACGTGATAATATTTAATAACAACACAACTAAATTTACGTCAAATAAAAAAAAAAATATGGGGCGACCCATTCTTATATATATATATATATATATATATATATATATATATATATATATATATATATATATATATATATATATATATTATATATATGTGTGTGTGTGTGGGTGTGTGGGTGTTTGTTTGTCTGTCTGTATATATATATATATATATACACGCACTCATTATATATGTATATATATATATATATATATATATATATATATAGTGAGAGAGAGACAGAGACAGAAAGATAGAGAGAAGAGGTAGAAAAAGAGAGAGAGACGAATCCTGGATTCGAATGAATTGGAGTGTGGGTCAGCATCATATGTAAAGTTTACCGCAACTTATATTCCGTCATATCTAATATATTAAGCTGCTCATATATATTTGAATACGTGTAAACTCGCAATTATAAATAAATACGTATGATTGTTTAAGACTGGTGCAATTTTATTTTAATAAATGAAGAGTTCAAGTATTTATAATATTCAATTTCTAATTATCACAATGGAAATATTGATATTTATTGATGTCGGATGCGATAAATATGTTTTCGGAGGGAATAAATGTATTCCTTCTACAAAGGAACCACAATGTTTATGTCATTTTTATAATATGAATTACCTCTCGCGGTTGTTCTATCGTTAAAAAATTGTAAATGTTAGCCTTATAAAAACAGAAATGCAAGAAAATATGTAGTGTAAAAACAATTACAAAAATTACACATTTAAAAGTTTTAGTTTAACTAAATACGGTTCTCCCAAAAGTATATTTTTTAGCAGCTGGAAATAACTAATGAAAAACCTGAATAATTGAATGTAGTGATCTTTAAAATATATTCCATTACATAAACAAATGACCCGATGTGTAGTATTAGTTTGTAATTTAATAGCTCACAGGACATGCGTATGCTTGCCTTCCTCTATTTAAAAGATGCTTTCTGTAAATAGCTGAAATGCTGAAATAAATGAAATATTATATATATATATATATATATATATATATATATATATATATATATATATATATACAACAAATTTTGTGGAAGACGGTGTAGGAACTGGTAGTTGTGTTAAGTTTATTGTCGTATGATTGGTGATTTAAATATGAAAACCAAATTATATATATATATATATATATATATATATATATATATATATATATATATATATCATTATTTTTTTTTTGAAAATAAAATCCAGCAGAGTGTTCAGTTAAAAGGAAAATCCGAAATATATAAGTGTGTTTGTGTTTTGTGCACGGACAGTTGTTAGATGAGACTAGTCATTCGTACCGTCGGTTTCAAGCGCGATAGTTCGGACCGTTTAAGATATCCATATAAAACTCTCTTCAGCCAATACTCGTCTTTGAATTTGAATATATATATATATATATATATATATATATATATATATATATATATATATATATATATATATATAAATTTCAAACAATATATTTCGTGCGTTAATCTATAAATACAAAAGCGAAAATGTGTGTAGGTATGTATATTCGCTTTCTGTGTATGTCTGTAAAAGCCTTTATTCCGAGAAGCGGTCGGTCGGCTCACAACTTCTTAAAACTATTTATATCACATATAAATCATAATATCAACGAGTTAACAACGGAGGTCACTTGTCTATTTTATGTAGTCGACTTCGGAAAGATAAATATTCAATATTTTTCGCTCGCCACATGTGGATTACGCCTTTTCGTATAATAAAAGCGGCACTAATTCTGGCGGTATTCTTCCGGTGACGATCGCCGGAAATGTCCGAAAGCAATCAGATTTGATCAATGTGGAAATATTTTCCTTATATTAGACACTTGCTATTCAGTTTGGACAATCCCCTTTTTATGGGGAGCTGTTCCCCCCAACAACATCTTGGGAAAATAAAAATAAAATGTGTTCCCGCAGTAAATGAAATACTATCCCGTAGTCAAAGTTGACCTCATTAAAACGTGCACCTGCCAATTCTAAATAGTTAAATAAATTCAAACGTGTTTCTGATAGTATTTCGCGGTAGCCCAATGGTTAACGTCGCACGTTTTTTGGTTTCACACTTTAATTTCCAACTTTTCCTCAAGGGTTCGGGTTCCATCCTTATACTTACCTACAAAAACTTTTTATTTTAACACCCCCCCCCGGAGTTTTGATTTACCCAAAACCACACACACCTCCAAACACCTGGGCAACGCCGAATACCCCCCGCTAGTCTATATATAAAAGCGAAAATGTGTGTATGTGTGTTTATATGCCTCGAAAAAACTTTCGACACAGGTCACGGATTTTCGCCAGATAGGTATCATTTTAAATTTCCAACCTTCGCCTGACAAATATAGAAAAATTGGCCAAAACCATTAATTCCTTCATCCTAAAATCATCAGTTTTGTACAGAGAGAGCTGCCGAAAAAAATCATTCCTTCATTTTCTCTGCTCCTGCTACTACGACAACGACGTCATGTTTGACCTAGAAAACGTTCGCGTTAGTTTCAACCACCTGCAAGTGTTTTTAAAGGTTTAATTTTATCCGTTATTAAGTATATGTCTCTTCGACGTAGGGGTAACGTGTCGGGCATTTTCCCGCATTTAGCCCCGATGTTTCGGGTTGGAGCCTGTCTTCCTACCGAAACTTTTTTTCCTCTTTTACACCTTTTTTTTCCTTTTTTGTTTAAGTTTGTTCGCTGTTTGCTTTGCATTGGTTTTTCCAATTTTTCTTAACATCGTGTTTTTTTATAATATTAAAACAGGGTAACCCCCTCCTTCATACACACCCACAAATACACGGGCAACGCCGGGTACCCCAGCTAGTTTCTTTATAAATCAAACATATTAAATTTATGTAATCATACAGATCATGCGACAGATAATTCATATTATTGAAACGAAAACAGCATTGTGTTGTTTTTGTAGGAGAAATACATTTATTCCCTCTGAATACATTTTTTCCATTCGACGTCAATAAATATCAATATTTCATGTGTGATAATAAAATATTGAATATTACAAATTATTGAACTCTGCATTGTATTGAAATACAATTAACATTGCCTCAGTCTAAAACAATGATATTGATTAATTTATAATTGTGAGTTTACGCGTATTAAAATATATCTGAACAGTACAATATATAACATTGAGCAGAATCCAAGGTACGGACAACTGTATTTCATATGATGTTGCATGTAATGCTAACCCGCACTCCAATTCATACAAAGCTAGTACT
>NC_136505.1:36598737-36846237 GCF_053919585.1 Euprymna scolopes | reverse complement strand
ATCATCTTCTAGAAAACCCAAAATATAAAATATACAATCTCCCTTCTCTCTTTTTCTTTTTTTCTCACCCCTTTCGAAATATACTGACTTACTGATTAAAGAACTTGAAACATAAAAAAAAAAAGTTTCTATTTATTGTTAAAAAATAATTATTTTTCTAAGAAATTGATATGATTTATCTTTGGAAAACAACATTTCAAGAAGCGGAAACCTTTTTAGATGTGCCAAAAAAATTATCAAGATATATAATGAAATTGACAGCAAAAGCAATTAAACTTTTTCCTGGCAAAGAATTAACTCAGAAGTTGAAATGTTGTTAAACAAAAGCAGAATCAAACTTAATACAATTAATAATAATGACAATGCACACTACAATACCCCCAAAAGCTGATACCGGCCGTCACTATATTTAAAGAAAACCGGAATGAAATCTGTTTAGTATGTAAGATCCTGCGAGTGACACAATAAAGAATTAGAAAAATGTACAACGCAACAGAAAAGCTAATTGCGACAGTAACCTAAACCAAAAAAAGAACAAGACAAAGAACAAAAATGATAAAACGAACAAAAGGAAGAAGCCAAAGAACAACAAATATAAACGAGAAATGGATAATTGGGACAAAACAGCAAAAATGACGATTCATAAATATGACAAAAATGGAACTCACGAACGCCCATTTACATGGCTAAGAAAAGTATACATAAACAGATATACAAACTCATTACTAACTGCCACACAAAAAACATGATTAGAACCATTTATATATATATATATATATATATATATATATATATATATATATATATTAAGTAATGTGATTGATAATTTAAAATTTGACAAATCAATTTTCAACTAAATTAAAAATCCCTTTCATTAGAAGGAACAACAACAAAATCAATTATCTGTACGATCGTTTCGGAAAACAATGCTTTTTATTGTGGTAAACATACAGTTACGAACAATAATTACATATAGTTTTTTAATAAGCAAGGTCTCCTCGTCGGCAAATTTTGAAGGGTTTTTATTAAAATTAAAAGACACCATAAATAACCTAGCATTAAAAGTAAGGCAGATGTATCTGAAAAAAATTAAAATAAAAGGTCTGGATTTAAAGTTGATAAGAAGTTTAATATAGGTTATAGATAGAAAAGAAAAAGAGTAAATTTAGATTTGAATTTGAATTATAAGTTTGCTTTGAGTAAAGTATTAAAAATATATATATGCATATATATGAAAAAATAGACACACATATACATAGATATACAGATATATACATAAAAAATATAGGTATAAAAATTTACCTTTTAATTTTTCGCCTTTTGAAATCAGGAACTATGGTTAAAATACTCATATGTATGTTTGCTATAGTTTTTCACCTCTTTGAATGATCAATTTTAAAAGGGGGGACGTCCGTGTAGTAAGTTATTTCCGTTAGCGTACTTTTGATTTAACGACGCCACGGTTTATATGCGAATGTTGTTTATATAATTTCATAATGTAAGGGGGGATAATTAGTCATATTTTCTTTTATTAAGGGCGCAAGGGGGATAATTAGTCTAACTTAATTCATGAAAAAAAAAAGATTGTAATCTATTTTTACTAATAAGTAATTTATCATGATTTAAGGTGGTTTATATTTATTAAATTTAAACCAACGTTTATGACTACATGTAAATATTAGTTCCTGTCTTGAATTTAAAAGTGTGGTTGCATTTTTTATATCTTCGTATTTTAAAATTTTTAGGGTCTCAGAATTTATCTCCTGGTTTATATGGTGTGCAAGACTCAATTACTCGCCATTTTAAGTTGAAAGAAATATTGCTATTTTTTAGTTGCCAAATATAGTTGGATAGAGTAGTTTGGTTTGACAGAGAGTTATTTTTAAAAGAATGTTTGTGCGTTGAAATTCTATGTTTTATTAGGCCAGATGTGGAACCAAAATATATTGCCTCTTGTTTATTGTGATTATTTTCCGTTAGGTCTATTGTTGGATTATTATATGGGGGGGTTTGCAATTGATCGGTAGATTGGTTTAAGTTGGTGTTATTATTTAATCTGGTAGTTGAGTTATGGCTGTTAATAGGTTCATGTAGATTTGGGGTTTTTGATACTCTGCAGCTATAGATAACATTTTTAATTTTGCATGAGCCTTGCAGGGGACATTTATTTTTTCTTCTACAGTTACAGTCTGATGTAGTTTGTATAGTTGTATTTTGTAGCTTATTAATTTTCTTATTATTAGAGCTAATTATTTTTTGATGAAGGTTAGGCATAGTAGAGTAAGAGACTTTGATTTTGTTCTTATTGAAAATTGTATTATATCTATAGGGGGGCTTTAAAGTTCTTATCTAATGTTTTAAAAAAGTCTCTGGCTATGTTTGTCTCTAGTTTTTTGGAATATGGAGGGTTGAACCATAGGATTTCCTTATGTCTATTCTTACGTTTACGGGTTTTGGTTTGTTGTTTATTTGTATTATTATCTAATATTTGTGGTTTGATTTTATCTTTTTTTGTCTCTTGGTTATTTTTCTTAACTCGTATACGCGAAGACATTGCCATATTATATGTTATCACGCTTTTAATAGGTTTATTCTCAATGCAGTTTATGTTTCTATCATTTTTGTTTATGAATTTAATTTGCGAATTGTATCCCGAGTTTTTAAGGGCTTCATTGTAATATTTTTCATTTTTGATAAATATGGATTTAGTAGAAGACGGTCTAGAAATTCTTAAAGCGATATTGAGAACTATTGATTTTAATATTGATTTAGGGTGGTTTGATTCATCGTGGACATATAGTAGGGATTAGTTAGGTTTATGACAGGGTTCAAAGGTAGAATTCTTAAGATTTAAGGTTATGTCTAAGAAATTAACAATTTTTTTTATTAGGGTCGATTTTTATACTAAGTCCATAATTTTTAAATAATTTATGTAGAGCTTTAATTGCTTTTTCGTAATTATTATTTGTAGAGTTGGTTACGAAAAGTGCATCATCTCTGTATAGTCCTCCTTCAAGTTTGAACTGTTTAGGAGTATACAATGTATTTCATTTAAAAAGAAAAAGGCCAACTAGATCAGTGACCTGAGTCGAATCCGCCGAGCCCATTAAAATTTTGAAGTGGTTAGGGGTATTTTTCCTTGTCCAATACTTATTATCAAAGGTTATTAAAGACTCTCTAGCTATAAGTATTAGTTTAATTTCGTCTTGAGTTATATTAGTTAATTTTCGTGCCATTAATAGAGATTTATTTAGTAGGATAGGTGATATGATATAGATTGGTAATAGGATTCAATGTCAAAAGAAAGAAATTTAACGTTATTCTTATTTTGAATGTTAGAAAACCAGTCGATTACTTGGTTGGAAGATTGCCATAGTGGGTATTTCATTATAGATTTAATATTGGGGATTCTTCTATCTAATATGTTTTTACTAACCAGTCCTATATTTGATTTCGATGGGCAAATGAGTCTAATAGTAGGGTTAATATTAAAGCTGTGTTTGTGGTCCTTTAGAGTAAATCTCGGGGTACCTGGTACGGTTATTTCTGTGTATTTATCTATTTTAAGTTTAGTTAAAATGTTTTTTGCATCATTATTTATTTTATTTAGTGCTGATTTATTTGTTGTTTTATAATTTTTATTAAGTTCCTTATATATTAGATTTTTATATTGTATATAGAACATTGTGTAGAAATTCCCAGTTTTATCCGCCGGTACTATCAGTTTATTTTGGTGGCTTTTAGAAATAGATTTTGAAAATTTATTTATTTTTTTAAGTGCTGGAGTGATATCTTTTTTTATTTTTCTTAAATTTAATATTTTTAATCAGGCTGATTCAGTCATTTTCAAATTTTTCAGTGTCTTTGTTTCTCTTAGGGTTTTTGTATGTTTTTAGTCTATAGTATTTGGCTGCTTTTCGCTGTTCGTTGTCTTGTTTGAGGTTGGTTTCTTTCATTTCTCCAGGTTGGTGGTGTATTGGTTCTGTGGTTTCATTTTGGTGATTATCAAAATGGTAGGCTTTCCATCTCAAGTTCCTGATAAATATATTTATACTTGTAATAAAGCTGGTTATAAAGGTGTCTTTAGAGGGTATAGGGATACATTTGGTTGATAGTTGCAAGTTCTTCTTATGAAACATATCAACTATTACGTATATAAACTTTACCTGTTATAGGGAGCTAATAATTTAAAGGAGATTAGAGCAATAGACTAAAGAGCTGAGTGTATTTCAATGTAACAGTGAACTTACTAGTTTAATTGAAATACGGGAAAGAGAAATAGAAAAAGTGCTCGTTGTAATTTAGATATATAATAAGCTCGATAGGTAGATATCCTAGAGCTGATTCAATATTAAGTAATGTGATTGATAATTTAAAATTTGAAAAATCAATTTTATATTAAATTAAAAATCCGTTTCGTAAGAAGGAACAACAACAAAATAATATAATATACCTATATTTTTTATGTATATATCTGTATATCTATGTATATGTGTGTCTATTTTTTCATATATATGCATATATATTTTTTTAATACTTTACTCAAAGCAAATTTATAATTCAAATTCAAATCTAAATTTACTCTTTTTCTTTTCTATCTATAACCTATATTAAACTTCTTATCAACTTTAAATCCAGACCTTTTATTTTAATTTTTTTCAGATACATCTGCCTTACTTTTAATGCTAGGTTATTTATGATGTCTTTTAAATTTAATAAAAACCCTTCAAAATTTGCTGACGAGGAGACCTTGCTTATTAAAAAACTATATGTAATTATTGTTCGTAACTGTATGTTTAGCACAATAAAAAGCATTGTTTTCCGAAACGATCGTACAGATAATTGATTTTGTTGTTGTTCCTTCTTATGAAAGGGATTTTTAATTTAGTTGAAAATTGATATTTCAAATTTTAAATTATCAATCACATTACTTAATATTGAATCAGCTCTAGGATATCTATCTATCGAGCTTATTATATATCTAAATTACAACGAGCACTTTTTCTTTTTCTCTTTCCCGTATTTCAATTAAACTAGTAATTTCACTGTTACATTGAAATACACTCAGCTCTTTAGACTGTTGCTCTAATCTCCTTTATATATATATATACATATATATATATATATATATATATATATATATATATATATATATACGAGCAAACAGTTAATAAAACATGTTAAAAAAACACTTTGAAATGAGTTAAAAACATTTAATCTGAAAAGGAAGCACTAGATAAGTGGATAGTCCTTCATCCGCGGAGTTTCGAAGAAATACTTACCTTCTCATCAGAGGGTAGGAATTAGCAAAATGCGGGATCGGATTTTGCATGCAAAAGTATTTGATGAAACAACAAGTAAGCCAAAGATCTTACTTGAAAACAAAAAGTGAAGCAGAGGGAATATGGTGAAGAAAAAGGTGATTACACATGAATGGATAGTCTGGTGGAATATAAATAATCCAGTGACGATAAAATCCAAATGTATAATTTATATATATATATATATATATATATATATATATATATATATATATATATATATATATATATATATATATAAATGTTAAGAAAGACAAAGCACAAGCAAACACCGAAGGCAAACTCCGTAAAGAAGTTACGAAACGAAAATCCGCTTAATTATTGAATTCAGCAAACTAACCCAAAATGGAAGGAAGACTAGACACAAACATGTTGGAAAGGCTACACTGGGAACTATGCAAACATCTACTTCTCGAAAATAAAATACACACAAATATTCCCGGTAGAAGTACTGAAATATGAACATCGTAAAATATTATAGAACATGAAGGTATAAACAGATAAACTCATTCAGTCAAAGAGACTGGATTACATTAGTTAAATAGAAAAGATACAGTCCTGCCAGATTGTAGATTTTCCCCGTCCTAAGTGACTTCATGGTGAATATTAAGGAGGCGGAGAAGCGAAGAAAATACACGGAACTGATTAGAGAGCTGAAAGGAATATGGGACATAAAGAAAATCTATATCATACCAATAATCGTAGGAGTACAAGGAACAATAACGAAAAACTTCGGATAAATAATAAGAGAGATTTGGACTATGAGGAAGGGGGTTAATAGATAATAGGGACAACAATCATGAAAACGGATGAAATTTTAAGGAAAATCTCAATTCTTTAGACTAATCCAAATGAGCTAAATTCGCTAATCAGCGATTTATAAACAAGAAAAAATAAACAAATTGACTAAGGAACACTACATTGCGCGAAAAAAAAAAACTGAAACAACAAAATTGTAACTCTCCTTACCCCATAAATGTAGTGTTGGCATCGTCTGGAACCACATCAAGATGAGGATAGAAAGAACGAGGAAGGAACGCACTTGCCAGACTTTCAATGGATGAGCGCGAATAGGATTGGGATCATAGCGAGGCTTATTGCCGCCAAAATTTCTGTGAAGATTAATGGTCATTGCTAGCGAGTACCGACTGTTTCTATGATGCAAATTAATTTGTAATCTTTATCGGAAAAGTAAATCCTAGTACTGGAAATATGTGGAGATTGTTGTTTGCCAGACTGTGTTATAAGCACATAATGACAACAGCAGCAGCAGCAGCAGCAGCCGCAATAATAATAATAATAATATTAATAATAATAATAATAATAATAATAATAATAATAATAATAGTAATAATAATAATAATAATAATGATGATGATGACGGCGACGGCGGCGACGGCGGCGGCGGCGGCGGCGGTTGTGGTGATGATGATGATAAGCGCGTCAGAGTGCTGGAAGCTAAGGAAGTCTACTGTATTCAAACTCTAGAAAATACCAGCGTGTTTTTTTTTAAATATAAAATAAGAAATTAACGATAAACGGCTGTTGCAATAACGTAAAATGATTTACAATTGTGATCGACGAATGTGCAAAGTTCTAGTAATCGAAGTTGACTTTTTCACTCGTATTCCTATACTGGTAAATCACTAAACATGATCTATAACACTCACCCACACATACACACACATATGGTACTCTTTGAGGATGTGGTTATTAAACTATGTATTCTTAGAACATGCTTTTGTAGATTTGATTTAGAATGCTACATAATGTGGACTCTCTGGGTGGAAAATCACTCGTGGCTAGCTACACACATAAGAGGAAATAATCAATATTAGGAACGCTCTTCAAAAGTGACAAGTGCCCCGCAACCATAAGCTGGCTTCGATGCATAGAGGTGTAAGGATGAACGACATGAGCCGGAAAAAAACTGACACAGTCAGTTTATCTTACATATCAGAAGAACTTTACAACAAACTCACAGGATCCACGGTTCATAAAACAGAGACAATACCTAAAAGCCGTGAAGTGAAACAGTGCGACATAATACTGTTTCATCAGGGAGTGGAGTTAATGCGTGTTGTGATAACGTGATCTAACTAATGGATAAGGCTGCAGACTGCGAATTAGAGTAGTGTGAGTTCGAATCCATTCGTACGTAGTTTGTTTTTTGACACTTTAAAATCTTAGAAAATATATTTAATTACCATCTAGCTACCCATAAAAAAACATTCTTACAATCAATACATGGTGTTAATAGTGCTTCTAATTCGAAATTAAAAATTGTAATTGTTTTATTTACTGTTAAATCAGAATTAAAATAATATTACCTAACGGTAAAGTTATCTTTGCATTCATTACCTCTATCTATTATTTGAAGTCTTCGTACAAATGTTCACATTGTGTGTGCTGTTTCCAACACTTTTCGGTCGAAGTAAACTCCGACTTTCGTCAAAGGCATCTTAACGAACTCAGGAAACTTTCTGTAAAATTCTGGAATCTTATTGTCAAACCTGAAGAATTTGCACGGATTTTTGAACAGAACCATTTATTACATCTACAGAGGCACTATACTCCGCTCTGCCAGTCATCACTGGGTGTAATTACTACTCAAGTGTTTCTTGAGTGCAGCCGCACTGAAGATTAATCCTTCGTCCTTTTTCGATCAGATACACCTAAAGAAAATTGGAGGTCACATAGACGTTGTGAAAATATCTCTCACTATGAGAACAGTAGTACGAGGATAATATACATATATAATATATATGTATATTATAAACATATAATTTTTTTTTACATAGGAGTCATCACTTATCAAGCCCGGAGGCCACTCGATGATAAGAGTTACTGAGTGTACAGTAATCAATGGGATAATATCGTAGTAATCGTTAGTAATGGAAATTTAGTAAATTGGTTTACTTTAGAGTGCGACTCATCAATAATTTGTTTATGTTGGACTTGAAAAACAATCAAGTTGTAGTAAGGTTGTAGTCAGGCTAACGGAAGAGAGCTTTACAGGCGTGCAGTTCTAAGAAAGAATCTTTGTTCATGGAACCTACGTTTCGATTTAGGCACAATTACAAATAACCAATCTTTATGTTTAAAATTAAGAAACATCTATGTATATAAATTTTAGTAGGTGTATATGTTTATATGTTTTATCTATAGGATTAACTCATAAACTAATACACAGGTCAGTAGTTACTTTGAGACAAAGTAATGTGAGCTATATTTTGTTACATTAAATCTTATAGAAAATGTAAATAAGCGAGTAGAACATCTTCGTAGAAATCTACGTAACTGCAGATTCATATTATGTTTATTAATGTTATTTTTAATGTTATTTTCTTAAATGCCATTTACTTTAAAGTATGTTAAGATCTTTAGTTACATAATGTATGTTGTTATGTGTCCATATATTATATAAGGCGACACAAATATAATAATGAACTTTTCTACTTATTATGAAGACTGCGAAATCATGTCCATCAATGTTATCACACAAGTAATGCAGGAGTCTTGTGTTTCTCACAATTACTGAATTCTGTTATTCTAGCGAATCCAAAACAATACTGGCACCATCCTCTGCATAAAGATAAAATATTTCAGATTTGCATTAAATTTTATCATTTCTCAATTGCCATCATTTAAGCAAGATGCGTTAAATTTTAATTTCTTTTTAACGTTAAAATACATCGCTTAGATGTTTTACAGTATATAAAAAAGGGAAATTTACCCTGAGCAATATTATAATAATGATTTTAGACGTTGCATTTCTGCATCACTAATTTTCTTATGAGGACATAAAAATGTTCTATTTCGGGTATTCATTTTACAGGTCATTGGATCTGCTTTACTAATATATTAAGGAAACACATTTTTTAGCCAATTTTATTAATATTATTGATAAAGAATCCCTTACTTATGTCACTGACATTTATTGACACTGGTATTAGATATATTCACAAGTTGAATTAGTACTTAAATTCTGTCGGAAGATTTCGAAAATTTTGTCATAATTTAAGTTTATTCCTCGAGCTGTTTTTCTCATCCAAGCTGGTATGAATACTTATATTATTTCTCGGTTGATATTACCCATGTCTTCTTTAAAAGAAATTCTATTGTTTTGTTTTAACTTTGTGTAATATATATATAGAAAACCATGACATAGACATTATATTTCACTAACTGTATTCATATTCTCCTTTTTTCTTATTTGCGAGATACTTGTAATGTTAGTGACTATCGCCCTAAAATCAAAGTTTATCTTTTAAATTTTAAAAAGTATTTTGTCGAGACAGTTCTCAGAATATTTGAACATTTCCAAAACATACACTTATAAGACTTATGTATTTGCATTCGGTATCACTTCGAGCAAGTTAGGATAAAACAATAATATTCTAATATGGCTCAGATCTTGTTTGCAGAGATGATCTTATTTATGTGTGTCAACATAAAAGTTGTTACAATTGTTATTATTCGTAAATGTTAAAAACGAATATTAAAAGATGGTAGAAGCATTATTTCTTGCAAATTGTACGCATAGCTTCATAGCGGATACTTTACTTGTACGCTAGACACTTTTACTCTGAGTGTTTAAAGCCTAGAAGTTAAAAAGTTGTGTTTAAATTTCAAAATGACAATGTTGAGATTAAACTGTTCGACCAGAGAGAAGTTTAAATGAACTTTATCATCGTTCTTAATTACCAACAAAATGGTTAAGAGAAATGGGTTAATAATCACTGTTTCATATTTTCTCGACGTTCATGCTTCTCATTTCACTTAATTTGGTGTTTCTTGTCCCACACACGCACATTCTATTTTTAGTTCTCTTGTTAATTATTAGATATTTCGGTACATAGTTAATTATTTCAAGGATAATTTATTCTTGCGTGTAAGGTTAATAAAGATAAGCTACAAAATATATACTGACGCAAATTTATGGGTCTTGAACCGGTATAATATTTTTCGAGGGGTCAAAAATGAGTAAAAATTGAAAACAAAAATTATTAAAAACTTTTTACATTCACCTTAGATTATTTTTTAAATTTGATTTAAAATCAGTTTATATGCGTGTCACGTTGGTAGAGTGGTAACGTCTCCAGATTTGAATACTTCGGTTTCAATTCTAGCTGATGACGCCTAAATATTTTTTTTTTTTACTTTTAAAATCACGACTCTATACTCGCGTGTTTGTCCACAGTACTCAGAATATATACGAAATCTGGACGAATTAAAATATCATAATTAAGCGTATTTTACGCCCGGTCAAAGCTGGCCTCCATGCTAGTAATATTATAATATATTATACTACTATATGCTGTATTATATTATAATTTATTACATTATACTGGTATTATAGTATACTACTAGAACTATAATCAATTAAGAACGAAAAAAAATAAAGAAAGTGAAACTCTTTCCGAAATTTAGAATATGAAGGTTTTACTAAGTTAAATCAATTTATCATTTCAGACAAATGCTACTTTTCAGTCAACTGTTGGTGGACTTCAAAATAATTTTGTGTTCCGAACGTGGTAACAAATAAAATCGATAGGTAATAATTGCAAAAATAAATTTGCAATGCTTTAATGTCTTTTTGTAGAGGGGATAATCGTTATCATTTTAATTAATTAATTATATATATATATAGTTAGTAAGTTATAGAATATATATGGCGATTAACTACACTGAATATTCCGCGTTTAATCCACTCTAGGACTCTTCAGGCTTAGGCGCATAAGCCTGAAGAGTCATAGAGTGGATGAAACGCGGAATATTCAGTGTAGCTTAATCGCCATATATATTTTATAACTTACTATATCTCTTCTTCTATTCTTCTTCTATTCTTTTCTATCTATCTTTCTTTCTTTCTTTATATATATATATATATATATATATATATATATATATATATATATATAAATAAAATGAACTCATTTTTCCCGTCGGATTTTGACCTTAATAGGATTAAAAATCAAGATATTTCATGCAAATATAATATGCACAAATGGCAGAACAATATCTGAGGTGTGTTATAGGCTTATTATTTCTCAAATTCCTGGATAATCTTAGATTTCTATACTTTTTCTGCTGAGAAGTCACGGCCAAAATCGGTTAAGATCAATGGATGTGGTAAAATATTTTCTCTCTAATAAATTCCTCCTCCCCCTGCCGCATCTTAACACCGTTTGGGGATCGTTCACAAGGAACAGTTGAGAAGAGAACACCGGTTTGGCTTCGTAGTTCTTTCATGTGAAGTTATTTAAAATCACTAAACTAAGCTGCAGTGCTCTGTGGCGTAGTGGTCAGCGTGCTGGACAATTAACATATTTTCACGTTCGCGCCGACCTACCGTAGTCGTTTTTTTTTTTTTTTCCTAAACAACTGGAATGGACTTTTCTTGGTGGCCGAACTGTTAACGTTGCAGATGTTTTTTTTTTTCACACTTTATTTTCCTACTTTTACTCATGACTCCGGGTTTGATCCTTCCTACTTACCTACCATAACATTTTTTTAAACTCCCTCCCCCGTCCCGGAAACAAACACTCGGGCAACGCCGGGTACCCCCGCTAGTATATATATATATATATATATATATATATATATATATATATATATATATATATATATATATATATACAGAAAGAAGTAGAACGAGGAAGATAGATTAGTGGGGAAATTCTAAGTCACAAACGTAACCTAAGTTCTAAAATTGAAAAACAAATTGTGATGTATTACAAAACAAATATGTTTATCTCTCTCTAACGTAATTGACAGTTTTAATTCGACAGCTATCATTTACGTCTGTATGGGCTGACCATTGGATAATGACGTGCGAAATTTATTACATTTTAGACAGAAATATTTTTAATTGGACAATCTTGCATGTGAAAACATGTTGCGATCGACGACTCGCCTTCGCTGAAATCGCGAATCAATAATCTATTAATATGAGAGCATTGTATCTAGAGGAAAAATAACGCTATTTGTCTGACGATCCTATTAGTAACTATTGATATAGATGAAAAGAGGACCAGTCTTCACATGTCGATGCACAGTTCTGTACACGCTCGAACCAGTATTACTATTTTTTTTGTATTGTAAATAAGATAAACTTATACATTTAAAAGTATATAATGTATAAATAAGGGGTCACGTCATTGACATTGTTATGTTAGAAAGAAGTAAAAACAAGCTGCACAAGCATCATTTATGTTAAGAATTTTCTTGTATATGTTTCTACTAGACAGTTGATTATGGGTTGTTACGTAAATCGGTCGTTATATTCGAATTGATGACATATTACAAGGACCAGTGGCGTAGTGGATAACTTAGTTGATACAAATCACTTGTAGAGTTACACTCTTCTGGACGTTGATGGTTCAATCCTCAATGTTGTCGACATTCTAAATGAAATTTTGAACGAATTAAGACTTCTACACACTCATGACTGATGGAACGAATGCATGCTACCCCTATAGATTAAACAAAGTGTTACCTTAATGATTCATTATAGATTAGAGATCGAGAGAAAGAATCCCAAGTTACACAGGCAATATACACATAAAGCAGGAGAAAACATCGATCGGAACATTGTGAAAATAACACAACATATGAGAACCGTATTACGAATACTCCAAATAATACGAATATCATCTAACAATATAATAAGCCAATCAACTCAGAAGTATAATTAGTCAGTTCGGACGTGGACTCATTGTGATCATGTTTGAATGATGAAAATAACATTATTTTAGTACCAATTAATCAAACATTCTTATTACATTAATTCTTAGATTAATAAATTCCACACATAATATTTTAAACTCTGAATGATTATATTAACATCGGCCACAACTTGATCTGCAAGTTCTGAATAGTTATAAACGTAGAAAGAAATAAGAGATACGTATTGTTATGTGTTGCGTGATCTTTTCATCTTTTCTTAAAACATTTTACAAATATGTCCGATAGATCATACCCCCATATAAGACTTCTATAACTGAACACTGACAATATTTAAATCAACTTTATGACGTCATTTCCGATAAATAAATAACATTTCCTTTCGCATTAAACGCCCAGTTTTTATTTTCATGACATGATCGACCTTGTAAGTTTATTGTGAGCCATGCATGAAGTATAGTAAACGAATTTGGTTGGCCAACTTGTATTTATAGATGGATAACTATCTATGTAGATCTCACCACATGGAACATATTAATAGCTATCGATATATTAACAATGTCAACATGTGACAAAACTATGCCACAATTGATTAATTTTGCATTGTTTAGATAATTAGAACTAGTGTTCAAAAATTAATTCTTACTCCCAGCACATGTTGACCGGTGTAACCTCCAGCATTCTTCAAGTGTATCCAATTGAACTCGGGAAATTTTTCTATAAACTATGTAATGCTTACGAAATTTCGAATAGAACTCTCTATTTATCTATGCTGTCGTTTCATCAGTCATGACCGGATAGAAATCTTAAATAATTGACATTTGCATATTTCGTATCGTCCGCATTATGAAGTAGATTTCCGAACTTTAAAAATAAGTCCAGTGAGGAGTGAAATGTTCCTAGTAAGTATACAACCCACCGTTAATTCTTATAAGTTTTAGGCGATTTATACTCATTGAAAATTCAAGTTCAAACTTCAATTTGTTTGGAAGTTGAAAGTTACATGCGCAGCGGAGGGGCACTCAAAATACAATTACGAATTACTTACCCGGTTATGGTTGTTTGGCCGATATTATGCTACTTCTATGGATTAAATAAAGCATCCTGTTCGAAATTCCCTGTAGATTCCTGAGTTCAACAGAAAGATTAACGAGTTTGACAGAAAGATTATCGTGTTCAACAGAAAAGTTACTGAGTTCCACTGAAAAATTACGGAGTTACACAAAATACACCTGAAAAATATCGCACATTACATTGGCCTAAAAGTTGTTAAACTAACGATCAGTCATAGAACACTAGTTGGGATCATGAAAATTAGACTAATTATCAAATCATCATAAAAAAGTTAGTATCATAATGTATTTTCTCATGAAATAAAATATTGTTCGTTTTTCAATTCGTATTTGATTCCGACCTACTTCAGCTTTAAAATCGTCTTTCTGACTGTTATGCACCGCTAGACGACATCCTCTTGTATGATGCTTAACATTTTCGTGAAAACCCGAGCTTGGCGTTTACGCCTTGCAAACGTGTTATTTTGGTAATATTCACGAACTAATAGGAAAAAGAGATATCAAAATGAAATATACAAGAAAAGAATGATGTTTCAGTATGATTATATGTTTTACTTTAATGGCGACTTTGCATGTTTTTCTCTCGGTGCTCCTAGTTTATTCACTTGCGTTGTATGAATCAGATTTTTTTCTAAATAAACTAGCTCGGGTACCCGGCGTTTCCCGGGTGTTTTGAGGTGAGTGGTGAGCAAATAAAAAAAAGTGGAAGTAGGCAGGCAGGCTCGAACCCGTACCGCGGAGGAGAAGAAGAACGTAAAAAGAAGTGACGTCTTTGACGTTGCGTCCATCGCAAAACCGGAAGTGGCGAAGATTTAAATTAAGGCTAGTCAATCGAAAAGAGGGTATGACTTTCGAACACATCGGGGAAAAGAGCGACCCCTTCTTGTAAAAAAGTTCCCAGTTGCGGGTAAGAAAATTAATGTTTTTAGCCAATTCTTTGATATTTGTTGTCCGAAGGGCCACGCTTCAAAACGCTTC
This sequence comes from Euprymna scolopes, assembly GCF_053919585.1. Taxonomy (NCBI): domain Eukaryota; kingdom Metazoa; phylum Mollusca; class Cephalopoda; order Sepiida; family Sepiolidae; genus Euprymna; species Euprymna scolopes. The sequence continues at coordinate 36,831,176 of NC_136505.1, read as the reverse complement.
CGAGTTTCTGAAAATCCAGCGCTTTTGTCGAATGTTTTAGGCCGCAATACATACATACATACATACACATATTCATACATACATGATGATTGCTGCCTATTTCCAGATGATCGCCGTCATATTGAGTTCTCCCAATCTCGACGTCCATGTCATCTCAGATGACTCTGCACTCTTGCAACAGACTTGCACATCTTGAAGCAGGTATGACATAAAAATTGAGCAATTTTCACTGAGTAGACTTCCTCTGTAAGTTGAAGAGTATTCATATGAACAATCTCATATTTTCTGAAACCAGCAGTAGACTTTCGAACTTTGGTACATATTAAACAGATCGTTTGGTTCGGACTAATAGGTACAAAGTGGACATGAGCAGGAGTTTCGTGTGACTTAAGGTGGTTAACGTAGCCAGCTTTTGAAAAAGCACTCGTTCACAAGTGTCGCATTTTCAGCACTGTGTGTCATGGTTAAGAGCATCAATTAAACTTTTGCGAAGCTCTCACTTCAGATTGCTTTGGGGCAGCTTTCTTTTCTCTAGAGCATCACAACTTTCACGTACAAGCTTATGCCATTTCGGCCTTTGTAGAATAAGTTCTTCCCATGTGTCGATGTCGATTTGTAAGACTTTAAAATTATTCTTTGTAGAGTACCTGAACTTCTTCATAGGTTTGTGTTGAGGGCGCTTGCCATTTTCCATCTCCTCGTAAAAAATTGTTTTGGCAGCCTACAATATTTCAGTCGAACCAAGTAACCCACTCAACGCATGTGAGATCTGATTACAAGGGTCTCAACACTAGAGCAACATGTTCTCACAAGGTCTTCAGTATCGGGTACTTGTGCTTGCCACTTGATGTTTAAGATACGTCCCAAGTAATTATGATGAAATCCTTCAAGCCATTTAATGTGCCTTTGATGCAATGTCCATATCTCCGATAAATACAAGAGGGTGGTAAGCTCACAGGTCTTGTAAATGCAGATCTTAGTCCTGTCTGTGATACCTCGATCAGACCACACTTTATTCTCCAACGTTCCAAAAGCTACAGATGCCTTCTGAATTCTTCCGCGGAGTTCAGCGTCGAGACAGCCATCCCTCGACAGAGAACTACCAAGGTAGATAAATGAATCAACTACTCTTAGTCTCGCACCTGGGACGATGATGTTTGGTCCACGTATGACTGGCCCAGACTGATCCTCAGACCAAAGGCAGTGTAGGAGTTAGCAAAGCTATCCATTATATACTGCATATTAGTCTCAGTGTGAGACAAAAAACAGCATCGTCTGCATGTAGTAACATCTTAACTAAGGCATGGTGCAGCTTCGTTCTGGCATTAACTCTTCTAAGATTAAAAATGCGACCTGTGGTTCGAAACTTTAACATGACACCCTTGTCGCAATTCTTAAACGCAAGAGCAACAAAATATATAGAGAAAAGAGTAGTGGCAGGAATATTTACTTGTTTGACACCATTGTCAACTGGGATTTCCTCAGACAATTTTCCGTTAAACGGGACTCGAGCTTTCATGTCCCGTTGCAGGTCCTTGAATATTCTAACAAATGTTGGATGACACCCTACTTTTTCTAAGATCAACCAGAGAGCATATCTGTTGACGGTGTCAAATGCTTTGCTTAGATCCACAAACACTTGATACAGCGGTACCTGTTGTACTATGAATTTCTCCTAGACTTGCCGGGCTGAAACAATCATATCAATAATTCCTCTGTCAGACCTCAAACTACTTTATGACTCTGGAATAGCATTAGGACACACACCCTGTTTAATAGAAGTCGTGCTAGAACTTCCAAAAGTGTGATTCCACGGTAGTGGTCACAAGCATTCTTCTGTCACTTTCCTTTAAAAAGGTCACCAAGACACCATCAATCCAATCTTGTGGGACAGGAGTACCTTCCCAGATTTCCTCAACAAAACCAAGAATAGCATTAGCAATATTCACACCCCCAATCTTAAGAAGTTCCACCGAAACAAAATCCAAACCAGGTGCATTGCCACCGCTGACTTGTGCGAGAGCCAACTGCACTTCAACCAGGCTAGGCAAACAATCCAGTCTGAATCTGAGATCACATTGTGGTAGGCTATCAATTGCATCACCATCCACTGCTGAGGGATTGTGAAACACATCAATAAAGTGTTCTTGTCATCTTTTCAAGATATTTTCTGGATAATTATGAAAACAGAAACATCCTTAGGCATCAGGGGAGATATTGAAGAGGTAGGAGGACCAAATACTTCCTTCAAATTCATTGTGTCAAACGCATTTTGGATATGCTCCGTTATAATTATATATAATATATAATGGGACTTAGGTAGCTGGGTACTAGAGTATGGTCCACAAGCCGGTGGGTAATGATTGCTGCAGTCAACAGGGCCTAATTTCCTCTGGAGGTTTCTGTTGGGGTTATCTAACCCTTAATCTTTGCTTCAAAAACCTTATCCCACAAGGCAGTGGGGATTAAGTTTTCTGACGATGAACATTAGCCATCCACTAGAGGCCCCGTTAGCGTAGCAGAACTCACGACATGCACGTGGGGATAATTAGATTAGGAGAAGTTATGTATGATGCTAGAGCATGTGTGCTTTTAACACACGCCTACACCAATCCTTGAGCTCATACATACATACATACATACATACATACATACATACATACATAATACATACTCTTCCTTGCAACCTCTATCTCACAGAAGAGATGTTGCGTGTTTGTCTCTGATGTATCGTTATTTTCATGGAAAGTGTTCGACTGAGCTTCAATCTATGGTCCCCCCTCGCCAAACTTTCACAAGAAACACTCGTCTAGCTGTAAACACTATCAATAATTCCCCCCACTCTTTATCTGTGCCTAAACCTAAACGTAGATTCCATGAACAAAGCCTCTTTCTTAGAACTGTACGCCTGTGGAATTGTCTTCCGTTTTCCTTCTTTCCGGCTGACTACAATATGGTTGTGTTCAAGTCTAACGTAAATAAGTTCTTGATGAGCCGTTCCATATAAATTATCAAATTTACCAAATTTTCATTACTAATGATTATTATATTGTCCAATTTCTACTGTACACTCTTTAACCCTTACCCTTGAGTGTCTTCTTGGCCTTGATAATGTGGTGATGCCTATGTAAAAAAAAAAAGAAGTTCGCCTTTTCTGCTCGGTGATTCAACCTATTTCCTACTTTGATCGATAAATTTAGTGTGTTTGTCGATATTCTTAAAATTAATTTGCTAATGCTGTACTAATTGTCTAGCGGAGACTATACTGCTCTAAAGTGTTCATACTTCCTATGTAATGTTTCTTTGACGATCAACGAAATTATACTAATTATTTTTACTAAGTAAAATGCCAACGCTGTAATAACCTATTACAACCAATTTAAACTGTTGCAGTCTATCAAAAATGATTTTGAAAAGCCAGTTTAATATAAACAAATATTTTTAAATACAAGAAAAACATTAAAAAAACACCTTTATGTTACTAATAATGTTTGCTACTCGTAACGAGAGAAACGTGATATTCTCTTTGGTTCCTCGTAACTAGGGCTGTGACAACAGCATATTCTTTTCATTGTTTTGATTCTTGAGTATATATCTGTTAATATCTTCTATTTTTTTTTATTTAGACTGATGCGGTTCTCGGTTGATTTACTTTGTCTTACTGAGTCGGATATATACTCGAGAGTACAAAGAATGGAAAGAATATTCTGTTGTCACAGCCCTACTAATAAACTACGCTCATACGTTCCTTAACAGTCTTCTGTTGATATCTTTGACTGTTAGCAAAATGAGAGAATTCAAGCCAGATGTAATTAGAGCAGGGATATTGACATTTAATAATTATTTGGAATTTCATGAAACATGCTTTTAATTTTCTGAGAAATCAACAAAGCACCAAACTTTTGAAAGAATTACCCGATTGCAATATATCAAAAAATACCCTCACTAGATTTTCTGCAAACGCAGCTAACACTGCAAATGGGACTGTTAATTAAAAACCATTAATAGTTGAGAAATATTCAAATTAAAAGTAGAAGCCTTTATAGATTTTATTACTTTTTTATTTAAGATAAAATGGGGAAAATTAAATTCAGTATGAAAAAGTTTTTCTTTATTATTTTTGATTTCTAAACTATTAATGATTCTAAGTGACTGGTCAGACTTTTTGTGGGGCATTGCATTACCGTAACACTCACGTAATATAATGTATATATTTTCGCAAATATATTTCGCTTGTGAAGGTGATATATATATATATATATACATATATATATATATATATATATATATATATATATATATACATCTTCTATAATATAAAGCTGAATGTCTGTGTGTGTGTCTGCCTGGTCACGAATAGGTTCCTATATGGGTGACTATTTTAACAAACTGATTACATATACTGATAGAAGATGTATCAAAACACAGGAATGGGTGAGTATGTTTGATCCGGCAGAACGATAGTTCACTAAAATTATGGTGTCTGCGGTCGCGCCTGGTCAACAAAGTATGAAAATAAAAAATTTAAAAATTAAAAAGAATACGTTTACAAGTGTTTTTGATATAGATGTACATGATGATACTTTGATAAGTATGTTTTAACTCAAATGAGGATGGTATAATTAAAATTGTGGGGTTTGCGTTCGCGCTTGGCCTCCATAGACTGGAAATAGGTACAAACTTTAATAAAGACTTTTCCTATCTATCTGCGTAAGTATACTTTAATAATTATATTTCAGTTTGAAGAAATATGGTATAATAAAATTATGGGATGTGTTTTCGCACCTGACCTCCATAGAATGGAAATATGTCACCAAGTTTAACAAAGTGTTATAATATAGATTGTGATAAGTGTTTCAGTGTTAACGGGTATGGTATAAATGAGAATGGTATAAATTATGGAGTTTATCTATTTTATTTTTACTTTCATCATATTTTGCTTTGGTTTTGAAACTCCCAAATTCAACCCAAATTTAGAATCCTTCTTTTTCATAGCCTATCATATTTTCATAAATCAGGGTCAATTTTCTGTAGGCTGTTTTTGAACCCAGTCAACGACGGGTACTTTTGCTAGTGTAATATATATATATATATATATATATATATATATATATATATATATATATATAGTTTTAAATATAATGGGCGGAAGTCTCTCGAGAACACTTTCAGCTATCATCGCATCAGGAGAAAATCGATAGCGTAAAAATAATAATACTATGTCAAAAGTAAAGAGTTCTGATGGGGAACTATTGAATGTGCCAAAAATTACGGGGACACTAAAATAAAGTTTATTAACGTTTAAAAAACGATTAAAATATGGCACAATGAGGAAAAAACGGGAGAAAAGATTCACGGTTCCCCAAAGAGAAACAATGCGTTAGATGTTTCTTTCTGCCAGCACAAAGAAGGTTTCCTCACCGCAATAGAGACAGACTCCAAAATCTTTAAATGGTTTCTGGAGTCCGCTCTATGTAGCACCTCGAACCATTCTATTTTATATCTATCGGCGCAGCATGAGTGGTCAACCAAATGCTGGCCAATAGCAGAGTCCAAAGCTGCAGAAGGAGGGAGACTACCAGACCCCGTCCTCCCTTGTCTGATCTTCGATGGAACATGCTGGTTTATACGAGTCAAAAGATGCAAGGATATTCGCCCAACATAATCAGCATCGCACTGGCATTTGAATTGATATACAATATTGCTATTTTGGATGTAAGGCAAACTATCCTTGCGAAAAGAAGGAAATGCAGGTCTCGTAGTATATACCAAACGCAAGGACACAGAATAAAAGCAGTCATAAATACTTCTGCGAATCTGTTTGGAAAGTCTATTACTCTTTTCCCCAACCCACGGTAATTTTAAATAAACCGGGCATTTCAAAGATTTCAACATTTTAGGGGATTTAAAATCCGCAACCTTTTTGAAAATGCAGTCATCAATAACGTCAACTGGATAACCATTATTGATGATATTTTCCTGATCTTATCGAGTTCGATGTCCAATCTGTTAGGTGAACAAATCATCAGGACTCTATTTACTTAAGTATTAATTAAGCCGACCTTACGTGATTTTGGTACAAAGGACATCCAGTTCACATATAGGCCAGTAAATGTCGGCTTCATATAAATTGTAGTGAGAAAGCCCCCCCCTTGAACGTTCGACAAGAACATCCAAGAAGGGAGCGAATTGTCCTTTTCACTTTCCATAGTGAACTTTAGAGCTCCATACAAAGAATTCAACCTATCAAAAATATCGACGCTTCACTTTGCGATGGAAAAACAGCAAAAGTGGCTTCAACATATATGAAATATGCAGTGGGTTTTGTTATGGAGTTAAACAAAGCGGAGTCATTGTACCCGACGAAAATATCCGCTTTACTTGAAGTTTAGTTGATAATCCAGGACTCATTAGGCTGTCGATTTTTTAAAAAGAGACTCGTGGCAGATGCACCGGCCAAGATATTGCAATAATACTCCATGCATAGGAAAACTGTGGCATTGTAGAGGCACAAGACACTCTCATCAGGTTTTAGTTTTCTTTGCAGTTTAAAATAGTAAGTATCTATTATCTTATCATAAATACGAACCATAAAATGTAAAGTTGTAAACAAAATCAAACATACAAATGAAAAGAACCGTTTTGTTATTGGATAATGGACACAATTCGTCCGACTCCAATACTGATCCTTATAACAATTTTCGATGTCCTATGGCAGTACCGATTACTCTTCCAAATACTAGTAGCAAGGCAAGGAAAGATAACTCCTACTAAACCCAAATTTGTACATTATTTTCTTTTAATAAGAGAAATGACCACAGGCGTCTCCAACTGACTTACATTATAGAGTTTATGTGCATAGCAAAAAAACAATATTAAGAAAAATAAATAACTAGTGTGTTTTTTCTTTTCGTTTAGCTTCCATTTACCTTTCATTTCGAACGACAATCAACGAATGAATGGCCGATTCTAGTAAACCGTTTTAAAAATAGAATCAACTTACGCCTGTTTAATACTTCATGTTAAACAATTGTTCATTAAATGCGATCGTCTATGAAGTTGTGAAATCCTAATGACTTCACTTTTATGTCACTACGGTTTAATTTGGCCGACTAAATCGCACGAATGTAAAACACGGGAACCTAATGACCTTTATCTGCTAATGGATTCTCCATCATCCGAAAATAGAAACATCTTTGTTGGAATCGATGAAATACGGAAATATACAAATAGTTCAACGATTCTGATCTCATCAATCCCAAACTCATTTTTTATTTATTTACTTATTAAGCCTCTTTTGCAGAACCTCTTATTTTAATCCAGCATCCTGTTCCAACTTTTACTGAAAATAAAGAAAAGAATACAACTTACGATAAAACCTGACGATGTCCGGGTGAACAAATATGCCGTTTACACATGCTTATCACCCTGAATCATTCTTATTTATAATTTCTTATATATATATATATATATATATATATATATATATATATATATATATATATATGTGTGTGTGTGTGTGTGTGCGTGCGTGTGTGTGTGCGTATGAATATGTTCTATAACGGCGTACATGATGAATAGTGGGGTTTATATTTAATCTGTATAATCAAATACGTGTAAACGCGTGTATGTATATACGTCATATCATGTAGTTGATCGTCTAGTGTGTATTTTTTAACATTTATGCCACAGTTCTAACAGGAAACGATTGACGTCAACGTATCGAAACAGTTGTAGACAAACAGTTTTTTTTCACAGGTTTAAATAACAGAACACATACTTGAATTATATGCGAACAGTTATTTTTATGATTCCGATCGACATCTTAAAAGATTACAACCTCTTTACATCTAGGCTGGCTGAGGAAACACCGCACCCTGTATGAAAGAGTGACCAACTCCCACCTCTGAGTCGTCTGGTCTCTCTGATTTTCTGCTAACGACTGACCAGAATCTCCCCAAATCTACATCTCATTACGTATCTGAGACCAACGTTGATGTAACCTGAATTGGTTTATTAGTTTATGCAAACCGAAAATCATGTTTACATCTATTTTCTATTTTCACATTCCTTTGTAGCGATATTATTATTATTATTATTATTATTATTATTATTATTATTATTATTATTATTATTATTATTATTATTATTATCATCATTATTATTATTATTATTATTATTATTATTATTATTTCCTGGAAGGAGGGGGCGGGCGACCTGTTAAACCGTTCGCTCTGCTCAATGTAAAAATTCCAACTTTCAATCATATCCAGCAAACCTGATCTAAGTAACATATACGTAGATTCGATCAGCTGACCAGTTCATTCGGTAAACTTGTCTGCAATATGATTTACATATATTTTGACAGTCTTTCACATTCTTCAAATTCATCTCCCATCCATCTCCTCAGTAAATTAGATAGATAGATAGATAGATAGATCGACATTTCCTTGTGTTCAACCAACTCCATAACACACACAGATATATATATATATACAGTGTGACCCCACCAAAAAACAGAAGGCATTCAATTGTTTTTTTTGAGCATTCTACAAACAACGGAGAAAAAAGGCCAAAGACCCTAGTCTTTTGATGTGATATTTTGAATATAATAAACTAGTTATGACCAAAGTTTCATTACATTCGGACAAATAACTAAGAAAGGGGGTCTAATTAGAGTTGGGGCCCGTTTTTGGGGTCACCCTATATATATATATATATATATATATATATATATATATATATATATAATTCAAGGTTAATATTTTCCAGAAGTAAAGTAACCAATGAAGTATAACGAATTTTATACAAAAGTGCACAATACCGATGTAGGACAAGATGTACTTTTTATTTGTTTTTACATAAATCGTAATGTGTTGCTACATATTAACGAGCATGTTACGTTTAGCTAGTTACTAGCGATACGGCTTATATGAAAGCTAAGTGTGTTAATTACTTACAACGAGATCTTTTCAGGCGATATATGAAAGTATACTAGTCTTTTGTTATGTCTTCTTTCTAGACTCCCCCCGTTTTTCGTTTTATTCTTATATTTAAACTAGATAAACACGAAAGGTTGAGATTAATGAGCGCCTGACGATCACTAAGAGAAAATCGTGGCATATGGATTAAATGTTACGTTGTATAACCTCGAACAACAACAATTACGATAAGAGATGTATTGTTTCCTATTAGTGGATATTTTAAACTGATTAAGGGGCGATAATTTGAGTTGGTTTTAAGCGAATTTGTTGCTGCAGACTTTCATTTTGCCTCCTCAATTTGATGTTATTTTTTTTACACTGACGTGGCCACTAGAATATTTCAATTAGAAGTAAAATAGTAATAGGTAAAATCATAGAGAAATAAAAGACGAATCAAATGAGGTTTATTTTGCTTAAACAGTTACATAAACTTTAGCTTAAATTTGCAGTTTACAAGTGCGGACTTTCTTTGTGCCCGCACTATATATATATATATATATATATATATATATATATATATATATATACATATATATATATATATAAAATTTATTTATACAAACATTAATGGCTACATATGTGCATACATGTTTCTGTAATCACCCGCGTTGGGGGATTACGTCTTTAGGCCAAGAATTACCGTCGAAACTGATATTTCAACCAAATACATTTTTCTATTTCGTTTGTCAAGTTAGAATGTAACCTGGGTGGGAGTCATAAAACGGTGAGAGGACAAGCGAGGTCTTTGAAGATAATAAACATCTTTTTCATTTCCGTTTCCCTTTATCCAACCTATCTTTTGGTTTTATGGCATAAGGTACTTGAGAATTTAGTTTTTTTTTTCTTGGACTCTGTAAATTAAGAACATTTGCTATGGTCACTAAGTACTGACCGGTGCCTTTCAATCTACATCCATCCACACACATACACGCAACACACACAACATACACATACGCAGACACAGTCACACACACTCACGTTAATACATATATTCAAAAGCGAATATATGCTGCTCGTTTTTATTTTACTCACACACACGTACTAAAACTAGGCGATAACTTTAAACTACGCAGGAATAAAGTTAAAATTAAAATAAGGTAAATAAAACAAAACAAAAAATAAATAAAAATAAAAATAAAAACAAATAAACAAAGAAAATATGAATAAACATAAAACACGAAAGTTATCTAAACCCCACATGTACATATATATAATCATATATCAATATACTTATAAACGCCTTCATTTTGCTACACCCGCGCATATACACACACACATACAGACATACATAGACATATAGTGGCATTTTTTTTTACTTCAGTAGCGTGGTAACCCCTTCATATATGAAATAGCATGCTACTACACTCCAGACGGGTATATATATATATATATATATATATATATATATATATATATATATATATAACATACATACAAACAACATTCGGACATCCATACATTCTTGTAATCTACATTGCTACAACAATCATATACGAGACAGCCTATTTTAATAGTTCAGAAATATATATGCATATACATACATATACATACATACATACACATATACAAATACATCCATATACAAACATACACACATATATATAGATACACACACGCACATATATATATACAATCATACATGCATACATAAATACACTTATACATACATGCTCACACAAAATACAGACACACACACACATATATATATATACATATATATATATATATATATATATATATATATATATATGTACCCTGCCACCAAATGATACATCTAAAGTAAAAACAGACATGAATTCATTTACTACATAAATTGCCTTTTTCTATCAAACTCCACACGCATAGTTATATTTCATGGCCCACCCGCTTGTTACATTTTCCTAAGTTGTAGGTTTTCTTGTTACGTAAACATTTATACTACTTAAAAATTTATAGTGAATTCAGCATGAAGTTCATAGGCCTATCTTCATATTAAGCAAGCACCCTTTCGATGGTTAGGCAGATATACATAAGATGTATAACGATACAATAATAATATATAATAACATATGACAGAAATAAGAGTATTTAGGTTATACGAACTGAGTATACAAGCTTATATATTGGAGTACTTACCTTCATCTTTATTTATTCACCCTAATTTCTTTATTCCCTTTTCTTTCATTCACCCTTCATTCCTTACTTTCTTTTATCTATTTATTCATTTATCCTTTTTTTTTAAATTAATTTTCCTACTCAGGTATATAACGAGCATATATCCATACATGCATACACCCAAAAATATCCATATGCATACATTATTACGAGGTTCACCCAAAACAATCTATTACTCGTTTGCTTCAAATATACCTTCATACAGGTACTTTTTTAGGTTAGTAATATTATAACTGCTTGATGAAGTAGAATATTAAGCGACTTACGTACTCCATACGGGTAGGATCATAGTTGCGACCTCACTTATCCTCTTTGGGGGTTATTTGATGGGGGTTAGTTGTACTCATAGTTGTTCTGGTCTACTAATTTAGAGTTCCTTAAGTGCGTGTATTCTGAAAGGTTTGCAGGATATAGCAGTTTCTTGTTTAATATTTAATAATGTACCCCTGTATTTAAACCTAGTTATCTCAAGTTTTTCTGATAAGCAGAATGGACATGGTGAGATCAATGAGTGGCAAGTATTGCCCCTACTAATAATCTTCCATTCTATACTAAGTGCTTTATTTTCTCTAACTAATTTCAAGTAATATAACGATAAGGAAGTGCCCCTTTCATATGTTTGATTACTCATCGAGCGTGTATGTCCATAGAATCTATTTTTGAAAGTCATTTGGGTACTCCCTATGTAGAATCTTTCGTCCCTTGGGTTCTCTACCGGGAATATCCTTGCTTGGTATACCACTGATGAGGTCAGACATTCATTTGTATTGGGCATTCCTCAGGCGTTTTACAGTTACATTTATTCACCGCCGTGTTTACACTAGTATTTACACCTTCTCTATTCGTCATCCTTAAAATTCTTCCATCATGCTTTTTTATAATCCTTTCGAAGTTATCACTACAGCTATAACTTAATTTTAAGGTATTTTAATTAAATATTTTATATAATATATTATTTGGTGGGAAATGCTTGTTAATAAGTTGTAAAAAATTTGTACCAAGTTTTGTTTTCAACATAATATTAAAGGGGTGTGTGAACCAAATAATTTTCCTACCACGATTTCTAGATCCATTTGTACTAGCGTTAGTTACTTTATATTTTATCTCTATGTCTTTATACCCACTATTTTTAAGTGCTGTATTATAAATAGCTTTGCAATCATTGAAAGTTACTTCATCAGAATAATTGTTACTTATTCTACTTTCAATAGATAACGGTATATGTTTAATAATGAATGGTGGATGGTTAGACTGCAGGTGTATATTAAATAGGATTAGCATTATCCTTCATATATGGTTTATAAGTATTTGAATCAAGATGTAAAGTAACGTCAAGGAAATTAACCTGTTTTAAGTTAGCATTAACTTCTACTTTTAGGCCAAAATCTTTCATGTCCCTATGGATTGCTCTCTAATCTGATCACATTTAACATTTGTAGCATTCCTCACTATTATCAGCCCATCATCACGATATAAGCCTATGCCCCTCCTATCAATAATATTATCTTTTGTTTAATTATAAATGATATAAAGTCCAACGAAATCTGTTGCCTCTGCAGAGTCCAGCGATCCCATTGATACCCCTAAAAAGTCGTTTTGCCCATTTTTTGCCCATTGTTCTCCGTTATAGACAAGGACAGTTGTGCGGCATTTCGTAATGATATCCAAATCCATATATATATATATATATATATATATATATATATATATATATAAATATATATATAAATATATATATATATATATATATAAGTGATGGGGCGATTCCAATATTTTTTATCGTTTCCGATGATATTACTGATTGTTTATTAAATTTCCGATCTCGATATAAGTACTGATTCCGATCCCTTTAACATCTCTAAATATTTCATCGTAGATTCATTGTTTTTAAATTATTTTTCAGATTACCGTAAATATCGCTTCTGGTTTTGCGGTGGTTGTAACAGCATAAACGTTAGGTTTTACCCCGTTCTTTTCCTCCTTTCCGGTACGGGTTCGAGCCTGCCTTCCTACTACCACTTTTTTTTCCTGCTCAGTATACACATCCAAACACCCGGGAAACGCCGGGCGCCCATGCTATAATATATATATATATATATATATATATATGTATATATATATATATATATATATATATATATATATATATATACTTCAGAATATAAATAAAGACGAAACGTTGATGAACACATAATACGGTTTGTTCCTTTTTATTTCTCTATTTTGTCGGAATACTATTTCCATTATTTTCATCATCTATATATATATATATATATATATATATATATATATATACTTCAGAATAGTTTTTTTTAACAATCAATTGGTATGGAAACCTGTGATTATAAGGTTTACAAAATATTACTGGCGGTAATATTATATAAGTTATCCCATCTAAATAAGAATTACTCGACATGCAAGATAGAGCAAATAAATTAAATTGTGAGACAATGAATTTACAAAAAAACTCTTATTGAAATGAAGTGGTTGAGTTTCATATCAAAGATTTTTTATTATTCTAAGCAAGACAAAGAATACTTTAGAATATTAATCTAATAATAATATAGACTTGTAATGATAAGGATTCCACCAGACTTTGAATTATTTTCGCTAGACCCACAAACAAATGTATTCAAGCACTTGCCCAATTCGGACATCTACACAGCTATGCAGATTACCCAATATATAACTGGGACCATATTATCCAACTACTGTAAAGAACGCCTACCACGGATTTTACCAAGCAATCTGGATGTACAATTTTCATATCCTTTTCTGCAAATCCTCTTGCTACAGGGCTTCTGATAAATTAATTATGTTGACTTTGACTTTCCATGTCTTACTGACTTTAGCAAATAGGGTACATACTTTTATAAATATTCGCTAATATTTTCTCTCCTCTGATGAGATGGTAGACATCGAAACCCTATAGGTTAAGGAGGTTAATATTCTAAAGTATTCTTTGTCTTGCTTAGAATAATAAAAACCACTTCATTTCAATAAGTTTTTTTTTAATTCATTGAATCACAATTCAAATATATATATATATATATATATATATATATATATATATATATATATATATATATATATATATATACTTTCATCGTAGAGGTTATTTCTACACCATTACGATGGATGTAACCTTAAGGCGTCTTCTGATCTCTTTTATCGAAATCGAAACTCATTTATATCGACCTCTTTGGACATATTTTTCTGATTCTCGAATTGGGTAGGAATGCCCCGTAAGCTTACAAAAGCACCTAATGAATGCCAGAGGTCACATCAACCTAAACGTTGTGGAAAGCACCTCTAACGTAAGATAAGTAGTCCGTATAACTAAAACAATAAAAATTACCAATCCTTATATAGAAAGTTTTCCAAGATAACGCATTTATCATGTGATACTAACTATATGCTAAAACGTAAAAGATCCTGATACTAGTATTGAATTCTGTCTGTTATAAATATAAAAACGTATACAACTTTCTCTATATATATTACAGTCCACCGGTGTCGCCTTCATTTTACAGGAGCTTAATTGGAAGAGTTTTATATAGAATCAGCAAAAATAAAAAAGGGGAACTCTTAGTATTACAAAAGCATTAAACCTCAAGATTATTCACGATCGTTTGAAACAGAGGGAGTGTATTTCAGGTCCCAGCGTTATTAATCTCTAAGGTAACCATCCCAATTTATCTACAAAATAACGTTTTTATTAATATACACAGTTTGATCGTCGTTTATTAAAATCTCTCGATAGAGCTCTTGTTATGACAGGGCGACACTGACCGTTTGTATTTTATTTCATCATTTTCTTTTAATCATAAATATTAAATATATATATAGTAGCATGCAAACTGGACGTTGACTTAGATTGAATGAAAATCAACGCATGCGCGATGCCTCCAATACTCTTATTTTTAAAAATTGTTGAAATCAATCATTTTTTAATGAAATTGATTGATTGATTGCTCTTGTCGGAAACTGACAGCAGTGCAGAGGGATGGAAGTTTATATACCTCCGCATACCGAGTTAGTGAAAAACGCAGTGTAGTCTACCGTCTATTCTTTAGAACCTACTTTTGATTTTTTTAAAAAATTAATTTAACACAATGGCTTGAGTAGGGTTTAAATGCAAACGCTCACCCTACTGTTCATTTTATACGCCGTGTATTCTCCTTGTGCCGTTATAAATCATCTCAAATGCACTTGTGATGTAAGACTGTATCAGAGCGTAAATTTTATTTAAATCGAGCGGATCCAACGGGAGAATTGAATAAAACAAGACAAATGCATATATTTTCCCTTGTTTACTCTAATTCTCCCGTTGAGTCACCTTAAAACGATGTTTTTTTATATACTTTAAAAGTATTGTAATGATTTTTTAATATATGTGCTAAAAAGCAGAATTATGTCTATTCATATTGAATATTTACATAAAGATTTCATCTGATGAAATAAGACTTACATCGAAAATCCATGGATTAAGGGACGACCTTCAAATGTCGTGTATTCCTAATAATTTATTGTTTTAGAAATTCTGTTACTGCAAAAAATTTAAATATAAAACCTTCTAGTGTGTGTGTGTGTGTGTGTGTGTGTGTGTGTGTGTGTGTGTGCATCTGTGTGTGTGTGTGTGTGAGAGAGAGAGAGAGAGAGAGGGAGAGATTCTGATTAGATTTCTGTAAAGACTTTACTGAGTCACCACGAGGACTGAAATCCATATCTAAAATGTTAATATTCTTGTTATAATAATCATTTTAAGGATCGAAGTATAGCGAGAAGATACTTTTAAAACCGCCTGGCAAATAACTTCCTCATAGCATTTGGGAAATGCTCCACCAAATATATTTTAATTTGTCCAATTTTTGCAATTAACAAACGATAACAAGAAAAGTGTGCATATATATATATATATATATATATATATATATATATATATATATATATATATAGTAATTTATAAAATATATATAGCGATTAAGCTACACTGAATATTCCGCATTTCATCCACTCTAGGATTCTTCAGGCTTATGCGTTTCACTGCACCACAGAATTCGCCCATAAGCCTGAAGAGTCATAGAATGGATGAAACGCGGGATATTCAGTGTAGCTAAATCGCCATATATATTTTATAAATTACTAACTAGTTCTACCTACGTATTGAGCACTTTTGAAGTAAATACTTAAAGTTTACGTATAAATCTATACTTTCGCATATTAATTTATGTGAGTAAATTAAGTAGTTATATATATATATGTATATATGCATGTATATGTATATAACTACTTCGTTAAGTGACATAAATTAATATGCGAAAGTATAAATTTATGCGTAAACTTTAAGTATTTACTTAAACAGTGCTCAATCCGTATGTAGAGCTAGGTAGTAAGTTATAAAGTTTTATATGGATAAAAGCATATATATATGTATATGTATATATATTCATATATATGTATATATATGTATATTATATGCATATATTTGTTTATATATTTATATGCACACACACAAATATATATATATATATATATATATATATATATATATATATATATATATATATATATATATATATATGCTTGTGTGTAAGCACATTTCTTTCAATTTCAACGTTTTCTCTTCAAAGGAATTCCAAACCAATCTAATTCATTTATTCTCTTCCTATGCACTTCTCTCATGCACTTCTGGAAGAATTCTTCATGGACGCTGATGCATCTATCTCTAGTGCCTTCTGCATGGCATCCACGCGTCTGAGACCGGTTCTTTTGATGAATCCTTTGATCGTGTGAAAATAGTACGGGGTCCATCGCTGTATGCAAATGTTTATTTTGTTTGTTGCCTGTTACCGGTCGATATTTATCTCCATTCTACGACGGAAAAGTGTGACACATGGGTAAAAAAAGTAGGATTGATAAGTCAGCACCATAGAGGAAAAAACTCTGGCATGATAAAATGCCGTGGCAGCCCGAGCAGCATTACTCAGGAGGGGGCCTTTAGGCGATTTACAATAAACTAAACCTCAAACTTAGAAGGCAAAACATAGGATAGTGAACCTCCTTGAACTCTACTAGATCAGTCAGAAAGGAGCATATCCTATTTATAAAGATTTCAACCTAGTTTGAATGCGAGCTGACAACCACGTCTTATTACAAGTTGTTCGTCACTGATCACAGATTAATGATCAAAATATAAAAACATGCACAGGAATAAGAATCCTTTTACAAAATATAAATAGTCAGTGACATCTGTTCCATTATTCAAGTAATTAAAAACTGTATTTTGTCTGCATGTTTGAAATAAACTTTCTACGTATTTCTTTTTAGATCTTTCTGACTATTATTTTTACAGTGGTTTATATTTTAACAATATTACGGCCAATGTTACTTCCGGCCTTCTTTACGTCCTCTTTCTGAATTTGTACATTTCGAACTTACACCACTTTTAAGAAACGGAGAAAGACCATTCTACTTCTATTCGGCATGATATATCCGTAGAACTTTTAATTTAATATTCACTATAATTTTTCTTATAGTAAAATATTGAACTAAAACTGAAATGCGAATATGCAATACGTATTACTAATTAACACTATTAAATGTTGCCCAAGCAATCAACATAATAATCCTCTTTATTGCGTTTACAAACATAATCATTGTTATTAAGTTAGACTTCCCAGAATCAACATCATCAGATGTTACTCATTGATAATAATTGGTGGTATTCACTGGAATTTGAGTGACGAAACTGTTTTCAAGATTTCTAATACTCTACATCTCTTTTGATAGCCCTTGAAAATAAGTTTGAATTATGGCAAAAGCCACTGGATTATCGCTGACCAGGACCACTGTTTTTCAACAGGATTCGAGTTTCAATAAACCTCCCCAAGATTCCAATTTTCTTCGCACTAATCCACAGAGTGTAAGGTATAAGACAATGTTGATGCTTTTTATTTTTGTGGGGAATAATTTTTAAAGATTTCTCGCAGTTTCAGTATGTTCAGGTCTATTATTATTATAATTATTATTATTATTATTATTATTATTATTATTATTATTATTATTGGCTGACAAGGAGCTTTCACGCAGGTCATCGAAGATCTCTCCTTGATAATAACCTATGGTTTTCCATCGAAGCTGAGTGACAGAAAGTGTCCCCAGGTTTCCTGTAATCTCCACCTCTTTCCATAACATTTGCAAATGACTTTGCATTATCGCGACAGCCGTTTACCATTGATTTCTCACAAGTTGCGGTCATTGGTTTCCGCTGTAATTTGAATGGCAGCAAGCCTCTGCAAAGGCTCAGTTTTCTTTGCACTTGTCAAGCGGGGGTCTGATCAGTGCTCTCTCCTCAGTCTTTCTTTCCTTCTTGACTACTCTGTATCACTCTTTTGGGGGGGTCGTGATGTGGAAATGGGGGATTGAGAGGCGTAAAAGAAGTTATAGATATGTCGCTTCAATGTTCTTGGTTCCATGTATCGCTTCATCTTTTGGATCTGCGGCAGTTTGTCTGGCTTGTGCATGTGGCTCAGGTGTGTTAGTCTCAAAGGTTTTCCTAAATATATTAGCTGTTTTCATTATTGATATTCGTTGTATCTTTTCCGTCATTCCTCTGAATCCAATTTCTCCAATTCTTTTTTCTAAATTTTTCGGGATTGTTCTTAGTGCTCCTACTATTATATGTATTATTTGGATTTTCTTCATCATCCATATCCCTGTCAACTCTCTGACTACCTCTGTATTTGCTCTGTTTCTGCTTTTCTTTGAAATTCAGCCTGTTGTCAGCTGGAACAGCAAATTCTACTATTTGAAAGGGCTTTCTTTTCTAGCTAACTATTATAATATCCGGTTTTCTTGCGTGGATGGGTTTATCAGTTTGTATGTGCATGTTTCATAGGATTTTGTGATTCTCATTCTAAAGTACACTTGCTGGCTTATGTTTCTACAACATGTTTGTGCGTTTGCGGTTGAGTTGTTTTCATAATTCCCACTTAGTCGTGTCTCTTCTTGTATTCATATTGGGCCAGTTTACTCTATTCGCGTACTATAAGGTTTATTGTTTTTCTCTTTGTCCACAGAGTCTGCATTTACTATTTTCTTCTGTTTTGTCGATCTTTGCTTGGATGTTGTTGGTTCTTATCGAGTTATCTTGTGCTGCAGTTATTACGGATTCAGTTTCGCATCCATTTCAAAGTGTTTTCGTTATACTCATCTTTTGGCATCCTGATAGATGCTCCCATGTAGTTGTTTTCTTCACATTTTTCTTCTCTCGTCTTATCCTTTATCTGTTTTGTAGATTTTTTTCAGTGTCTCTCCCTGTCATCAGTATCCTTTCAGTGTGTGCGTTATGTATTTTTCTAATTCTTTCGTTTGTCATGCACACAGTCTCTAGACAAACTAGCCCTCTCCCGTTTTCTTTCTTTTTCACGTAGAGTTGGTCAACATCGTCCTTTGGGTGAAGTGTATTGTGAAGGGCCATCAGTTTACGGGTCTTCTGATCGAGCTGTCTCATTCTTCTTTAGTCCACCCTATGGATGGTCCTGAGTATCTTACTAGTGATACTGCCCATGTATTTATACCTTTTATTAGGTGTCTTCTATATAATTGTTTTCTAGAAGTTTTCTTGTTCTCCTGAGATATTTCTTTCCAATTTTCTCTTTCATTTATGTGGCTTTGATGGTGTCTGCTTCCAGAACTCTCCAGTATTTAAAGGCATCTTGTTCCATTAGGGCCCTCATCTCCTTTTGGATTCGTAGGCCATGCTTCTGACGTCTCCCGTTTTTCTTTTCTTATAACTAGTAGTGCGCACTTTTCCATACCAAACTCCATTTGGATATTCTGGCTCATCATCATCATCATCATCATCATCATCATCATCATCATCATCATCATCATCGTCATCGTCATCGTCATTGTCATTGTTATTGTTATTGTTATTATTATTATTATTATTATTATTATTATTACAGGTCATCAGAGATTGCTCACTGACAAAAATCGGTAGTGTTCTCTGGATACTTGGTGACAACATATGTCTCCATAGATTTTGAGTACTCTCCGCCTCTTTTAATAACCATTGCAATGAAATTAAATTATGGCAAGAGTCGCTTCGATATTTCGAATCGACTCTTGCCATAATTATAGCTATGAAGAGCATATTTATCTCACACTCCTAATTTATATAATCTCCCTATTGAATAAACGATTAAAATTATATGCATTAGTTTATATTGTTATTGCTTTTTTTTTACATTTTCTCACTTCTACCGTGTGTGTTTGTTTGTATGTATGTATGTATGTATGTATGTATGTATGTGCTGGGGTGGAGAGGGCTCCCCTAAGCCGTGGTGAAGGAAACCTTTCTGGGAGAAGCAAATCTCTAATTTAAAAAAAAAACTATAAAGCGGGAAAACAGTTCCCACATTAAGCTGGTCTGCAGTTTAATTTATTGCTGGCTATCCTTGTCTTGCTTGTTGCTGGATCTCAACATTTTGAACCGAGAGAAAGATTTAGCTGTCGTACAAAACTAAGACTCTGTAACATCATCTTTGTATAGATACACCCTCAGGCATTTGAGCTCATGGACTTTAAGTGTATGAGGGAGTGGCACTCATCGGACAAGACGTGGCAATCATATATATATATATATATATATATATATATATATATACAAAACACACACACATACACACATACACACACCCACACATATATATATAAAATACAAATGATGTTTCAATTTAAATATTCCTAACCATTTTTAAAAACCTTTAAACGTCTTTTCAAAATTTATAACAATTAGAATATGTCACACATTTAACAAAATATTTAAAAAAATTATAATCAAGTTCTGATAAACAATAAATTATAAAATGCAAATAAAGACAAGAAAAAATATAAATAAGAAAATTTTAAAAGTAAAACAACCTAAATTCTTGGTAATCAGGTGTACTCCACGATAAAATGAGACGGAAATTAATACCCAGTACATTCGCATTCAGAATAGTGTAGCGTAAAGATTCGATGTTCAAAATGGATCTAAAATAACACCGAAGGAGTAATCCGAACAAGTGATCAAGATGCGAGTTCCCGAATAGGTTAATTCTCGTTGATAAAACATGTATCAGAGTTCCTAATGAGTGCGTAAAATATATTCATACATATCAGGAGGACTTAAGAAGGATTTTAAAGCCATGGACCATTAGTCCCAGAAGGTAAAAACGATGTAATATTAGGGTATCCAGTTCAATAAACGATGTAGTATTAGGGTATCCAGTTCATTAAAATGAAAGTGAAACCCGACTTATAAGTTTTATAAGTTCAAACAAGTTGTTCAATTTGCCATAGAAAAATTCAGAGTATAAATAAATAAGATAGAGTAAAATCCATGTAATAATTAAATTGGATCAGAAAAATGTGAATGAGCAATTGGCAATCTCGATGCGAAATGAAATGTAACGAAATGTTATATATATATATATATATATATATATATATATATATATATGTGTGTGTGCGTGTGTGTGTGATTGTGTGTCTATATATATATGCATATATATATGGATATACATGTATATATATATATATATATATATATATATATATATGTACAGTGCCGATAAAAAGAAAGACCGCATTTATATTTTTTCAAAAACTGCAAATTAAAGCTCAATTTTATGTAAGTGTTTAAACAACCTATACTTCATTTGATTCGCCTTTTATTCCTCTATAATTCTAATCGTTCATATTTGACTTTTAAATAAAATATTTTAGTGTTCACGTCCATTTTTTAAAAAATAACTTCAAATTGAGGAGGCAAAAAGAAAGTCCGCATGAACAAATTCGCCTAAAACCAGCTATAATTATCATCCCTAAATCAGTTTAAAGTATACACCAACGCGCAACAAAGCATCTCTAATCGTAATTGTTGTTGTTCCAGGTTATACGACGTAACAGTTAGTCCATATGCCTATACGTTCTCTCAATGATCGTCAGGAGCACATTAATCTTCACCTTTCTTATTCATCCAATCGAGAAATCGTCTGCAGATTTAAATATGATTTGAAAACAATACGAAAGACTGTGCAAAGCACCAAAACACGGCAGGGTTTGTGATGCCCCTAAATCTGGTCCTACTTGCATTACTTCTAACAAGGAAAACAATGCTATCAAGATCTGCAGCCTAAGAAACAGATGTGAAACGGCTCCCCACATCCAACAACAATTCAATCTTGTCAAAAAGTGCTCTCTTTCTACTGTCAAGAACAGATAAAAGGAATTTAATTTGTAAGGAAATGTTGCAAGACGCAATCCAATGATTTCTGTAAAGAACAGAAAGCACCGTCTGAATTTCGTCAGATGCAATGAAGATCATCACTCTTCATATAGGTGTATAGTGCTTTTTAGCGACAAAAGCAAGTTCAATACGCAGTGATAGTAGGCAGTACGTCCATCGTAGGAAAGACGAAGGATTTACTTCTAGGTGCTCAGTTTCAACGCTGCAAGCCGGTGGGGTGGGGTCAGTTTTTGTGTGGAGCATTATTAGTTCCAACGGCCCAGGGCCTATAGTTCGTTTGAAAGGTCGAATTAATTCGACCAAGTACATTAACATGTTGGCTTAGCATTTTTAACCCTACTTTGGTTGGAAATTGGATGATAATACCATCTTTATGCAGGATAATTCTTCCATTCATAGAGCTAGTAATGTCAGGTAGGTTTCAGGAAGACCATGATAGTCTGTGTTTAGATTGGGCTACACAATCTTCAGGCCTCAATCCTATCGAAAACATTTGGCATTACATCAAGCAACAGCTACGCAATGATAAAATGTCAAATTTGGAAGAACTTTGGACAAAAATTCAAGAAAAGTGGGATGTCCTTTCCCCGGAGTATTGCTGCAGTCTAATACAAGAAATTCCAAGAAGATTGAAGGCTGTCAAATTGCAGAAAGGCTATGCTACTAAATACTAGCTAATTGATTGTGTTCCTCTTTTATTTGTGTTGCAATAATGCCCTAAATTTACATTTTAGTACCGATTTTCCAGTGTGCGGACAATATTTTTGCATCCTCAATTTGAAGTTATTTTTTAATCGATGTTAACCAAACTGGCTGTTTTTTATTCTTTATATGTGTGGCGGGAGTTATCCCCACGCGGCAGAAAAAAAAAATTTTCATCCTAGGACCTACAGTTAAAAATAGAATATTTCAGAAAATATCACTCAAGTAAAACAAAACGGGAAAAAGAAACATTTCTCTCTCGTTAAAAAATGCATAAAGTTATCAGCAAAAACAAAGGAAAAGCAACAAACTTTTCACTTCAGTCGAAAAATATTCCACTGTTCATAAACCTAAACAGTCGACATTTTACTATAGAATTGTTCACGGGGTGAAAATTTGAAGAGATATGTATATATATATATATATATATATATATATATATATATATATGTGTGTGTGTATATATTTTTGTGTATATATTTATGTTAATATATGTATAAATATATGCATATATATATATATATATAGTGCAGTATAATACTCATCGAAGAAAAGGTACAAGTTTAAATAGAAAGCATGATAGAACAGGAAATCTAAACAAAAAGTTAAATGTGTGATAGAAGATAGATCCTCCGACCACTCCGTCGTATCAGTTAAGATAAAAACGAAATGTAATAAGTCCCCAGACGTACCCCTTCATGTACTGTATACCCATACTCTATGGCTACCTGGGATAGCTTCCGTACATTCATATCTGATTTACCTCTGCACTCCATGTTTAAAAAGGAAGTGTCCTCTATAGTATCAGATCTGACCGAATGGTTAATTGTAGGCATAGACCAATTCATACCATCTAAAAAATTCCAACAAAAACCTAACAGCCAGCCATGGTTCTCCCCAGAATGTGCTGCTGCTATCGCGCACAGAAATCACTTTTTCCATAGCTACCAACGTAATAGATGCACTGAGACTAAAGATGCTTTCAGGACTGCCAGCAACCACAGTAAAATAGTAATAAAAAATGCAAGAGAGCTATATGCCCAGTCTGTTAAATCCAAGGTAGCTGATCAGCAGCTTGGTTCCCAACAGTTTTGGCAAATAACAAATAGGATCCTGAACAGAAGTGTGCGTTCTATCCCAACCATTATCAATGGACCAGAGGTCATCTCGTCAGCGTCAGACAAGGCCAAACTATTTGCAAAGAACTTTGCAGCTAATTCTACCCTATGCGACGAAGGCCATCAACTCGCCATATTTCCTCTTATAACACAGAACACGCTAGGTAACATACCAATATCCGTGCATGAGGTCGCCAAGCTAATCAATTATGGTTGACGGCATCCCAATTATAGTGTTAAAAAAGCTTCCACCAGAACTTGCTCCCATACTTACGAAACTGTTTAAGCGCTGCCTTAAGGAGAAGTGGTTTCCGACTCCCTGGAAAGCCTCATCAGTTTGCCCTGTATTTAAGAATTCAGGTGATAAGTCATCTCCCTCTCAGTACAGATCAATAAGTCTCCTGTGTGTTATGAGTAAGTTGCTGGAATCCATATTAAATAGAGAAATAGTCAACCAGCTCAGCTGAAACAACCTTCTTAGTGACATGTAATATGGTTTCCGCTCTGCAAGATCTACCGCAGATGTGCTGACGGTTACATCTCACAGGATTAGTGAATCTCTTGACAAAGTCTTCCTTTCTAGGGCAATTGCTCTTAACATATCAAAGGCCTTCGACAAGGTATGGCACAAGGGTCTACTTCACAAGATATCCAGCTACGGATAACTGAAAATGTTTTCTCAATCATTAAATCATTTCTCTCCGATAGGCTCATAAGAGTAGTGGTCGATGGAAAAAAATCGGAGGCCTGCAGTATTAATACTGGAGTCCCTCAGGGGTCAATCCTGGGCCCAACTCTCTTCCTTATCTACACCAATGACCTCCCTAAACACATACTTAAATCATTCGTTGACATCTATGCTGATGACACGACCATCTACGGCAACACATCAAAGGCTGTAAATGACAAAGTTCTGTCTGATTCTCTCTCCTCTGATCTCGAGCGCGTGGTTCAGTGGGGGAAGACATGGCTGGTTACCTTTAATGCATCTAAAACCAAACTCCTATCCTTACATCATCAACGCTCTGATCCCCATCTGGCATCAATTGGGATGGATGGCTCTCGTCTGGGAGAGGCCCCGTGTTTTGACAAGCTTCTGGGTTTGACCTTTACTCCTGATCTGAAGTGGAACACGTACATCAAGTCTGTTGCCAAGGTCGCTGGAAAGATGGTGGGATCCTTATATCGCTCGAGAAGATATCTCACTACTGATGCAATTCTCTATCTATATAAAAGCCAAGTACGTCAAAGGATGGAATCAGCCGTCATATCTGGGAAGGAGCTGCTAAAAACAGCCTATCCTACCTTGACAGAGTACAAAATAGACTTTGTGGCTTAGTGGAGGATGTCCTTTTCTCTACCCTGCAACCTCTCTCCCACAGAAGAGAAATTGCGAGTATATCCTAGTTTTATCGTTACTTCCATGGCAGGTGCTCGTCTGAACTCCAACCTCTGGTCCCCCCCTCGCCAATCTTTCACGAAAAACACCCGTCTAGCTGAATCCAATGTGAAAAATTTCCCCCACTCTTTATCTGTGCCTAAATCAAAACGTGGATTCCATGAACAAAGCTTCTTTCGTAGAACTGCACGCCTGTGGAACTCTGTTCCGTCTGCCTGCTTCCCACCTGACTACAACTTGATGTGTTCAAGTCCAACGTAAACAAATTCTTAATGACCCGCCCCCTTAAGTAAACACTTCATCAAATCTCCACACTAACGTAATGTACTTGCAATAACCCTTATCACTGAGTGGCCTTGATAAGTTGTGACCACTGTGTAAAAAAAAAATTAAAAAAAGAGAAAACTTATAGACGTGAACATGGGGAAAATAAAGGGATAGGTGTAGTACGACAAGTAAAAACATACGGTTTAATCTAAAAATGCTGTTTTTTTTTACAAAGAACATGGTCGTGTCAGACCTTTTAATTAATGATTCCATCAAAGATTATTTGTGCTGTTTCATCTTTGAACCTTCCGTTCAACCACGGAATTATCCAATAAATATGCCATTTATTATCATTTATTATCATTTATTATCAAGCTCATGCCGATTTTGCTTCATGTTTTACTTCAATAATTCTTTCAGTCATGATCTAAAATCTTTTTTTATCCAAGTTCAGTGCATTTCGGAACGGTGTAATTTGACGCTCAAGTTCTACCTTTATTTGTAATCACTAATCTCCGCCGAAAATCATGACATTTTTTTGTTTTGTTTTTGTTTACGGCATACAAACCTTTTTTGTAATATGCGCAATGGTACTTCAATATTATTAATCAATTCTGAACATATGTACACACACACACAGCGTCGCACACACACATGCGTGTATATATATATATGTGTGTTTGTGTGTGTGTATTTATTTACATTTATATATATATATATATATATATATATATATATATATATATACGGCATAATCACGTAAGCATACCGGTTACTGTCAAATAACCGAAGTTAAGACATGTTGAACCTAGCCAGTACGAAATGGGTGACCGATTTGGAAATTCCAAGCCTTGTATGTAGGTGGACGTCGACACCTGCCCGCAGGACTTGCAAAAATCCGAGCGTCGTCATCTCCTTACGAGGATATACATGCGACTGGGGACCGCTTGTGAATTTCATACCTCCAAGGAACTTCCTCGTTTGGAAGAATCCGGTTATATTTTCAGTAATTCAAAAAAAGTTTTTGAAGTGTACTCAATATTTCGCTTAAATTATTTTCCCAATAGAATCTCATTGGGGCGGCTTTAAGTCCACGAAGCCAAAAGTATATGCTGTACTTTGCTGGGTTCTTGGCATTTTCTGCAAAATAGTGCGTAATCTCTTTTCAGTTAATATATATGAGTGTCAAAAGTCTATTCTATTCGGAGTCTAACCTTTTCTCTTTTTGATATTATTTTCCTCATGTCTACTGTACTGTCACACGAGGAGAAAGTCTTATAAGATGGATTAATTGCTCATAAATAGATGAGGACACCAATGAGTCGACTGAAGCTAGTTAATGGAATGAGCTTAAGTCTGGTTAGCTGTACAGAGTTATATTACCGAGATCTTAAAACTGGAGGCCGTTTGTGGATTTAAATTTTCCTTTGAGGCTTCCTTCCTCGCAGAAAGTCAGTTCAATCCGGCTAGGGTTTATATCATACACAAATCAAACAAACAATTCTGTGGACATTCGGTTGGAAGATGATTAAATTACAATTTCCATAGGGACAGTTCAGCGTCTGTGTAAAGAAACTAACGCTAAGCACACAAACGAAGACAGCATAAGTATTATTAGTAGAAGTGTTTCTAGTAGTATAGTTATATTTGTGAAATGCATCGTAATGTCTAATATTCTTGGGTTATTATGACAACACCATTTAAAATTAGACTCGAAATGACGAATGCACAACGTTAAAGTTCAATAGAATAGACCTTTAAAATACCAGCAATATTATTCTCTCCCAAAAATTGAGTTTCCACCCAGGTAATACATCCTACCAATAAGCTTTTTCACCTCTGCTCGGTTTTTGAAATGCTATCAGCCGAGATCTATATAAAACACGGTTTTTATTAATCCTCTGGCATATGCATGGTAGAAGATAGTTTTATTTACATATACAGTGTCTCTCAAAATGATCCGATAAATTTGTAGGTAAAAAAATTAGATAATAATTAAAGATTTAAAGGAAAACACCTTTTAAATGTACACATAATGCCATTTTATTTTACAGTCTTTAATTTTAAATCGCCCAGATGTATCCCATTATCGTTAACACACGATTTGAAGCAGTTCAGGAACGTTTTCGATAATTCAACGGATCATTTCGGGTGGAATTGCAGCAATTTTAGAATGAATAGCTCGTTTCAATTATTCAAAAGATCGAGAGTGTGGCTGAATACTTTGCATTCAAATATCCTTACAAGAAAACATATCAGGGGTTTAGATCAGGTGATCTTTCAGTCATACAAACATCACCACGCAAAGGAATCAAATAATGCGAAAAGGTTTCCTTTAAATACAGAGATAAATAAATTTTGACCTAATTAAATAAAAGTATATTGAAAAAAAAATCCTTACATTATTTGCTATTTAATTTTTTTATTATTTATAAATGTGACAGATTATTTTTCGACACTATGTATAAATAAACAAATAAGCATTAGTCTTTATTACAGAGTTATGGATATTTCATATTTTATTCACGTACGTTAACTTAAAAAAGCATAAGTGCCCCTAAATAATCGCCTTCCCCAACGCTGGTCTGTCCTCGTTTTCTTCTTCTTCCTCTCTATCTTACCCCGGTTCTTTACAATTAAAGTAATAGCGATTCCAAGAAAAAACACTCTGATCATGAGTTATATATATATATATATATATATATATATATATATATATATATATATATATATATATATATATATATATATATATATATATCTGTTACGTCTGTCTGTGAGTATATCTCTGCACCTTTACAGGAAAACAAAGTGCCACACCAAGAATTATTATGAATATTTTTTGCGATGTGTTTATATCATCAGTTTTATTGTAGGGTCTGCGTTCAAACTGGATATATATATATATATATATATATATATATATATATATATATATATATATATATATTTATTGTAGGGTCTGCGTTCAAACTGGATATATATATATATATTTATATATATATATATATATATATATAAATATCCAGTTTGAACGCAGACCCTACAATAAAACTGATGATATAAACACATCGCATATATATATATACATATATATATACAGATTATCCAAAATATTTTTCGTTTTTTTTCTGAATTTTAGAAATATTTTCTTTATCCGTTTGTTTTCCGAGATAAGAGTAGCACCTGTATGAAAAATTTGAACATAACTTTTAGTTCTGTAGCTTACGGCGATTTCCTACATCGATTCGTTTCGATTAGAGTTGCTTGCGGTAATGACCCTCAAGCCAGCTTCGATCATTGGTCTGTTTTTCGGCATCCTTACATTACACTCGGCTGACCTTCGCAATTACTTCATATTTATTGTCTCCCCACGAGTGCATAGTTAGACACAAGATTATTTTTTAATGTGGCGAAAACTTCCTAAAAAGGGGCAGTCTTGATAGGAACAAAAATAACATTTGTTTCAGTCATGAAGGATTTCTCCTCGACTGACCGAGGCAGAAAAGGTGAAGTGTAGCATCAGAACAGATACTACACTTTGACGTTGTTTCCGAACATGACCACTGCGTTACCTCCGCGATCACAATTACGAATTTGCTAATTCCATAGTTATTTAAGGCCGGATTTACTCATTTAGTCATAATGTAAATATGTATTTATATTTTTTTTGTATCTAGATCTATCTGAACATGGTTTAATATTCTAGTATCATGCTTACCGAGTGTAAGCTATGCTACGTATATGAACCATTCAGGTATATTTTGTTTAGGTTTTCCCCCGAGTTTCATAAAATTTATCATAAACAAGCAGGAAGACCCGACGTTGTCCAGGATTGAATGATGATGAACAAACATTCCACCCACTCATATTTTATTGTCATCGAAATCGGTGAAGCGCCTATATGTTATAAAAATCTATTGATTACCGGCTCTAGTTAGGGACTCCCACCGCAGCGTACCAGAAGGAAGCTTCACATGATGGCTTAATTCACAATACCTTGGAGTCTACATTGCACTGTAGAGAATCTGCAGTTGATTTGATAAAATTATCTATAATGTGTTCACTGAAAGTTTATAATACAAAGGTCAATTATCATTGTACAATTATGCTCTAAACAGAAACATTCATTTCGAACGAGCACCCGTCATATCAAGGAATAAATTGTTGATTATATGCAATTATCTTTACATGATTACTTGAATTAATGTAAACTGTACAAAACTCAAGTTCATTTGTGCTTTAAAAAGAAACCTTATTTCGAATGCGCTTATTGATTATAAAAAAATCTACAGCAGCTTATATGGGGTTCGCCTTTTTGGTTGTTCGGTGATAAAACTTCTCAAAAATGACTTTTTTCTTTAATTGAATATTTTGGATTATCTGTGTTCGATACTTATCAGATGCATTTCGGTACAAAATCTACGAAATAACACTACCGCACACATCAACTACCTTTGTGTAAGATTCTAAAACAATCGGTTTAGCTATTTCCGAGTGCACCTCTCTCTCTCTCTCTCTTCCCTCTCTCTCCCTCTCTCGCACACGCATATACACGCATACACATGACATACCAATAATGTTCATTTTATATAATAGAAATGTTAATTATATTTTCCTCTAAAATAAAACTCTCTTTTTAGGTTTAAAGTTTTAAAAATGGAATTCCAATTAAAAGTGTTAATTGCTGTCGACCATCTGCTGTGTTCCTTAGTTTTTGTTTTGCTGTACTAAACTTCGTTAAAACTTGTCTTTACTCTTAAATGAATGGTCAATGTTTTTTTTTATACGAATATGCTTTTTAAGCAAAGACATATTTTAAAACAGTGAAACTATATTTAACTCCGACAAAACAAAAATTAAGAAAACTATTTTCTATTAAAATGAAAGCTAAAAATACATGCAATATTATTTTAATTCAAAGTATGCATTTAGATCGATCTTAATTTGATAATTTAAATTACTGAACGTCCGAAATATTTCATAAAAATGCAAATAAAAACCATTGCAATTCTCATGATACACAAAATTGGCAATATAAACTATACTAAAATATTTTGTTTGATAAAAGATTCTGAGAAAAATAAAATTTACGTCTTTAAATGTTTTAATTGTAAGTAAACGACAATTATTGCATGAACATAATTCACAACGATATATTATGGTATACACCAGCACTTCCGCTGAGAATAAAGCGGAATCTAAAGTGGATGAGGTTCTTTAAACAATTGTCAAAAATAACGGAAAATCTGTTTCTAATATTATTTACGTATTTTACTTTTAAATAATGAAGTTAAAAACGTACTTCTGCCCGCGATGGTGGCACCAATTTAATTGGTATTGACAAATATATTGTAGGGAATGTTACAGAGGAGGTGGGGTTGCACTTGGCAGAGAGGACTGTCGGCTCTCCGGACTTTCGAGGATGACGTCAAAGGAAAATCTGTTAGATCTTGAACCAGGTGCTTCGGAATGACGTCAAGGAGGTCGAAACAGGCGGCGTAGGATCCCCGAAGATTAAATCAGTGGGACTAACCAGCATTTCGGAAAATAGGTGGTGTGATTTTCTGACATAATCTGTGCCAATAAAATAGAGGCAACAGAAAACAAGAAGAAGAGAAACATCGATTACGGGCAGGGCAAGCAAACGCATTGTCTCTCTGACATGTTGAACACACATCCCACGTGTTACGTATTATTTTAAAAGTGCGAGAGCCTTTGTTTTTTGTTTGCATCTATAGCCTAAGTTGTACGGATTTCAAACAAACACCGATTAGCGATCAAGCTGGTTATTTGTGTGTTTGATAACACAACAGGAATAAATGTCTACATATATATACATATATATATATATATATATATATATATATATATATATATATGATCAATTACTATTTTGTTTATTATGAAACATTTTTAACGTTGATGGTTTTTTTTTTTCTTTTCGCTGTCAAAATAATTTCGGGTAAGGGAAGTGGTCTCAGCATATACATCTCTATAAAACGTAAACAAATCATTCTGATTTTATTACTCATTATTCAGGCATAAATGAACTGATTGTTGTAATGATGTATACATATGATTCCTTACAGTTTTTCTTTTTCATTATGAAACATTCTCAACGTTGTTGTTGTCTTTTTCGTTTTAGAGCGCTATCCAAATAATTGGCCTCAGCATATATATATATATATATATATATATATATATATATATATATATAACATAAAGCATTCTAATTTATTACTGCGAATTCGGACATAAATCAAGTTATTTTTGTAACGATGTAGTTAAATGTTAACACAGGCCAACGTTGTTAATAAAAGTCTCGCAAAAAAAAAAACAACAAAAAAACAAAAAAAAACACAAAGAAAGAAATTTTACCCAATTGTTTTTTCTTTTTTGTGGTTAAAAAAGGTGATCTATCTATGGTAGTTTCAAAACTACGCCTGCATTTTGGTTTTACAAGTCTACTCGTTCGCTATGTTGTAACCAAAACTGCACCGTGCACAAGCTTGATCATATATTGTCCTCGCCACGTGTTTTTTTTTTTTCAAATCACTTTCGTCGGCACGTGCTTCACTTCGATTTCGCCACCCACCTTGTTCAAATGTCTCCGAGTTTCATTTCTTTCCCTCCGTTCGCTATGACGTCAACTTGCGTCACATCTCGGTCATTTGAATACGTGGAATTCCTCTGCTGCTATATACACCTACGAGGCTTCCTTCCAAAGTTTCCGATTAAGTATGATAATTTTATTTTAAACTGATGCACAATCAGCCTACGATGAGTCAACTTGAAATTTTTAACAAACAGATACCGTTTTAAACCGATAAACGGCATCTGTTCTAGAGCCGTTTTAGCGCATCTCAAACAAAATCCCCTCATTCAATATACGCAGTGAAACACTTCGTCCTATTTAAGCGTAGCCGACCATCTCATAACAAAGCAAAGACGCATATATAATTACTCCAATAGAGGAAAATCCGATAATTCAATTTCTTCACAGAATGACCAATTTACTACTAATATTCTGTAGAAAATTTATCAGTTGTTGTCTCCTGATTTAAATATGACTTCGATCATTATCGCCAAGACAGAGAAAGTAGATTAAGCCGGATTTCCATATAATCAACTAAGACTTGGTCTCTTCTTGATTTTCTAATTTGCTTTGTGCTAACGATTTGACTGATAGACTGATAAGTAATCGTGGAAAGATAAATTATGCATTTATTGGTCGTGATAAGATGTGTCAATCTTCAAAGTCCATAGAGAGATGCGTTATCGGTCTAATGTCTATGTTGATGTCCGCAGTCTATAAAATCGCCTATACACAGTTCAACTTTTGTCGAACCTCTTAAAGCACTAATACCGATGTGAATGTTACGAATCCAGAAGTTCAACGCCACCAGAGAAAAAAATGCAATTTTTGTTCAATTGAACGTATACAACAAATCCGATACGGCATAATCACGTTTATACAACGGTTTTTGTTTATATCACCGAAGTTTAGCAATATTGAGCTTAGTGAACACTTGTGATTACTACAGAATATTCTTTTCGTTGTTTTGACTCTCGAGTATATATCAGTTAATATGTTATATGTTTTTATATAGAGTGGCGTTGTATCGATTGATTAACTAAGTCTAACTGTGTCAGATATATACCCGAGAGTCAAAACAATGAAAAGAAAATGTTGCTGTCACATCCCTAGTGATTACCATGCGTTGTATGTATGAGGACCTTGACACCCCTTAGTAAGAACTTAAAAAAAACGCTGTCATCTCTTTTAACCGGGATCTATAAGCAACTGTGTATCACTAGTGAATTCGATCTTTCATAGGCACTACTACTTTTGGGTAACGCCTATTCAACACGCCTATGCTTAATGTCACTAGCTATTCTCCGAAACATTAAAATAGACATTGTGTTTTCTTTACTAAATTAAGTTTCATTTTGCATAGATTTATGCCGTATATGATTCGTTGCATATTTTCAATTGAACAGAAATTGCTATTTTTCACTACTTTAATCGAACTTCCTGGTTAATAACATTCACAGCCTTATTATTAGTGCTGGGAACAAATCCTAATACTCTCCTCCTGCACCACTACCGTACTTTGGGGAAGTTGCGCTAAATCCGAAGGTAACTGCGCCAACTTAAAAAAAAGTGCTATTTACATGCATGGTTGCCAAAAGAGATTTTTTAGCTAGTTGGCGTAATTACCCCGGTGTTGTTGCAATTACCCCAAAGTACGGTATGCACTTTCTGTCTTGGATCCGTGAAACAGAATTCCTTCGAACAATTTATATTTTCCCAAAATTAATGACTCTGTGTCCTTTCATACAATAAACTATCAATCAGTGTCCTTGCATAATATAAATTATGAATCAGTGACCTTACATAAAATAAACTATGAGTCAGTATCCTTACATAAAACAAACTATAATTTTTCCTTCAGTTTTGACAGACTATGGATAGACATTGTAAGGTTGCCTGCGCGTGGAATTTTTGTGGTGAGATTACGCAATCTCCAACCTTATATCTCCCGAGTCTGCGTTGTTAAATACCAGTGTTAAGTGTAGATTTAGGACAACTGGAAACAGTGCCAGAATAAGTGGACAGCACATAAAACGCCTATAATTCTCAAAGCTTCACCCATCTGGTAATACTCAAGCTCAAGGTTGGTTAACTTCAGTGATTTGACAGAAAACAGTATGTCAACCTGACTATGCTGTATATAAATCTATGCCTGCTATTTGGCGAGACAAGTACATCGGTACTTCAAATGAATTGACTCACATAAAAAGACACCACATATCAGTGTTTTTCCTAATAAATGTTGTCTAGATGGATCACAGAACGCAAACTTGAAATCATTTTGGTTTCTAATTTTAAAAAAGATAAGAACACGGTGTCTCTCAAGAAATCGTTTGGTAAAATATGTCTTATCAAATGTATCTAAATTAATTGTGTTTTGACGAAGAATGCATCCAAATAAATTAGTCTGTCGGAAAACAGAGACTACGATATGCGTTATTGTGTTTAAGAATACATTAGCAGTCTATGAAGAAAATGTTACAAACCGAAATTCAACATAAAGTTGCGAATTTATTAGGACATCTAACCTGTCATCAGTAGAGGAATTAAATTATGTTAGCTTGATGTATTAAATAAAGTTTCCATTCGAACTTCATTACAGATCATAGAGTTCGACAGAGATTCCCGAGTTCCACTAAATACATTTGATGAAGGTCGGAGACGGCATTGACCAAAACTTTATGAAAAAAACACTCAAGGTGAGTAGGGTAGTTTAAAGTACATAAATAATATGGACAGGTGTATTTTGTATAATACATCTGCTATTAGGACACAATTAGATTTGCAAAAAAATAAATAAATAAATGAAAAAAAATAGCCAGCGCACACGTTATTGATTTTCTTTTATACTTCTTATTTCGAAATGCGTCGAGTAAGGTTTAGTTAATGTTTCGTTTTAGTTTAGTACAAAACTGTACAGACTCCAAGATAAACCTACACGTTGAACACATCAATTGTAAGTAGAGAGCTATTTGCTCCGTTTTATATGGTGGCAGAAGTAAACTGTAGTAAACTTATAGAGGTCATCCTAATAAGGATGTCATACAGATTACGTTGTTTCAATATGAACAGTATTCTTTCGATTTTATGGGAAGCGGGTGGAGGGTATTTTCGGCAGCACTATTATGCAAAGGAATCAGAGAATGCATATACTAATTGCTTTCCACAAACGATAAAATTTTATTTAAAATATTAATTTATTAGTTCCTTCACACAAGAAATATTCGCTAGTTCGTGCTCATTTCATAATATCCTAGACATTTACGTTGTGATTACGGGAAAAGAACGTTCGTCGTAGCCATCCCAATGCTATTTACGTACTTAAGCTTACATATTTAATCAAGTAAGTATTTTTGAAATCGTCTTTGCTTAATACCACATCTTTTTAACGCAATTTTTAACTTTTTAGATTTCATCCGTTGCACGTATTTACTATGAAAATATTTTATGCATGGCAATTCTTATACGCAGAATTTTGATACATAGATACACTGCTTAGGGCACGCGCCAGTAAGCCTCAGGTTGCCCACGAGCTTTGCTTGTGGATATTTTTTGTTTCGTATTCCATGATCAAATTTCCTTTGCAAACATCATGCAGAGAGTAAATATCACAAATATGAAAGGGATTGGTATGTGCTAGATTGAGTGAGTTTAACAAACAGTTTGTATCTGATACGTTATTTATTATTTAGTTGCTCTGTTTCAGGTAAAGCAATAATTCCATCAAGTTTCTGAGTTTTAAATGTGAGGCTTCATAATTTTGATTATTTGGGTTTGCACGGACTACTGGTCTATAATCCTGAGTGTTCTATGCACAACACGCTGACCGATAAAGCCCTGATTTCTTACGTCGAACTCGGCAATCTTTCCGTCGAACTCGGGAATTTGCGCGGAACCTTTGATTTAATCCATGCTCTATTTCCGTCGACCACATCCTGATAGAAGTCTTCATATTCTTCATATCCTCCTCAGCGAAAATGCACTTTTCAACATTGAGGTTACTCTTACAATTAAATAACTTAGTACTTTATCCGTTACGCCACAGGTTCTTGACATCCTTATTAATAAATTTATAAGACACGTGATGCATTTCTTTTTTCCTTGAGTCCACCATACATGGGATAATTAGACATTAGGCTTATTATTTGAGAAATTTATCATTAATATTTTTATTGAAATAAAAGAACGATTTCTAGCATTCTTTTTCGCGCTCCATTAATATTTGCTTCCTCGTTTTGTACACTTTTATATTGGATAGTGACTTAGAGATGGTTAATGTCAATTTATGTGAGAAAATAACGCACCAGTTATACTCATTTACAATAATTCTTTTTTTGATATTTACTTAAGTATAAGAGTCTGCATTAAATTAAAAAAGGTAAAACTTACGTAAATGTAAAGTATATTTACTAAATCTTAATTAAATTTTGGAAAATGACGAACATCGACTTGTAAGTTATATAGTTCTGATTGTTTGCTTATGCCGACGGATAAACTTTGGGCTAAATATAAGCCGCAGTCAGCATCAAGGCCTTATGGGCCAGTAAGGGGCTTGAGTAAAACCGTAATTGGACTAAATTAATCTTTAATAGTGCAAAGTGCAATCTTTTTGATACATAATTAACAGCAGCAAAATGTATTTTCGAAGGATACGTGCAGAAATCAGATTATTTTACCGATAAACTTGCGATTTAGAAAAAAATAAAAAAGAAAGAAAAGAGAAAATAATCTCATGGGGCAGCTGCCTACCTGTAAGGACGCAGAGCTTCATGAAATGGTTATAGTTAGAAAAACAAGTAAAACAGTGAAAATTGCATTCAAATTATCTTGTTAAATTATCTTAATAATCTTAATCGATAAAAGATGGCCATAACAGCCATCTATGAAGCAAACTCAATTACAAGGGAGACAACCGTGGATATCTAATAGACCTGTCGCCAAACACTTTCTGATAGAGGAAAATGTTGGTGCATTTAAACAGGAACAAAAAAAGTTCGTCTTTAGAACGGATAATACTATCTTGGAAACAAAGATGTGACAAAATCTTACCTGAGTTTATATCTACACGCTGTATAAAGAAACCTTGAGGACCTCCATAAATATTTATTTAAGCAAGGTGAAGCTTCGGGTGGGATTATTGTTATTAAGGAATATCAAATGCATGGGTCAAATTTCTAACACAAAACAAAAACAAAACAAAACTGAAGTTGCAATTTCGTCAAACCCAAACAAAACAAAAGAAGAAAACGCACATATATTTTAATTTCACTGTATAATAACAAAATATTGTAATCAGGAGTTTTATTTAAAAATTACTCCTGATAAAACAAGAACTGACGACTGGAGTATTATTTTATTCATTGTCTATGAAATTCGAGATTTAACTACCAAACAAAATCATCCACTGGAGTTATTTTTTTTCAATTGACAGCCAGTAACAGGGGTACTTATCCTAAAGCCAGGTACAGCCTGCGGCCTGCGTCACACAAGTCTCCCTGTAGACTTTGGTTTTATTTTTTCGTCCTTTTTATTTGTTTCTTACTTGTTTTTTCTTTCAAC
Organism: Euprymna scolopes; assembly: GCF_053919585.1. Lineage (NCBI taxonomy): Eukaryota > Metazoa > Mollusca > Cephalopoda > Sepiida > Sepiolidae > Euprymna > Euprymna scolopes. The sequence goes on along the minus strand of NC_136505.1, from coordinate 36,793,096 downwards.
GACTTGCGGAGAGAAGAATAACAACCGTAATCACTCATCAAACCTCGCCATCGAATAGGTGATCTAGGGCACGCTACTGTACATTTTTGGTTGCTCCGATAATCCGAACCACTTAGAACTACACTTACGTACTGGTGAACACTTTTTGCTATCTTCGTCGCGGTACAATACTGACAAACAGACTCGACCGAAAACAAACTTTTTTTGGTGTTGGCAATAAGATACATCCATTCACTCTGCATGATTAAGATCACACTTAAAAGTTAAGCATGCCATACGAAGAATATGGTATTTGAAACGTAATTGTAACTGATATAAAGCATGTTGTTTTAAAATGTATATTTACATATTAATGAAGGATATATAAATATATGGAATTTCGATTTCTAACAGACGGAGAGACAGACGGAGATACGTTCATATAGAGATACAAGGACGCAAGTAATAAGTTCATAAATAAACGCCTGTAGGAATACTATTTTGCGCTGGCATTTGGTAATTCATTTAATGAGTAATTATATAAAAAATTATTGCCTAATTATATAAAAAGTTGTTTCCCAATTTAGAAAGAAGAAAGTATTTTCCGTTATAAAGTAAAATAACGTATCATTAATTACCTCTGCGAGGAATATAATGTTTTTTTTTATCGAGTTTTCTTGTTTGAAGATGTTAGCGTCTTAATCTATTCTTAATCGAATCTAGTCACTATATCGGTTATGATCTAATTTCAAACGGATTTAATATATCAAAATAAGAAGTCATATTCTCGGAGAAAGTAATAGTAACAATTTTGGCGATGACTGATTTTCTTCAGCAAAGGAAAATCGCTATTCAGTCTATATTATAGTCAATAAAACCTTGTTTGTTGGGAAATTAACCTTCGATTGCTCTAAGTTTGATGTTTAGATCCGGTGCATCTTTCATTAAATCCTCATCAGACTATATATATATATATATATATATATATATATATATATATATATATATATATATATATATTCGTATTCCTGTCTGTTTGTTTCTTTCTTCACAATTTGATTAACATATACAAAAGGTTCCTTACTGTACTCTCTCATTTATTTCTATCCATAGTATGATTCTTGAAAACTAGATACACTATTAAGATCATCTCATATTACATAAGGAAAAATCGATTCTCTTAAATAGTATCTTCGTTAATGTTTCTAGCGAGAGAATTGTTATAAATGTTCTATTTAAAATCGTTTTAATAAATTTTAAACAATAATTATATTGATAACATATTTAATTAAATTTATTTTAAAATATTATTCCTACATCGATTTTTAAAAAATATCTTTTTTTTTTTAGAGATATTTGCCCCGTCAGAACATAAACAAAACATAAAACTATAACCTAATAAAATAATTTAGTAAACTCAATAAATTTCTAGCTTGAAAAAATAAATCCGAGTAGATAGAAAAATGTTTGGCTGTTATTGTTTTTTAAATATTAAAAAAAAAACAGCTACGAAAAACTGACGAAATGAGTTCATGTGTTTTTTTTTATTATTCTATAAACAGAAATCGGTAAATCTTTTACGATGTGCCCCGCCTAAAAAGACGTTTTTGGGCCTAATACGTGTAAATAGCCATTACAAATAATATGAAAGAAATTTTGAAAAGAAAGAAAATTAATATTTTAAAGTGGCGGACCACTTTCCAATATTAATTTAACGTAAAATGAGCATCCACATTTTGGCCACCAAGCGTCAACGAGTCATGTCAACTTTACCATTTTTTCAAGTTTGGTGATCGAGGTGAGACAAAAATAACAAATACAATTTTTTTTGTTTCTTTTTGGTGCTGGTCGGGGGGCGGGAATTACATTTAAAATAATAAAATAGCGATAAATTTAATTAATTTTTATGAGACAACTCCGTATTTTCATAACAATTTCATAAACAAAACGCACCACAGAATATGACAAATTATATTGACCGGGTATTAAAATGACGAAAAATGCCATTTGATTGCTGTTGGAATTTATTTTTGGTAGATCCTCATTTTGTTTTAGGGGTTCTGCCTACATGGCTAATTTTTTTTTTTTTTTTTTTTTTTTTGCGATCGTACAGGCATTCGCTGCTATTTTTATTGAAACAAACGTTGTAATGATTTATTTTTAATTATTAATTTGAGGGGGTCTTCCCAGTGCTCAATATACTGAGAGTTTCTTCTCTTTGTATCCTTTCTGCCGAAACATCTGGCGGAGAGGGTACCGCATACTTCTTTTTTGGGGCGATGTTTTTATCTGTTCTTTTATTTTTGGAATTGTTGTGGGGGTATCCACGTTGCTGATGGGCAAAGTGATTTGTATAGCAGGTGTTTTCCAAACGGAACTTCATGTCAACCCAGGCAACGCCGGGTACCCATGCTAGTAAATTATATATATATATATATATATATTATATAAATATTATATATATCGTATTATATACATGTATATACATATATATGTATATATATATATATATATATATATATATATATATATATATATATATACCTATATTATATATGTCATAGTCGATGGTGTATGGATTATTTCCAACTGTGTTTCTTTTGTATATGTTCGCAGGATTGGCTGTCTCATTCGACATTAATTTTTTTAGAGATTGTCCAGTGGAAATAGTTACATACTCGATTGTGCTTACAGTTCTGAAATGTAGAATATGGACAAGTTTAAACTGGTATGATCAACCCCTGAACCAATAAAGGGACTCGCAACGAAGAAAAGGGCTAGACACATGTTTTAAAATTAAGATGACTTGTATTTGTAGCAGAATTAAAATTAAAAGAAGAATGTCCTCTTGTATGAGTTAATTTTATTTTATACACTAGGAAAAACCTTTGTCTGTGGTAAAAAGTTCGAGTACCGCGTGACAATACTTCAAAATGGCGATTATGAAAATGTATTACAAGCAAACTAGTTGCTTTCTGAAAAGTACCAATGATTTGGCTTTGTATCGGAAATTCAAGAGAATATTTTTCTAATTTAATCGAGAGCCTTCTATATGGAACGAAGTCTTAATTATAACATGATTGAAACAGAACTTTCTAAATAATTACGGTTTACAAGTGTGATAAGTTTAATTGAGTTGAATGTCTCACAATAATTATTTGCCGCAACAACGACCGATTGCCACGTTAATCATCCTAAAGCTCGCAGGTGGTTGATAGAAAGCTGTTAAGAATTGGTGTCTCTTTATAAATCTCATTTATAAAACTCACTATGTCTGTCTGCCTGTCTACCTGCATATTTTCAAACTCTATCTCTGCGGAAAATAAGTCCCAGAGTGGCACTAGGGGTCTTAAATAATTGAATTTTTATGGGCCGTTATTTTATAAGTCTTTAGCCAGTAAAAAATAGTTGTTAAGGGCTAAAATTGAAAAAAAAATCGTTATACATTTTGTATATTCATTTTTGTTTATTTTATATCAGTTTATACGCGCGTCACGTTGGTACAGCTTTGAATGCTCAGTTGTACTTTAGGTTTCGAATCTAGCTGATGACATCCAAACATTTCGTTTTACTTTTTAAATCACGTCCCTTTAATAATATGTACGGAATATGGACAAATAAAATATTATATTAAGTCGTATTTTCCGACCGGGCAAAGCTGGGTGCCCCCCGCTAGTTTTTGATAGAATGCACAAGTATCTATCCCAGTTTAGGATACTATTTTATTGAATATTATCAGGCGCACCGTGAGATAAAGTGCAACGGAAGTTGTGATACTGTTTTTTTTTCAATACTAAAAAATGGACAACATATTATCACTTTTACCATGGTTGTCTCATGTCTAATTTCAATAATTCTCAATTTCCAAGACATACAGACGCATAAATTTGAACTACTGTTTACTTCTAATCTAAAAATGCACAAAATACTATAATTTTTTCATTAACATTTTATTTGTAATTGGAATTATGGTAAAAGTAAGACGAATTTAGTGTTTATGGATGCCCAGCACAAAGGCATACCGCAAGATATTAATGCAAGAATGTTATCAGTGTTCGGTTTATGGAAAGAAACATATCGAGAAAATGGCTTTGGATTTTTGTGTATATATTTGTTATATCACAACTTAACTGATGTGACATTTAGAAAACATTACTTGTGGTTACGGATCACTACTTTCTTATCACATGAAAATATGACACACGATCAGGAAAGTGGGAAACTTGAAGTCAGCCTTTTTAAGGGATTCCTCACTCAGGATGCCTTAGAAAGCAAGTTATAAACTTATACCTCCCGAAAAGATGGGAAGTAAGACCTGCGAGGCTGGACACCCCAGGACTACACAGAACGAAGACCCATCCTGCGAATCAAAAGGTCACTGTAATTTCCAAGTTCCTTACAGACTGATTTTTGAGATTAGACTTTCGAATGGCAAACGATTACAAGTGTAATCAACACCAAATTAATAGAGAGGGTCGCTAAACATTAATATGTTAAAAGTAACTATATTTACAGTTCATGGATAAGCCCATGATTTCAGAAATAAATACATCGGCTTAACCCCGAAACAATTCTCAAATCTGAGACACTTTCGCTTATTGCATTGTAACGTAATGTGAGCTAAACTATTTACATGAAAACATTTGTAAATCCACAACTTCAGCTATGTAATGTCTGTACAGACATACGTTAGCATCGCGATTTATTGTATTGATGCGTGTTAGCGATTAATGTTTATTAATAAAGTAATAACATTATAATACGCATTCAAATAATCATAACTTAATGCGGAGAAGCATGCATGAAGATGACGCCTCTCTTTAAAAGTTCTAAGACTGTTATTCAACTGAAAACAAGCCATATTGTTGCTGAAACATAAGTGGTTAGATTGATAGGATTTTGATATGCGAAAAAAATAATTGTAGAGGTCAACTTCTAGAAGGCGTATATAGTACTGTATACTTTTATCTGTTCCGTCACTACGAGTCTTCCGTTCAAAATTATATTAAGATACTCAATTCGACATAAAGAGCCTAGAGTTAAAAAAATGAACCTTGTAAATGTAGCATCTAAGATAAAGACAGAAACCGGAATAATCCAAATAAAGAAAATTGCGATTCTTACTTTAAAATAACGTATTGCTTTTTCTGAATATTTCATATATTAATGATTGTTAATACTTGAATGTTCGGACTACAGTTTTTATTTTAAGTTATATACGCACAACTTTTGACCGATAAACACACCAACATTCTTTAGATGTGTATAATGGAAATCACTAATATCTTGTCAAAACCAATAATCTTTCTGTTTAACACAGGAATCTGTACGGGACTTTAGTTCACGGGCTAGTATTCTACCTGTAGTTCCGTTGGCACTGATATTTTTCTAGAGGTTGAAGGTTCAATCCTCAGTGCAGTGCATAGGAAAATACAATTGCTAATTATTTCAGAATTCTTTCCAGTGGAACGAGAGCAGCCACTGTCGTGGATCAAATAAAGAAATTAAGTTTGAAAATGCGTGCAGATAATCGATTTCAACAGAATAATTCCACAGTCTGACAAAATCATTCTGAAGAAGGTCAGAGTTTACATCGACTTAAACGTTGTCGAATAAGACTTAAGATCAGAACAGTAGTCCGAATAATCCAAAGTTATTTTGGCTTGTTTTAAATATCATTTTAAAATATGTATAAGCGTGCATTGCTAGACTTTAGACATCAATTTGCCATTAATACTTTGAAGAACACTCACATCGAATGGGCCCTTCATCGAAACAGCTGGTTTTGCCATGTTTATCAAATACATCTTTTTACAAAAACAAACTCATTACATAGTCTCACGTTTGCTAATATTTCTTTCAAATTTCTCTACAATTGTTTTTCTTTTACTGATTTACAAATATTATTCTTTGTTTCTCGAAGAATGTCCCCTTTGCATCATTAGCTTATTTTAACGCACACGACTTTTACGTGTTATTCGTATATTATGCAAGCTAGATTCGTTAGTCAAGAATTCCATGCACAATCATGGTGTAGCCGATATCGATTGGACATACACTGACATTATCTCGTACAAATTATAGGCTTACGAACAAAAGTATTCATCAGAGACACCTTTCCTCTTTCTATACCAGCATTTCAATACGCTGTTATTCATCGGCAAATTGTTTCTTGGGTTCAGAGTTCAATATTTAGTTTGTCTGTTTCAGAAAATCATCATCACATTAGAAGAAATTTCAAATTCTCTATTGTATAATAGGTTTTCAAAAACAGCGTTACTCTTAAAATGTTCGTGCGTGTTTCATTAGAACAGTGAATTGGGTTCTGTTGTATAACAGCAGTAGGAGACAATCATACTACGGACACAGCCATGACTCAGGACTACCGTACACGAAACGCAAGCCAATAATAATAATGAATGCCTCTTTCTCGATAAATGACGTCACTGAACACCATTACCCTCCCTCATCAAAACATTGAAGGTTTCTATAGTAAGATATTTGACCTACTATAGTTTTGAAGCCGGTTTTGAACTTTATCAAAGCAGGATAAAGCGTGTCGAGAATCTCCTGAATCAGATGTTTCAACAGTACTCCATTTTAGTATGCATCTTGTTCTTATAGAGATAGAGGATTACATCAGGAGTGAGACACTTACGGGAGCGGTAGAGTAATTTAATTATTTTACCAAGGATCTTGGCAACAGATTTGATGCATGTGCTTCATTTCAGACCAGGAGTTACAGAAGCTTGTCAAGACATACAGCTTCCCCAAGACGAGAGTCATTCATTTCAATTGGGGCGTAGTGGGGATGAGAGCGATTATGATGAAAGGATAGACGCTTGATTTTCGATGTATTAAAATTAATCAACCAGCTTTTCTCCATTGAATCAAGTACTCAATAGTCAATGATTTAGAAAGATCTTGTCCATTGCTGACCGTTGGAGTTTCGCCATAGATTGTTGGGTCGTCGACAAAAATGTCTAGAAATGATCTAAAAATGTGATTTGCGAGAGGATTGATGATCAGGAAGAGTGTTGGGCCCAGGATGGAAACTAAAGGACGTCAGTGTTAATACAATGCGTTTCCGATTTTTGCCCATCGGAGATTACTCTTATAAGCCTATCGAGGAGAAAGGAGTTCATAACTGAGAGGACATTCTCAGCTATTTATAAATAGTGAGCTTGTGAAGTAGACCTTTATGCTACACCCTATCGAAGGCCTTTGATATGTCAAGAGAGGAAACCTCTATCGAGAGTTTCACTAATCCTGTGTTAGATAACAGCTAGTACATCAGCTGTTGATCTTTGGCACCGGGCATTGATCCACTTATAGTAAATAGTTTCTTAACTGCTACAAGAGGTACATAACGAGTGAGAACAATGCCGAGATAAGCGGAGATCACATGAAAGAAGCACCTGGAATTCCCAAATGGTCACCCATTTTAGTACTAACCAAGCTCAAATTTGCTTAACTTTAGTGATCTAACGAAAACCGGTGTGTCAACATGACTATGCCGCATATTAAGTAAAGAGATATTAAAAATAAGAAGTCTGGCGGGAAAAGTCGTGCATACAACATTTACATATGGCACGATGAATTGTTTTGTTTGAATAAGATAATTAAAACAATCATGATTTCTTTACACGGTAATAAAGCATATTAAACATAAAATTAAAATAGTTTCTACAACAAGGAAAAAAGTTTGCATTAGCAATTATCGCGTGTAAAATGTACCCAGATTGATTATACATTCATGCAATTTCATTAAAACAATTGATTTGCAAATATCGAAACTGTTGCTTTCTTTGTATTACTTGCTTAGATACAAACGACTGCCAACCAGTGTTTCCAATTCGTCCGCGCTTGTAATGCTGCTCCCCAGTCAGTTCGGTTGTGTAAATGCGTTTAAAGTCTCGCGTGGCTTTCTTGACGTGTTGAAATCGCTGATAACGAAGATCAGTGCAAATGTCTTCAAGGATACGCCAATGAACGACAAGTCTAAGATTTTTGTTCGCGGTTTTTCTGTATATGATGTTTCTGGTGATATTAATTCCAGTCTTCCATATCATTAGGAGGAGAACACTCGCCTGTTTATAAAAAGGACAGATGAAATGAACCAGCAGTCTAATAGTACATATCGAACCCATAATATGTAATCTAAAAGATAAAATATTGAGACAGGTTTAATCGTAAAACTAACTACAGTTTATGGGAAATTCGGTATAGAAATTTTCATCGTATATATATATATATATATATATATATATATATATATATATATATATATATATATATATATATATATGAAGCTGAACGTCTGTGTGTGCGTGTGTCTGGTCACGGATAGGCTTCTATATGGTTGACTATTATAGAAAACTAATCCCGTATAATAATAGAAGATGTATCGAGACACAGGAATGGGTATCTTTGATCTGGCATAATGACGATTCATTAAAATTGTGGGGTCTGCGTACGCGCCTGGTCCACAAAGTATGGAAATAAAAAAATAAAAATTAAAAAGAAAACGTTTGCAAGTGTTTTTGTTATAGATGTACATAATAATAATGACAATTTGATAGGTATGTTTTTACTTAAATAGAGATGGTATGATAAAATGGTGTGGTCTGCGTTCGCGCCTGGCCTCCATAGAATTGAAATAGACACGAACATTATTAAAGACTTTTGATATCTATCTGCGTAAGTATACTTTGATAATTATGTTTTAGTTTGAAGAAATATGGTATGATAAAATTATGGGATATTCGTTCGCGCCTGACCTCTATAGAATGGAAATATGTCATAAAGTTTAACAAGGTTTTTTAATATAGATACACAGAATATTGTGATAAATGTTTCAGTGTGAACATGTGTGGTATAATAAATTATGGGAGTTATGTATTTTATTTTTACTTTCATCATATTTTGCTTTGGTTTTGATACCCCTCAAATTCGAAGCTATCTCTTCACAACCCTTCCTTTTCATAACATATCATACTTTCATAAATCAGAATCCATTTTCTGTATATATATATATATATATATATATATATATATATATATATATATACTAGCAAAAGTACCCGTCGTTGACTGGGTTCAAAAACAGCATAAAGAAAATGGACTCTGATTTATGAAAGTATGATATGTTATGAAAGGAAAGGGTTGTAAATTTGAGGTATCAAAACCAAACAAAATATGATGAAAGTAAAAATAAAATAGATAAAGCCAATAATTAATTATACCATGCCTGTTCACACTGAACCACTTATCGAAGACTCCACAATTTTATGATACCATCCTATTTTAGTTAAAACATACTTATAACTGTATTCTTATGTACATCTATATCAAAAACACTTGTAAACTTTTTTTTTTAATTTTTATTTTTTTTATTTCAATACTTTGTGGACCAGGCGCGAACGCAGACTCCACAATTTTAATGAACCATTGTTCTGCCAGATCAAAGCAACCCATTCCTGGGTCTCGATACATCTTCTATCATTATATGTAATCAGTGTTTTAAAATAGTCAACCAAATGGGAGCCTATCCGTGACCAGACACACACACACATACACACACACAGGCATTCAGCTTTATATATATATATATATATATATATATGTATATATATATATATATATATATATATATATATATATCGTGAGAACCTGCACTGATGATTCCCAAAAAGATATAAAACTAGTGTCCGTAGGTGCGAAACAAGTATTATAGTAAATAATTATGTTAGTCACTTTAAGAAACACGTTTTTTTCGTTGAGCACTTTCAGTTGAAATAAAGTCAGTCAATTAAGCACATGTGGGCAGATAATTATTAAATGATTAGATCACTCAGACAGACGTTAAAATCATTTTAAAAATAAATGTTTAAATTTCAACAGTATTTGTCGCGGTACACGTTGGCCGAATTGATTAAGTCCTTGCTAATGGAATCGGAGATGGCCTTTGCTGTCGGGTTAGAATCTATCGACCAGTGTTAATCGTGACACCTGCACTAGTGATCTCCGAAAGGATGAAACACTATATATAGAAATATAATTATATATATATATATATATATATATATATATATATATGTGTGTGTGTGTGTGTGTGTGTGTGTGTGTGTGTGTGTATAACTACTTCATTTACTCACATAAAATTAATATACGAAAGTATAGATTTATGCGTAAACTTTAAGTATTTACTTCAAGAGTGCTCAATACGTAAGTAGAGCTAGTACGTAATTCATAAAATATATGGCGATTAATATGATACTAGAAAGCTGATTGGCTAGCTAAAATCCTCAACAGAAGAGGACCATATAAAAACGAGAAACAACCACAGAATTCGAGCATAAGCCTGACGAATCCTAGAGTGGATGAAACGCCGAATATTCAGTGTAGCTTAATCGCCATATATATTTTATAAATTTATATATATATATATATATATATATATATATATATATATATATATATATATATATATATATATATATTATCATTATTATTATTATAATTATTATTATTATTATTATTATTATTATTATTATTATTATTATTATTATTATTATTTAAAAAAATGTGATCTACGTTCGAGATTTCATACGACAAATATCGAAAATTTGGCTTAAAACATTAATATCTTCCCCTTCAACTGGGCACTTTTTTACAGGGGGGGGGTACTTTTTTCGCCGATATTTTTTAAATTTATCCTCTCCTTTAGATTGTCTAGCCTTAATTTAAAAAAAAAATGTCGCTTCCGGTTCGGCGGTGGTCGTTACAGCCTGAACGTTAGGTTTTACCCCGTTCTTTTCCTCCTTTGCCTTACGGGTTCGAGCCTGCCTTCCTACTACCACTTTTGTTTTCTTTTGCTCAACATGCACACCCAAACAACCGGGCAACGCCGGGCGTTCATGCTAGTACATATATATATATATATATATATATATATATATATATATATATATGTACACGTATATATATACATATTTGTTTGTTTCCGAAAGTACATGCAAATCTGCACATAGTTTTTAAATTGTTCTCATATCCATAAATGAATATATTAATAATTTCGTTTTAATATTTTTAAAGAAAAAAAGTAAGATTTTAATATAAAACAGGAGTGCGTTAAAACCATATATATATGTATTATATAAAATTATACATGCATATTATATATGATAAATAAATATATATATATATATATATAAAATAAAAATATAACACGGAAATTACATAATTGTCGATGCAATAATTTATTTCAACCTCATGGTATTTTCAAGCATCTAAACTAGACAATTACATTTTTGATACTGTATCCAAAATGTAATTGTCTAGTTTAGATGCTTTAAAATACCATGAGGTTGAAATAAATTATTTCATCGACAATAATGTAATTTCCGTGTTATATTTTTATGTTATTGCTCTGTTTACCACATTGAGCTCTCATACCCGGATTTCCTCCTGGAATTATTCCATTATAACACTATATATATATATATATATATATATATATATATATATATATATATGTATATATATATATCACACATATATGAATTATACATGTATTATATATATTGAATATTTATATCATATATATATTATATATTATATATGATTTATATATTACATATTATATATTATTTATATTATATATATATACGCATTATATATATATTATATATATTATAAATTATATATATAATATACATATGATTAATATATATTATATACATTGTATATATATTATATATCATATATATATTATATGTTATATATGATTTATATATTACATATTATATATTATATATATTATATATACGCATTATATATATATTATATATATTATAAATTATATATATAATATACATAGGATTAATATATATTATATACATTGTATATATATTATATATGTTATATATTGCATATATATTATATATTATATATATTATATATTAAAGTATATATATGTATTATATATATCATATATATACATCTTATATATATAAATATATCTTATATATATATATAAATACACACACACATATATAGCGTGTCAGGAGGCGATGAAAAGATATCAAATAAAGTGTTTGATCAAAAATGTAAGAGTTAAAATACATTTTTTTTAATAGAATATCTCTGAATTTATATATGTATATATATATATATATATATATATATATATATATATATATATATAATATATATATGTGTGTGTGTGTTCGCGTGTGTCTGTGTGTGTGTATTTTTAAAAAGTAAATTATCCACTGACGCGTGTTTCGTCGTCTCCGACTCATCAGAGTTGCTTAATCTTAGACGATAGTGCCTATGATCTCTCTTAGACAACGAAACACGTGTCAGTGGATTATTATATTTTAAAAATAAATATATAACGCTCCTCATTTTGGCGTACTACATTAGACAATTATACCTAACTCGCATTAAAGAAAAAATACACATCCGCATCATTTATTTTTAATTTTTTTTTCACGAAATCAGAAAAATAAAACACACGCACACACACACACACACACACGTATATATATATATATATATATATATATATATATATATATATATATATATAAACATTTTAATTAGAAATAGAAATTGACGATCATTTTAAATGCCTTTAGTAATATTCGTCATATTTATAATGCAATGAGTTTATTTAATATTCACAAATACTTATTTTGTACGAAATGAAAATTAGTTAGTGTTTTGTATTTTGTTTGTATTTAAATGAATTTTTTTCTAAACATAAGTCACGTGTGTTTCTTCTCTACTTGTAAAAACGGTTAAGCAAGATTTAATATTTGTTAAATATTTAAATGTTTATTTTTAGTTTTCTTCTAAAAAGTGTAATATATTTCTTACATTATCGTAATTTTCATCTACAAGAAAAAGAAATAAAACACTTGTTATTTTTGAAAAAGAAGTTCCAAGAACACATTGATTTTGAAACTATTGTAGGATTAAACTCTGCGTATGACATTCTTTTGAGATCAACAAATATCTTTCTATCTTTATCTCTCCTAATCTATCGTAATCTCTTCCTCTCCTTTTCTCTCTCATATATATATATATATATATATATATATATATATATATATATATATATATGTATGTATGTATGTGTGTGTGTATATGTAAGTATATATATGCATATGTATGTATATATATATATAAATATATATATATATATATATATATATATATATATATATATATGAATTACTTTTCGTTACTTGTGATGGCTCATTATAGTCCCTGTAATTCAAAATCTTTCATGGACTACTTTGAGTTATGCTTTTAATTCTAAATATGCTTTAATCATTTTGAACCAGACAATAAATCACTGGTTCCGTGTATGAACCTAAGCCCCGGCCTTCATAAATCCTCTTTCTACAGAATTATGTTGCAAAGTGCGAGGAACTGTCTGGACGTTGCCATGGACACTTACTTACAAAATTTGCTTCGTGTCTACCATCTAATTCTTAATGTAAATCATAGATTGTAATTTTTCGCATACACACGCATATATATATATATATATATATATATATATATATATATATATATATATATATATGTATATATATATATATGAGAGGAAAGGAAATACTATTCCGACGAGATGAAAAGAGGGAAAATGGATAACCCTAGTAATATGTTTATCAACGTTTTTGCCTTTATTTTATTATTATTTTTTTTGTTGATTAAATTTGATTTAATTAAATGAAATCAACCTCATGAAGTCTTGAAATAAAGACAAAACCTTGATAAACATATAACATATAACTTGGTTTATTCCTCTTTCATCTCTCCTTATCTCTCACTCAACCCTCTCTTTCTCTCTCTCTCTCTCTCTCTCTCTCTCTCTATATATATATATATATATATATATATATATATATATATATATACAATTAGTGTAATGATGATTCCACTTTTAATGCTATTCTTTTTCTTAGAAATGTTCTGATTACCAGTTTCGTAAACTTAATAAAAAGACAAAAACATTCTCTTCAGCTGTACGTTTGTTTAATTAAAATGACTATACAGCTAGCACTACTAACTATTGTTGTAAGTGGCCATGCGGACTGGCTTAGATGTCTGCAGCTGCTCCGCTTTTAATATCAAGCCAGACTGATGAGGCATTAGACGACAAAACAGCCCTTTCTGAATGACTTTATTTTCTATAAATATACTTATATCTAATGTATGGTAGTCCCAGTTTTTCATTATCGATCTATCGGATTAATAGTCTCTTGATATGTGGAACATCCTTATTTCTGTTTCGCCTTTTATTTATAGAAAATATCGGAAGATTCTATAAAAGGAGTTGTATTTATATTCGACGTTTTTATATTTATAGTAAAACCGATCGATATTTCATTTTCAACAGCCATATTGATAGACAGAAGATCTATCACACGTGCATCTTTCTAATAAAAGGCAGTTTTTGCAATACTAGATAGTACACGCATTTAATTTTGCAAATCGACATAGATTTAGAGATTCACCTCAATTATTCCATATTTGGTTTCACTATTTCAACAGTATTTTACAAATAAAAAAATACTTTAAATTATTATTTATTAATTGCGTTAAAAGCATTTCGCATAATTACTATTTTTTAGTACAAAACTTGTGCCAGAATGTAAGGATGAAGCCTTTAACCTGTCAGGCAGTTATTATTTCCGAATAGACTTACTTCATAAAGAAAGGTGGGGTTATGTGAGTTATTTAAAAAAAAAGCATAATTGCCTCTCGATAATAGAAAAAAAAACAATCTTATTTATCTATATTTAAACAACAACAAAAAAAGCTGAGCGTACTGATGCAGTATAAGGATCATTTATCGTCGGATTACTCTGGGTGACTTACGAAAACCGCGGAGAACGACGTAACCTTAAGCACTCTAATCCTTAATAATAAAAAAAATCATATAGAAAACCATTTGTTTGCTATCATTAGTTCATTATTATATGATCCCATTATTCATATAAACAAACTATATATTAAAAGGCATAAAAAATAATCATATAAAATAATCAAATGAGTTTTGCTATCAATTATTAGTTATTTAAAAACAGATTTATTCATGAAACATACCTCACAACGAATTTTTTTTAAATATAAATTTGAAGTTTCTAAGCATTTCATTCAAATCAAATTGTTCAGTAATTATACAAAGTATTGTGTTTATGTTTTAATAAAGTTTTCATTGTTTTTATTTTCCAATTAAACTTTCATTGAATTAGTTTCATACCGATTGTAATAATGGATTTTTCATTGAGAAACAATAGCTGGCGTTTTTATGAAAAAAAAAACGGAACACGAAACTTTATATATATATTTAATTGGAATTCATTGTTGGGATGAGTATTTTTTAAAAATTTATTTATTGCGAACTATTATCCTCGTCTTTCTTTGTTGTTGTTTTAGGGCGTTTTGGCCAACTATTCCTCTGGTTTTCATCAGGTGATAACCCGACGGGATAGGAACTCCGGGGTGAGACGACAACAACTATGGAAGGCAGTAATTGCTGAGAATGCAGTTAGTCGATTCGGAATTCCTATCCCGTCACGGTTACCACCTGAGGAAAGCTAGATGTATAGTTGGCCGAAACGTCGTGAAACAACATTTATGAAACTTTTTGTTTGGTACCGGCTGGCATTTTTCGTAAACCGCCCTCACGAGAGGACGATCTTTTTACTGCATAAGTACGCAAATAGGATTTTTTTTTTCTGAAAATTGACCTTTTTCAGCGGGGGATATAGAACATAGTATCACCGAACAACTGTTGAATACACTTATATTTATTCTTATTATCTCTGTGCCAAGAGAACTATGGCGCAATGTGATAGAAGATAACACACTAGCGTCTTAAAGTAGTAGATGAGTGTTCGCTTCCCGTCACCTAACACTACGTTTAACATTTCTTCATGCAAATCTATTGTTTGTCTTCGATGATTGCACACTGTATCATTTTGTTTTGCTTGGAATGTTTGGGTTTAAATCATATCAATCTGTTTCGTGTTATTTAACGCCGAATCCAGTAATTTTAGAAAGAAAATGTTTTTATGCTTCATATTTTTTTAATATCCTGAAACATTACTTCATAGTCTTTGATTTGCGTCTTTGTATAGGAAAGTTGTTATTACTGTTATTTTTTTTTTTGCAAAAAAAAATATTGAGTTTTGCAAAGAGAAAGAAGAAAAACAATGATAGTGATATTTATTGGAATTTACGTCGGAAATCAGAGTACTTCAGACAGTCTGCTCTGATAGCACTAATAATAATTAGTTGGAGTATTCACTATTAATTAAATACTTCTGTAAATCAAAAATTCAATCGCGTGTAATAAATCAAATTTAGTAAAACTCTATTTTAAAATCTCAACGTACACGAAACCATTTTTAATAATTTGTGAATAGTTTTAAAAATCAATTATTGAAATTTTAAGATATTTGGAAGCGTACACATTTTTTGTTTTTTCTTTCCTGTGTTTGCACGAAAGATAGCATCATCTTAGCATCCTATAATGCAATTTCATAACAATTCGGTTCAGTTAACAATTTAAGAATTAAAGAATAGCATAACTATTAAATTTAACTTTCAAAATGATAAACATAAAGAAAAGTGAAACAAAATTGAAAATAAGAAAAATTCTCAAAAACATCTGCTTGATACAACTAATATACACGCGGCGTTCCAAACGTAATGATTCCCACTTTTTATTACACCAGAATAGATCACAGAGGATTGCAAATTGGATTGTTATAATGATTGAAATAATGCATTTCTGACCTAAAGGTTCCATCTCTCTGTAACAGATATTTACACTGTGAAGTTCTAGACGTGTGTCAGAAGCAGAGATGCACCAAATAATTACTGAAAAAGGGGACATTGGGAATGACTAAATATACATTCTGGGGCACAATAGGTCGCCCGTTTTTATTGTACTACTTCCGTCTTCGTAACTTTTCAGGGTGTTCAATTAAAAATAGGTTTCACTTTTGAAACAACCATCTCATGACAAAGCGCACCCAAATACCCATGAGTAGCAAACGTTAGTCGCTGACAAAAGGGCATTGATAAATGCGCCGATTATTAAGAAAAATAAAGTCCGAAATACTAAAGGTCGTCTGTTTTAATGGTACTGCTCTCGTCCTCGTAGTTATTCAACATTTTGAGTAAAACATAAATGGATTTTTTACTTTTGTAACGCACACTAACCAAACATAGGCATTGAAAACAGTCTTAGAAACTGTTTAAATATGTTTTACTAGGCTAGCAAAAGTCACTTCAATTCAAACTTGTAATCGTTTATATGTGGAAAACAGTAAGTTCATAGTTCATTTGTCTTGTTTAGTAAGGCTTCACCTCACATTAAGCGAAACTTTTTGTCATTATCGTATTTCCTTTAATTATAATATGTATAATGCAGAAACATGTTCATAACTTGTTGATGTGTTTAGATGATAACGCATTCAATAATATACACACGTTTGATTATAAAGCATTAGCATTCAATAATATAGCATTCTATTAGCATTCAATAATATACACACGTTTGATTAACACATTAGCATAAAATAATATATCATTCTATTAGCATTCAATAATATACACACGTTTGATTAACGCATTAGCATTCAACAATATGCCATTCTATAAGCATTCAATAATATACACACGTTTGATTAACGCATTAGCATTCGACAATATGGCATTCTATTAGCATTCAATACTATACACACGTTTGATTAACGCATTAGCATTCAACAATATGGCATTCTATTGGCATTCAACATTATACACACGTTTGATTAACGCATTAGCATTCAACGATATGGCATTCTATTAGCATTCAATAATATACACACGTTTGATTCACGCATTAGCATTCAACAATATGGCATTCTATTAGCATTCAATAATATACACACGTTTGATTCACGCATTAGCATTCAACAATATGGCATTCTATTAACATTCAATAATATACACACGTTTGATTAAGCTTGTTGTTATATTTCAGCCAGTCCTCGTTAAAAAAAAACATACGCATGGATTATGACTAGGGCTGTGCCAACAGAATATTCTTTTGATTCTTTTTACTCTCAATATATATCCGACGCAGTAAGATACAGTCAATCAACTGAGGATCACATCAGTCTATATAAAAACATAAAATATATTAACGGATATTTACTCAAGTGTCAAAACAATCAAAATAATATGCTGTTATCACAGCCCTAATTATGACGATTTCTTTTTACTATAAATACTTATACAGGTCTTTTCCTGCGGTCACATGTAGTGATTGGTTTGAATTTAAGTGATTACGAATTACTGAATATTTTCGTTGTTATAGGCTTTGTTTGATAACTAATAAAACTCACGTTTTAGCAGCATCGTTTAAAATAATAGGTACCATTGAATAAGAGCCGAGGGTTTTCGTTAAAATTTTACTTACAAATATAAAACGCAAAGTGCTCTTTATATTGTGCCGATTGAGATTCGATGCTATCTCTAATTGACTTTTCAATAATCGCAGATCTAATGAGGATATGTTATCAGTAAGAAACTGACTTAGATTTTCTTAAATATGTTTTTCTTTGTTAGAGGCTATTTTTATTAATATTACTTTGCAGTTATATATCTTTCGAAAATTTAACATCTATTTTTGTACATACATTTACACAATTATTACAATAGATACATTAGCGTCAAATTATCTTAACAAATCCATTAGCGTCCGATTTCAATTTTAAGCTGTGAATTTGAGCCGTCAAATTACGTGTAAAATGACCCATGTTATTGTAGTCACTATTTCGATCTGCCAACTTTCAAAAAATATTGCTCTTAAGAAGGTTTTCTTGTCCAAGATATATTACCACCCAGGGGTTCTACAAGAGATTTAGGATGACCCAGAAAATAATTATACTGTTTGGGGGTCTATGGAAATTATGTTGGCTCCATATCGAACTACGTTGAATATGAATCATAATATGTAAAGCCATGATATTAAAACAATATTAAATATTAGGTAATATAGGTAAACATTGATTTATTTTATCAGTATATATATATATATATATATATATATATATATATATATATATATATATATATATAGTAATTTATAAAATATATATGCCGATTAAGCTACACTGAATATTCGGCGTTTCATCCACTTTAGGATTCGTCAGGCTTATGCGCGAATTCTGTGGTTGTTTCTCATTTTTATATATGTTGAGGATTTTAGCTAGCCAATCAGCTTTCTAATATCCACGGCGCCCCTTCCTATCAGCCAATGGGCATGCATTTTATCGAACAAAGGATCTGTTTTAGAACTAGGTTAGTGGTTTAAGGCAGACGTTTTCCTCCTTTCTTTCTTTTATATATATATATATATATATATATATATATAAATATAAATATACATATGTGTACACTACATGCACACATATATACATATATATATATACATATATGTGTGATCGTTTATGTATATTCATGTTTAATTAATTTATTTATTTGTTTGTTTTCTATTGTTTTTGTTAGTTTTAAAGCTATTTTGTATCGCTATCTTAGAGTAAGTTTTATTTTATGAACGCAGTTGCTTGCTATTTCTCTTCTACAGTTTTATAGATTTTGGGGTTCTTTAAAGTACATAATAGCAAGTTTTTCATGAAGGCATAATTTACATGGGTCGTCTAAATGTCTACACGTGGTAGCTTGTCTTATTATTTTCTATTCGACTACCGGCGAATGTCCGCTTTCTTTGAGTTCCCAGTATTTATTCGCTAGTGTTGTTTTTATACGGTGATTTTTTATTTTTGAATGTACTTTTGTGGTCATAGTATCGGGTTTTGAAATGTAAGGAAGTCATGCCTACGTAATATTTCTTGTTATTCGGGTTTTCTTTCGCAAATATTGTTGCTTGATAAACTACGCTTTTTGTTAGACATTTATTTTGAACAGGGCAAAGTGTGCGGTGTCTACAGTTGCATTTATCTTGTTCGTTATTAGTATTTTTATTTATGGTATGGTTGTTCTTGTCCGGGGTTGGTTTGTTATTATTATCATTATTATTATTGTTGTTGTTATTATTATTATTATTATTATTATTATTATTATTATTATTATTATTATTATTATTATTATTATTTCTGCTAGTGTTGGTTTTATTTTTGTCATGGTGTCTACTTTTTTATTGTTTATTTTGTTGTTGTTTACATTGTTTTTATTTAGTATTTTGTTATTATGTGCTTTAATTATCATTATGGACCCCTTTTGAATTATGTAACATAGTCTGTATTTAAAAATCTACCAAAAAATCAAGTAATTATCTGCATAATATAACATTTTCACCGATTAATAAGTAAGAAATGCACTTTATATGAGTGTAACATTTGTTCTTATTTGTTGATAAATATATTTTTGAGAACTTGATGCCCACTTTCTTATTTGTTTCTGATTAGATCCCTAAAATTTCAAGTTATCTACTAAGCATACACTCATTTTCTGTTAGAAGAGTGGACGAGTATTGAAAAACAAAAAAAAAAGTAAAAACAATCACAGGGTGACTTCGATATCGAAGATTGAATTCCAGGATTTTTAATGTGTTTGATTATTTTATCTTTTGCGTGTTGAAGTGTGCGATTTAATATGTTATCAATAATTAATATCTTTCGGATAAGGATAAATAAAATTACAATTTTTTACAAAAGGCTAAAAAAGACATGCTTTTAAATTTTTGAAAATAAATTAAGAAAATTACTTTAGAATGTGTTAACTTTCCATGTACCAGTACATAAAGAATGCTTTCAAGAATTGATACCACAAAGAAAAAGAATGGTCTGAAAATTATAATTATTAATTGCATCTGCACATTACAGTTTTTTCAAGATATGGTAGCCCGTTACAATTTACAAAATGTTCTTATCTTTCTTTTTTTAATATTAACTATAGCTATGAGAACTCAGATTTCCGTAGATGATCGTTGTGCCAATCCAACAAGTTGTATCCCCCAGAGGATTACCAACATTGCCCCTTTAAAGGGCCACTTAATTTTAATTTAATTCTTGGTGAAATTGATATATGCAATAAAGGAATAGAGAAATACAGTATTATATATTTCATGGAAAAAAGAGGGTGGTTCATTGGTTATTATTAATTAGATAATAAGAAAGAAAAAGTTATTTTTATCATGCAATGAAAAACTGACCAAAAGTTATATTAAAACTGAGAAATATAATTCATATTTGGTGTAAATATAGAAATATAATTTTTTCCTTACTTTTAACAAGTATGATGAAAAACTTTAAGCTTTTCTGATCAATTATTATGAAGGAACAAATTATACAGCTAAAAAACATATTTATTCGTGAATGGCGTTTGTATTTATAATTTAATTAAAGAATTTAAAAAAAAATGTATTTGTCTTTCCAGTTACATTAAAATTCATGAAAATGCTTAAATAAATATTTAAACACGACTGGTTTCCCATACCTAAAATCCAAGATGGAGGCGGTAAGCACATGATTCCTAACATGTACGAGATACTGATAAATAATTGACTTAATTAAATTTATTCAAATATAAGGTGATTGTCCTCTAATATCATATTTTTAGTGCCAATCTAATAAATTTTGTTTAGACACGAAATAGTTTAATAGATTCGAGAAACATTTATGATTTGCTGCCATTCGGTAAAAACCTAGTCAAACGCGTTTTTGTTATTATTTAAAACTTAAAAGTCTATTGAAAATTTTAGAAAAAAATAAGTTATATCATGTTCTCTTTTGAAGAATTGAAAAATTTTAAAAAATTATCACAAACAGTGAAGTAATGGTAATTCTCGTGTTACACATTTTTTTCTTTTTACATTGAATAAGTAAACTGTCGCTGGCGTGAATTTTTAGGTTGCTAAGGTAACAGCTGCTTTTGAAAACAATTATTCGTATGCGTTTACGAAAAAATAATAAATAAAATAAAAAATAACAGAAAAAGCAGACACCCTACGGGACCACGACAATAGTGGGGGAAGGTTTCTTCAGTCAGAGCTGAAATTGATCCTTTTAAAATTTCAAGAGCTGGAGTCACAACTTTTACAGTAACATATTCATCTGCCTTACTTTTAATGCTAGGTTTATTTATGGTGTCTTTTAAATTCAATAAAAAACCCTTCAAAATTTGCTGACGAGGAGACCTTGCTTATTAAAAAACTATATGTAATTATTGTACATAACTTGATGTATACCACAATAAAAAGCATTGTTTTCCGAAACGATCGTACAGATAATTGATTTTGTTATTGGTCCTTCTTATGAACGGATTTTTAATTTAATTATAATTTGATTTTTAAATTTTAAATTACCAATCACATTACTTAATATTGAATTAGCACTAGGACATTTAACTATCGAGCTTATTATATATCTAAATTGCAACGAGCACTTTCTATTTCCTGTATTTTAATTAAACTAGTAATTTCACTGTTACATTAAAATACACTCAGCTCTTTAGACTATTTTTCTAATCTCCTTTAAATATATGTATATATATATATATATACATATATATATATGGGTGTGTGTGTGTGTGTGGTGTGTGTGTGTGTGTTTAAACTTAATCTGAACTTAAAGTATCTTGATTGAAGGCTAACATGTAATACAATAATCTACATTGACAGAAATGTCATTGGATATTTTAAACGTTTCACTAAAACCGCAAGGTATTTTTTATCTCAAGTAAAGTCTTTTTGCTTAATTGTCTCACTATTTTCCTGCATAATTCCAATATTGTAATCGCTAATATATTTTACTTCATGTTTAAAAGTGCATCTGCTCCCACATAATAGAGAATACGACTAAGCGATGCTTACATTTTATAACTAAGAGCAATAACAAAGCTGAAATACGTGTAGAACCGATAAATATTTTTCAGATTTACTTTTCAAGGTGTTTTCTTTTTGTAATCTTAAAACGCAGAGTCATATAGTTTTTGTTACTGCACATACTTGTTTTTTGTACCTAGTCAATAAAATTATCCTAAAATTTCAGTTTAATTTAAGGTATTTTTGTTAGTTTTATCTTGGTACAAATCTGTTTGTGGAGAGGGTTGGATTTTTCTCACATTAAACAGTGATCTTATGTCTTACTAAAAATCATTAATTAATAACATAAGTGTTATAGGGTTAAATGGTAATAAACGAAGGAACACAGCAGTTTTAGGAAGGACACATGTATTCACATAAATTACAGGCAAAGTGAGTTTATTCATTCCCCAACGGTAGGACGTTTGCACACGTCCAGCTTGGTCGCATGTCAATCTCAGACTGCCGGGCACGGGGCACGATACCGAAAGTGACGTCACTAGAGGAAGTGACGTCATGAGATAAAACCTCTCCAACACCCCCCTCCAAAGCTTTTTGTTCGTAAAAGCTGTCAGTACCTCTTTCTTACCATCAATGGCTCGGTAACCCTTTTCTTACGCAGCGACCGCCGTAGTCCAGGTGTTGGTTGAGGAGGTTCAAGATCAAAAGTTTGAAGACAGTGTTTATCGGCTCACCTTCCAATAGTTGACTGTCGTTGGTTTCAACTAATCGACATCTTCTTAGTTGGTTCTGGTGACGTTTGTGGGCATATGTTAGTCCTTCGATGATATGTACCATGTCACCGACTTTCTTTTAATTTTACCCACCTCTAGAATGATGTGTTGTTTTTATAAAACTTTTTCACCTGATATGAAACGTTTACTGGATACATAAGTGATCACTAGTGGCCTTGACTGTTTGTGTAAGAGCTCTATCAAAAACGGATCTCATTTTCCGCCCAAACATCGTTTCTGCAGGTGAGACTGCTGTTGGTGTGTTCGGGCTGGGTGTAATCCTATCCACGTGTAGAAATTGTTGCTTTGGCTTGGGTAATTCTTTTGATGCTTCCGGCTTTGTAGTGTCAGTTTTTCTGCCTCTTTTGGCAGATTCCGTTGAAGCTTTCTTTTTTGATTTCTCTGTTGCTTCGTTACTTCTTTAAACCGGGCAGAGTGTTTTCTTTTAGTTCGAATTTTGGCATAGCCTTTGCACATTTTCCTAGTCCTGGTAAGAATACTTCTGGAAATTCCGCTTTTAACTCGTCCCTTAGTTGTTGCGCTTGCATAGACGAGTTTTCTATTCTATGAACGAATTTATTTATAGGTTGGTCCCCCAATTCGAATCGCGCCATCCAATCAGTACCGAACAAGTTTTCGGATGTCCCATGTACACACACTTTCACTTTTTAGTAACACCATTTAAGGTCACCGGGAGTGTGAGCTCTCCCTGAAATTCCACTTTATCGCCTTTCACAGATCGCGCTGATTTGTTTGTCTTTCGCATGGTTGGTTTCCATAATCTTTTCAATGTCTTAAGGTTAATGATTGACAGGTCTGATCTGGAATCTAATTGTAGATGCACAGTTTTATTTACGATGTTAACTGTTACATATTTGCGCCGGTTCTCATCCGAATCCATGTCGAATCTAATCTGTCGGACGCTGTTCTTGACCTTGTTCTTCCTGCACCTGATCGCTATGTGCACTTGTTTGCCACGTTCGTTGCAGTACTTATCTTTGTAAAAACATTGACTCGACCAATGTTTCCCGCCGCAGCAATAGCAAGGGCATGTAGAGGATCCAAGTTTTGTGACTGGGTGATACTTATTAGATGTAGCTTGAGTTTTCTTACTTCCAGCTTTGCCTTTTCGGGGTGAGTATTTTTCCGGTCTGAAGTTCGACCTTCTAATGGAAGTTGCGCCTGACTCCTCGACGTGTCTCGAGTTTTTACTTACGCAGACTATCTGTTGACAATCCTTAGCAAACTTCTGGAGGGTGAGGCCCTGTTCGCTCTCAAGTATCGAGAGAACACATCGTCTAATCTCAGCATTTTTGGATGAAACTAGACCCTGCGCAAAAATTAAAAACTTGAAGTCATCTGCCGATAAGTCAGATAGAGGGAAATCATTGCAGTTTTTATTTACCACGGACGCGAAGGTTAGGTAATCGTCGTCTCTGTTTTTTTTTTGCAGATTCAAGCACTTCCATCTTCTATGAAAGAGCGTAGAATTCGGACTGAATAGTTCGGATAAAAGTTTGACCGTTTCGGAAAATTCCAATTTACTTGTCTTCCTGGGGAGAATATAATCCACAAACTTGCTATGTTCTGTGGTGCCTAATTTCTTCAAAAGTAAGCGAACTTTATTAGCGTTGCTCCACCCTGATAATCCCTGGTGAATAGGTCCTCATATCTCCGGCAGAAAGCGTCAAACGTGCCATCCAACTCCGATTGGTAGTTGAACGTTTCTATAGCGTTCCATATCGTAATTTGGGAAAAAAGCAAAACTGTCGTCCCCGTGCTCCGTTCTATCGAATATTTTTTACAATGGCTCTTCTTGTCTCTGTTGGAGAAGTAGCATTTTCACCTCCAACGCCTGTTGCCTTTCTTGAAATTTTAACTGGAACTATTTATCACGTTCTTTTAAATTTTCCTCAGATTTCTGTTGCTGCGCCATTTGAGATTTGATTAGCTGTATTAATACTGCTTTAACGTCTTCCATCTTTTAATGGCTTTTCCAAACGCACGGAAAAAAATATTTCCGTTTTTGACTGAAGAAGAGAGAAAACATAATTTAAAAAAAATTAAAAGGGCTTATCTTTGAGTGTGTGCGCATAAAGGAGGCAGCAATGTATTCCTTGCTTCTTGGTAAGAACCTTAGAGATCACCCAATATGAGGGTGGATAAAAAATGTACTTTTTATTTACTTGCGAAACTAAATAAAAATATGTACTGTGATACAGCCCACTTGCAAAAGAATAAAGATAAGTGTGGAATTTTATTGCAGTTAACCAAAATTGCTAGCTTTTTTTTTATCTGTGTGTGTGTGTGGGTGAGTTGTCGCCACGCGGCAGAAAAACAAAAGTTTTCACTTTAGAACCGACAGTTAAAAATCGAATATTTCAGAAAATTCCACTCAACGAAGAAAGAAACTATTTCCAAGTAAAACGAAGAAGGAAAAAGATAGAAACGTTTTTCTCTCGTTTAAATATGCATAAAGTAGCAGCAAAAACAAAGAAAAGAACACTTTTCACTTCATTTGAAAAATGTTCAAATTTGCATACGCCTAAACATTTTACGATAGAATTGTTTTCGCGGTGAAAATTAGGTCAGCATTTATCGTTTTTCCTTGTTTCCCCCACTTTCTTCTTTCAATAGGCAACCAATTTAATTTGTAAACATTATAAAAAATGCGTTTTACCCAGTTTTTTTTCAATTAAAATATAGAGACAAAAGATTACTTACAATTTCGTCGATAACTTTGCCATGAGTTCGTTGTCGTTTTTTTTGTTGTTTTTAGAACGTAATTGCCAGCAGAATTCTTAGCTTGTAAATTCGAAGTTCTCTTGAAGTCAATAAGAAATTGTTTTTTTATTTCTTTTTTTGTAGAGTTAACCCGTGTGAAAGTCGAATTCTTGTCGCCAGTTGTTTTGGGGTTAAATGCTAATAAACGAAGGAACACAGGCTTTTTAGGAAGGAAATATGTATTCACATAAATTACAGGCAAAGTGAGTTGAGTATATCCATTCCTCAACGGTAGGACGTTTTCACACGATCAGCTTGGTTGCGTGCCAATCTAAGACTGCCGGACACGGGTTTCCATACCGGAAGTGACGTCACTAGAGGAATTGACATCATGAGGTAGTCCATTAATCCTTTGGAAATGCGTCTCCAACAATAAGGATTTTTGTTTTTATCAAAAACACGAATCCAATCTCCTATGAATTCTCACGACTTTGTTGAACGGAAAAGGGATATGAATTCATAATTAAAGAAAATTTTATAGAAAGATGTGGATTTGTCACAAGCACTTAAGTACATAATTTCTCACAGTATATTTTATTTAACCCCCTGATATAGTTTTCGAGAGCTGTAACCCATACAAGTTTTAACCAGAACTAGCGTGGCTTAACATCTACGGCAACTGATCTTTAAATGAAAGTTAGATAATTGATTATATACTAGTAACCGGAATTACAGATTAAAACATTATTTCACCCACTCGTTTCAGGAGAAACAGAAGTTGTAATTAGCGGACTAGACAACTCGTCAAAGGTAATCACTTTCTAGAAGGTGGGACAGATGCAATTAACACATGAGAGGAATTGATGAAATACATTTCCAACTCAATAAAAGTCATAAATAACTTTGATTTTCAATCGGTTCATTAACATTATGAATTAAAGACATTAATTTGACACATACTTCGCTTGCAAGAAATATTTTCTCTTCAATGACTCGTTGACAGATTTACTCGGTTTATATTGATTTTCTTGTGTAGCACTTTATTCTTATTTTTTGAAATGAAATAAAATATGAAAAAAGTTTCTGACAAATATTTTTCTTAATTACATTTATGAATACGACCAACTTATATGTCATATACCATTTAAAAATTAGTCTACTTTTAGCATTGGGCTTTTTATAACTACTGTTTTTATTTTAAGTGTTATTCTAAAAAAATAAAAAAGTTTAAGAATTTGTAACGTTCATATGAATCTTGCCGAACTCGGGAATATCTATGGCTTTTCGCACGATATTCCTTATTTAATTGATATTCGGTCACCGACGATCTGGTAAAATCTTAATTCGCAATAGTAATTTTTAGTACTGCCAGCATTGAGGATTGAACTTCAACCTCCAGAAGAGTATCGCTAAAGACTGAATTTTATTTGCTTAATCACGGTTCCTTTCGGCTACTTAATTTATTCTCTTATAAAAATTCCGGAAACAATTATATTACGACTGTTTGTTTCACTGTTACTGTTGTACACTTTACAATATTTGGAACGTTTTTTTCTTCTCTCTAACAGCAAACACCAGCGATGCTTGTGTAATGATTGACATTCTTGATTTTAAACAAATCCTAATTTGATCCGATCGTATATTTTAGTTATTTTATATCATTTGTGTGTTTGTGTGTGTGTGTGTGTGCGTGTGTGTGTTTATTTATATAAAACAGTTTTCGGAATTGTGTTTTATAAATGTATAGATATGCGCTCAGTCTTTTAGTGGTAGGCCATTTAAACAAACACTGATCAATATTAGTAATGGTTATTATCTAACATGTGCACTGTGCCATAATACACTGCTTTTTCTATAAATGGTATAGATAAAATATGTTACTTGTTACATGATCACAAGTAAAATAAGCCTCGCTCTGATGTTACGAACGACAAAACCAACAAAAAAAAAACAAAAAAAAACAGCTACAACGAAATAGAAAAGTTCAGGAAAAATAATTTTACTCATTATGTTTGTTAGAATTCCTTTGATAGCAAACAAAGAGGCTCCGTTCAACATCCTACAAACGCTTCCTATTTTTGTTCCAGATAACAGAACATAATCGGCGAAATACAGGTAAATAAATACCAGCACAAACAAAACAGTACGCATATGAGAAAGCAGATCACAAAATATTATACAAGTTATTGACTGCTATTACTAGTTTACATCTAGTCTACTTCTTCTTAATATTAGAGAGACAATTATAAACGAAGTTATAAAATAGATTCTTTAAATACTATCTTTATTTCCCCACCGGATTCAGCCCTCAATGCAGGCGTGCAGCTAAATATGGTCTTTTATTTCGGCCGGAACAGATTATAGGGGATTGCAAATGACTAAACCTATGCATTCAAAACCTGAAAGGTTCATCTTTTAGTTACAGATATTGACGGTATGAGAATCTTAAAAAGCAACCCCTGTCATGGAAGTGCGGCGAGAACAGAGATGCGTCATTGAATTCCTGGTAAATATGCATTGAAAATGATAGTGACTATGCCAAGAATTCATACAAGGGCACAAATGGTCGATTATTGCAACGGTATTATTTCCATCGATGCATTTCATTTTTTTAAAGTTAAATAATAGGAAGCTGTTGTGTTTGGAACAAACCACGTATGCCAAAGCGTGCTCCGCACACTCTATCTTAGCCAACTTTCATCATTGGAAAAATGCATTGAGATTAGTAATGATTATTTATGAAAAAATATTCTGGAAAATAACAGATCGCTTGTTTTAATGGCACTGTACTTGTCTTCGTAGATTTTTAACGTTTTGAGTGAGAAACAGGTTTACTAAAGGATCGACATTTGTATACTCGATATTTCTCCTACCAAACATGGGTATGGTCCCATAACATTATTTTACTGACTTAATTGTTCTAAGAAGCATCACTGTCGAAAAATTAGAATATACCAAAAGAGGAGAAGGATATGAATTCGAAACATGAATATCTTGTAAATATATCAATCACACATGTCGAAAATATCGACAAATTTCAATAATCAAGGGATTTTATTGCTAGCATGTTGTGTCAGTTAATAATGTCATATCTCAAGCAAAATACTTAAACGTTTTATATAAAAAAGAATGCTTGCCCCTAAAATATGAGGACTACATACCATCAACTAGTAAGAAATGCGTATAGAAATAGCACTCACATAATATCATCGGTATTTTCCTTATATACTCGCATTAAGCTTTAATTTCTTTGAACTGATATAAGTTAGACTTTATATCAATAATGTGAATCGCGTGCTGAGGGAAAAGCTCCGACACAACCAAACTCTTCGATGATCCTTTAATCCAATATGTCTTTGATGTTAAATTGCTTAGCCTTTATACTAATAGTGTAAGAGTCATTTTACTAGAGACTCGTTTTCTGGTTCGTGTCTTTCATTTATTCTAATTTAGTTCTGGCAATCTTTTACGAATTCAATTTATTTATACTTGATTTTGCGTAAATTATTTTGAGCATTTGTGTGAAATAAAATTAAATATATGTGTCCTATTTCTTTCTAATCTTTAAGCAATTAAACAATTTATAACATGTAAGTGATTTATCAGTTGAATATTATTAGTTGTCAGGTAGTCTGGCTTAGTCATGCTTTAGTTTAAAATGATATTTTACTAAGTCTGCAACGCTAAGTCTTCAGTAACATGTTTCTTTAACAGATAGGAAAGGTTAACAGAGAAATGGATATCCATGCAGGCTGATAACGTCGACACGTTATATCATACCAAGTTTTATTGCGTCTGTCTCATTGCATGAATATAAAACTGTGATTTTATAGTCCATTATCATAGAAATAGTTTGTCACGCTTGACCTTAAAATAGACGGTACATTGAACAGATGGTAGGTTGCTGTGGTGAATTAAATAGTGGTTTCGATATACGACCTGGTGAATACAAAATCCCAATGCATTGGATTTAATAATACAACTGTTAATGTAATTGTTTGCAATATTTTTCATCCAAGTTCGAGTCATTCCATGAGTAAAAAAATTCTATTTTAAAACTTAAAATTTTAAAGAACTACGAAGATCAGGGTAGAGTAATTAACACAAGCGAGCTATTGTCTAACAGAATGTATTTTCTATATAATAATTACCATTTTAAATGAATGTTACGAAGGAATTCAATGAGGCATTTCTGCTTCTGACGCATGCCAATGACAGGGTCTGCTTTCTGAGAGTCTTACACTGTCAATATCTGCAACAGGGACATGAAAAACTTTGTTAATGAATGCATAAGTCCAGTCATCATAACAATACAATTTGCAATCCCTGCTGATCCATTCGGGCGGAATATTAACAGCGTGCATTACTTGTGGAATGCCTCTCGTATCTTAGTTTTAGAAACACATTGATAAATACTAACAACAATATTACATCTATATATCTATAAAAGTGAACGTGTCTGTCTGTCTGTCTGTCTGTCTGTCTGTGTGTCTGTGTG
Organism: Euprymna scolopes; assembly: GCF_053919585.1. NCBI lineage: Eukaryota > Metazoa > Mollusca > Cephalopoda > Sepiida > Sepiolidae > Euprymna > Euprymna scolopes. The sequence continues at coordinate 36,762,258 of NC_136505.1, read as the reverse complement.
TCTGTGTGTCTGTCTGTCTGTGTACATTTCCCTACGCAATAACTCTGTAAATTTTTAGTCTATAGACTCGAAATTTGAAATACCGGGTACTGAGATTTGGGAAAATCGATGTGACGGGTGCCAGCCAGAAATTTGGCTGTTAAGGGGTCAAATTTCAACGATTTTACCTTTAAGAACTCTACCAAACTCCTCCGACAATTTTGGGTCTAGACACTTGAAATTTTAGATATAGGTTCCTTGAACCTGGATCTTACTTAATAAAGTGATTTGAGCCCGAAACTATAAATTTTAAGGGGTCATAATAGGGGTCAAAGTTTTAAAAAATTAACCATTTTTTTTGTTTTTTTGCTTTTTTTGCACAGCATAACCTCCAAACACCCGAGCAACGCCGGGCACCCCTGCTAGTTGTCTATAAGTCAGATATTTCTGAAGAATGCAAATTCACATTATTACTTCAAGAAAAAATCATGAGAATATTTGTACTATTATTGAATAAGTATAACATTCACATACCTTCATCATGATTATATTTCTTACATTAAGGATTAAGGTTACAGATTTATCATTTAAGTAATTCGCTAAGCAGCGGTTATAATATAATCGCTTTGAGACAGCAGAAAAATGCAAATTTTACGAACTTGTAGCCAAATTCGAAAAGATTTTCTAGAATATATTTTTTCTGCATTCTATAATTGATATTCCCTTTTGACCTTTATTCTCGGATCTTTAGAAAAAGCATCAAGAGTAATTACCTTTGATTTTGATATCCACTAATCCGTTTATCCGATTACATCATCCGATTTATATGATTTAATTGTGATCGATTAACAATGTCATCATAGAAAATCGTTAATATCGTCCACAAGTTCGTTGACACATTTAAAAGTTTTCTTGTAATCTAGACTCAGTTTTATGGCATCAGATATATATATATATATATATATATATATATATATATATATATATACATACATAAATACATATGTGCATACACACATGCGCACACATACATACATGCACACACCACTCTGACAGACGTTAAAAAACATTAAAAAATAATTAAATTTCAACAGTATTTCTCGTGGTTAACGGAAGCCGAATGGTTTGGGTCCATCTAATGAAGCCAGATACCGGGTTCTGATCTATCAATTGGTGTTAATGGTGACAACTTTCACTGACGATTCTCGAAAGGACGAAAGACAAGTGTCTGTGCGTATTTAAGAATTATTAGAGTAAATAATTGTATATGTATAGTAAATTATATATATATATATATATATATATATATATATATACCTGTGTGTGTGTGTGCATAAATGTTCCCTTACTTAGGTTGAGCATATTGATAATGATATACCGAAATGCCACTAGCGTATTATACAGTACGCCTTGTGTTAATAAATATAGAGTAAGCGTATCGACAATGTTTGGACGTTGTAATTTTTAAATAGATAGCTAAGCAGCACGAAATAACGTATGAGTTTGAAACACCAACTCTCGTCAGGGCGGCCGGATTTCAATTCTTGCTTGAGGTAGTTGATGGAATTTCACATTTCCATCATATATATATATATATATATATATATATATGTGTGTGTGTGTGTGTGTGTGTTTGTCTGCGTGTGTATATATATATATGTATATGTATATCCGTATATATATATATCCATATAGATATCCATATATATATATATATGTCTCTATATATGTTCATATATATATATATATATGCCCATATATATATCCATATATATGTATATATCCACACACACACACACACACACACATATATATATATCCATATATACATATATATATATCAATATATACATATATATCCATATATATATCCATATATACATATATATCCATATATATATATAAATATATTCATCTTTTTATTTATATCTATGTCCATATATATATATGCATTCATATATATATATATATATATATAAACAAACATTAAATATATATATATATATACGTTAAATATATATATATATATACTTTAAATATATATATATATATATATATATATCCGTTCAATCCATGCTAGCATTCGTCAGGCTAATGCATTAACCTGACGAATTCTAGCGTGGATGAAACGCGGAATATTCTGTATAGACTAATATCGATATATATGTTTATAAATTACTACAAAACATAATACGAGGGGCGTGCAATAAGGAATGCCCCTGAGCCTCTTCCCATAGGAAGTACAGCAACGAGAATTGGCACAGTTATTAGTTTCACTCTACATAGGAACCACCCAGCGTTATGCATTTCTCCCTTCATTTGATGTTGCTCTGGACACCGTTTTTGTAGAACACCCCAGGTTTGTCCTCCAACCCCGACGTGACTTCAGAAATTAAGGCTGCATAATCTGGGAAACGCTATAATTTCAAAAACAACTTCATGGCTGCGAAGTGGTTAAAGTCAAAGAGTGCAAGGTTAGAAGAGTAGGGGGGATGTTGGAGGATTTCATAATCACACGCCCGTGTTTCTGATCTGGCGACATGCGAGTTGTGGACCGGAGCGTTGTCCTGCAAGAGGAGGTTATCTTTGCTGATCTTGCCTCGCCTCTTGATTTTGATAGCTTCCCTTGATTTCCTCAAAAGTGAAGCATAATAGGCTCGTGTAATTGTGCTACCCTTTGGTAGGAAATCTGTCATCACTACTCCGTCCTGGTACCAGAAGACTGTGAGCATGACCTTGCCAGCGAAGGTCTACACCCTTGCCTTCTCTGGAGGTTGTAAGTCCAAATCCTTCCACTGCATTGGCTGGGCTTTGGTCTCTGGATCATAGTAATGGACCCAGGTTCATCCTGTGTAATCAGTCTTTTGAAAAACTTTGACTCATCTTCTTGGTACATCTCCAAATTCATCCTCGAGCACTCGACGCGTTCTCGCTTCTGGAATCATGTGAGCAACGTGGGAATGCATCTGGCAGACTCCTTATGCACATCCAAATGGTCATGAATGATAGTTGCCACATACTCTGTACTAATCTTGACATTTTGGGCTATTTGGCGAATAGTAATCCGCCGATCTTCTAAGATGGCAGCCTCAACTTGAAGGACAGATACCTCATCAGTGGCAGAAGGGGGCGCCCAGGTCTGGGAGCTGTTTCCACAAGCTTCCGGCCATGTTTGAATTCACGATGTCAGCGTTTTACAAGGTCATATGATGGGGCATTATCACCATAAGTTTCTTTGATTTCATCAAAAGTATGCTGTGGTGTGCGTCCTTTCAAATACAACAACCGGATCACTGCTCGACATTCAACAAGCTCCATTTCACACCTGACTCTGTTCAAACGCCTGTAGAACAGAAATCACAATAGTTCAGAGCTGTAATTTGCCACATAACCCGTAGAAATATAAACCATTGCACATGCAAAATCTCAGCTAGATCAGGCAACTGAGAGTGGGTCAGGGCCATTACTTATTGCACACCCCCTCGTGTGTGTATATATATATGCATATATATACATATATATATGTGTGTGTGTGTGTGTGTGTGGTGGTTGTGTGTGTGTGTGTGTGTGTGTGTGTGTGTGTGTGTGACATCGAAATATTTTCCAGTAACGCGATTTTTTGGGTTTTTTACTCCTTTATACAGGACTTTTACCAACTTTTCTTGGATTTTACCGTTATTGGATATTCTACTCTTTTCTGAACCATCCATTTCGTGAAATCATTTTTTTTCTTTTTTTCTTATTTTCTCTCCTTAACTATTTTTTAAAATATTTACCAAATAAACTCTAAGGCTGACTTGTAGTTTTATTGACTACCTGTAAGCAAAACCCGATTCGCATTTCGCTTACACTTACCCTCAGATGAGAAGAAAAGTAGTTCTGTCGAAACTCAACGTATTAAGGACAATCCACTTTATCTTTGTGTCCTTTTTTAAGAATGAAATATGTGTTTTTAAATCTTTATAAGTGTTTTTACATGTTTTGTTAATTCTTTTTTTTCATATATATATATATATATATATATATATATATGTGTGTGTGTGTGTGTGCGTGTGTGTGTGTGTGCGTGTGTGTGTGTGTATTCGCTCGCATATAAATATAGATGTATGTTCATATACATGAGATATATCAACAGAAGTAACTCAGACAAGAACAGCACTTAGAGAGGTACATGTGTTCAGCGTTAATATTATGATAATGAATTAAAGCGAGAGGTATGTGCTAAGTAGGAATTTATCAAATGTGACTATGTTCACAACATTACTTATAAAAGGACTATAGCTTATGGCGTAATGATATGAGATGAATTAAAATACTAGGGTGGATTACATGGCGTGCTGTGTACTCGGGTTATAATTTAGTAAGTTAGGGGAAGACCCGACGGTGAAGTAGGGGGGTAAATTACGAGGGGGTATGGAGTAGGTAGTTATAAAAATATAATAATTTTCGAAAGATAATATATATTAATAGTCATAATGGTTGCGTTTTTATTAGATATAAAGAGTGGGGGAATATTTTTTTTTAAATTTTTTATGCAATTTTCCCCCCAAACAAAGCACTTTGAAGTAGGGGGCTACTATCAGGGCCTTAATTTGCGGGGGCATTATAAAGGGAGATGCGTAGAAAAATGAATTTTATCAAAATTAAAAACCAATTATCAAGCTTCAATTGTGCTATAAACAATAACATTCATTTCCAACACGCCCTATCATATCCAAAAGCCTACCACTGGTTGTATATGCCTGACCTTTCTAATTCTGTTGCTATAATAGCTTAAAATTAAGTTTAAACTGAAAAAGTCAAGTATCACAGTGCAATTGCCATTTAAAACAAAACAATCATGTCGAACGTGCATCTCCCATATCTAAGAGTCTAAAGTAGGTTTACTATCTCGCGTCCTTCAGCTTGTGTGGCAATGATATCGTTGTGCCAAATCCAACAGTTAATCTAACGAATGTTATTTTTTCCGGCCAGGTGTTATTCATGTACAAAACATAGAAACAATAAACAACAGAAAAGAAGGCAATAGAAATATCTAAATTATGATAGCAATGTAAAAGAAACGAATGTAAATATTTCATTCATAACAAACAGGGAATTCTGTGTATATAACTTTAATATAATACCAATATTTTTTTAACTCACGTTAACGTTCGCATTTCTCACGCATGCTTTGTTTAAATATCATTTCTCCCGCGGAAGGGAGGGGGCGCCAGGTTTTCCTAAGTTGCTTGGTGTAGATTATATTCTCATTAATTTGTACACTCAGCACACATAAACAATATTAAATCGCCACTTGCAGAATGCAAATGCGCATAATAAATTCGATAAGTGACTACTGTATCTACGACGCAATCACGGACCCATCTCTTTGTATTGAAAGCCGAAAGTATATAATCGCAGGTGCCATGTCAGTTACTAAGAGTAATTGTCTTGCCAAGTCTATTCTGTTTAACTGGATAGATTATTATATATCTGGCCAGCTTTTATTGCCGGTAGCGTCGCGGAATAAATCGCATTTTGTACGACAGTTCACGCGATAGGATGAATCCCGTATAGTGGACTCTGTTGTAACGTTTTGCTTTCGTTATATTTTTTCGGTGAAAAAAAACTCATTGTAGTGTATAATTTATTGTGCAAAGAAAACAATACAAGTTTTCCAACCAATTTATGTATTTTTGAACAGTGGGTGTTTTAATACCGTGGGTTGTAGTATCAGGTTTCAAATATCTGTAGCCGTTTAGATAGAAGAATCGTAATTATAAAGTGTTAGACGTTGAACACATTAGATACTTGTTACTTATTGGATATCAGACTCTTTTGACAGTTGCCGTTGATTTGTTAGGTTATTATTTTAATTCATATTTGCAGTATTTAATTCATATATATATATATATATATATATATATATACGCACCTATAAATTTGTTTTTCTTTTGTGTGTATTGATATTCATATTAAAACCCCTCTTTTCTATTTATTTAAAAAGAAAACACAATTTTCTTATATATGGGTTGTGGAATTGCATTCACTAGCAAAAGATCTACCTAATTTGCATATTGTTTTAAACATTCATTTTAATTAATTCCCTATGAGTTGCTTCGGTTTTCTAATGGAATATTCATCTTTAGTTTACTATTACGTGTAGTTATATTCATGCATATATTCTACATCATTTATACTTGCATAATATTTGCGTAAAAACATTACAGTAAAAATATTTATGTATACGTATATATTTTTGTTTAATCTATTAGTCTATCTTTCTATATATCTATAAAAGTGAACGTGTCTCTGTGTGTGGCTGTGTGTCTGTGTGTCTGTGTGTGTGTACATTTTCCTACGCAATAACTCTGACAATTTTTAGTCTACAGATTCGAAATTTGATATGCAGGGTACTGATATTTGGGAAAATCTTTGTGATCGATTTTCGGACAGAAATTTGGCTGTTAAAGGGCCGAAGTTAAACGGTTTGGCCTTTGAGAACTCTACCAAACTCCTCTGACAATTTGGGGTCTAAACACTTGTAATTTTAGATATAGGTTTCTTGGACATGGATCTAACTTAATAACTTGATTTGAGCCAAAAACAATAAATGTTAAGGAGACATAATAAGGGCCAAAGTATATAGTTAATTTTCTTAGCATAAACCTCCAAAAACCTTGGCAAGGCCGGGCACCCATGCTACATACAAACAATAATGCGCATTAACTTTTTATTTACTCTCTGTTATTTGTAAACTTTCTTCTGCTGTGTATTTTTTGTTGAGAGATAATATGATTATTTCTAACAATATTGGAAGTAGGGGAGACAGGAGTACAACTAAAGAAGACTGCATTCTTTTTCGTGTCCCACAGAATCCCAACTGTCGGAACTGAGAAATGAAAAATAATTACCAGCGGAAATTGTTTTGTAATGTTAAGTAAACTCGTATCAATCAAGGAGAAATCGGAATCGTACACAGTATGAATATTTAAATGAGATTCACAAAGTTGTCCAATCAACTAGGAAGTGAGTTGAATTCGTTATCATAAAGTGTTGTTCAAATGGACACGATCGACATGAATCTCAGTATAAAAACGTAAACACAAGAATTAAAGTTAATTGTATTCTGATAAAAGCATGAACACATATAGGACACTAAAACAATTTGAATCTCTAGTTTTACGACTATACAGAGTAATAATATGCAAACCTTATCTCAAATAGACGTGTTCGTGTTCAGGTTGCTGGTACACGAGGGAGACAAAAGAATCCAGTGTCGGGCCTAAACGTTGTCTTTCCTGCTAAACGTCATTCTCATTATTAGCAGTTATTCATTAACCTAAAAAGATAACAAGTTTCATTCCAACATAACTATGGGAGCAGCTATGCTCAGCGGTTGCAGGAAAATTGAGAAACTGTGGATCAGAAGACAAAGAATTAGCTCAGAAACCGCGTAGTGTTTTTAACGCATCACACACCTGGACTTGCCAAACCCAACGGAAGAGACGAAAAGAGGACGACGGATTATGATGTTGACACATCCTAGTTGTTCATTAAACTTCTGTGTTTAAAGACTTCAATCCATGAAAAAATGTGTTTGTGGAACAACAGCGAGATATTTAAACATTTCGAACATAAAAAAAGCCTTTCCATGATTCCGTGTTAAATTCGTTGAAAATATGTGTGCCGCCATAGCAACGCGTGTGCTACACTTAGCAACGGAAACACATTTTGTTCAGAGCGAAATTACAATAAAAATAGAGGGAAAGAGAAAGAAAAACAACGCGACAATAATCAATAAACTATTTTTCTCACGATAGAGCTTTTATTCTCAGAAATCCGTGCGCCAGACCCAGGTCCATAGAATAAATAAAAAGAAGAGGAAGAGGAGAAAAAAGAAACACCGAAAAAAAAGAGGAAAATGAACAATTAGAAGAAAGAAAAAACATGGGAAGAGGAAAAGGAAAAGAAGAACAAGAGGAACTAAAAAGAGAAAGAGGAGAAAACAGAGAAGAAGACGTATGAAGTAAAAACAATGAGTAAAATATACATAACAACAAAAGAAGAAGAAGAAGAAGAAGGAGGAGAATAAAAAGAAGGAGAATAAGAAGAAGGAGAATAAGAATAAGAATAATAATAAGAAGAACAAGAAGAAAAAGCTAGAGAACAAGAAAATACTAGAAGAAGCAAAACAATAGAAATAATAACATACACAACAAGAAACACATAAATAAATAAAAAACTAAAAGAAGAAAAATAAAAATAGGAAAAGTAAAAAATGATAAAGAGCAAGATAATGGAAAAGAACAGCAAGAAAAAAAAAGAAAGACAAAAAGAAGTGGAACAAGAAAAAGACAACAACAACACTGGGAAATAGATCAAGGTAGAAGTAAGCGTACAGAATTCTCTGAAAGGATTACTTAAAAACAGAGCAATTAAATTTTTTTAAAAAGTCACCATTGTCATCTGATCCTGACTTCAAACGCTGGCGAAATATACCGGCAATAATCTAACACGTTTTCTAGTACGACTACAAAAGCTGTTCGTTCTACATTAAAAAAACAAAACAATTCCTGTCCATATAAAGATAAGTATATTTTATACTTTTTTATTTTAATATATAATATTAATAACAGCAGTGACAATAAATGAAGTTGTATGTAACAACTCTTGGTTACTATTAAATATAAAAAATGACATACACTTGTGTTAATAAATATAATGACAATTATTTAAATTAAACTCTATTCTTTTCTACTCTGCTGTATGCTTAAAAGAAATTTGTTACAAACATAGTGTGGAATGATTATTTAATCACCCAAATAAAAACAAACGACAGCGACGTTCAATTACTACTAAAAACAGACGCAACCTATACATTCTGGTAAACAAGCTCTGAAGCACACAGGTTTGTATATGTACTCTTTCACTTCCTAGGAAAGCAACGTTCATAGACACACAAATTACTATGCCTATTTAATTTACAAACACGAAATAGCACGCAGAACACGCTGAGATAAACACTTCTCCTCAATTTCTCCTCACAAATAAAATACACATGATTAGAACCTTTTTGTGACCTCCCTGACGTTTTGTTTCCTGCAAACATGTTTTCTTTCATTTTCTTGAGATTTTCTACTTCTTTTTGTAACGAATATAACAGACGCGACATATCGACATGAAAAAGACCAAGACTTGGAGCGAGGAGACGTTTCAGCGGAGGAAAAGAAAAAAAAAGGGAAAACGGAAAGAAAGCACGTGGCATAGAGAGAAAGTATTAAGCGGGTGTGGACACGGAAGAAGAATATCACGTGTCGATACGCCGGAGTTTTTATCATGTGGTAATATGACAAGAACTTGTAAAAAAATGACAGACGTGCTAATATTTCGGACATTTGGTACAGTTAGAAATGTCGGACTAAATTATATTTTGATAATGTTTTCAGTTGACATTGTGTCTTCTATTGATCTATAATATAAATCTCACCTGTCTGTTTAAATGTATGTAATTATGTATGTTTGCCTTAAACGTTCGACGGAGGCGACAGATTTTTATCGGTTTCGTTTCGAAGCTAGACCCTTTTGACGACAAATATCGAAAAATTGGACTAAAACATTAATTTGTACATCCTAAACTTGGACTTTTTCTACAGGAAGGGGTCGCTTTTTTCGCCGATATTTTCGAAAGCCATCCCCTCTTTACGATTGTCTAGTCATTATTTAAACCTGCGTCACTTCCGGTTTGGCGATGGACGAAACAGCATACATGCCACGTTTTTCCCTTTCTTTTCCTCCTTCGCGGTACGGATTCGTGCTAGCTTCTTTGCTGCCACTTAAAAAAAAATTGCTCAGCACATGCCTCAAAACACTCGTGCAATGCCGGGCACAAAGGCTAGTTTATACTAAACAATTTACACATTAATTAAACAGAAAATGTAATTAAGCCATAAGCTTTTCTTTACAAAATATACCTCTCCATTAATACATTACTGTAAACTTTATTTTTACAGCTTCCATTACTGATCGTGTATGGATCAAAAGACCTCAATATACTCATGTTTATTCATTACAACAAACGAATCATAATAGAAAACCAAAAGAATCATGGAGATTGATTAATTTTAAGGATAAGATAGCTAGCTAAATAAAGAGGTTGCTAGACAAATACATACATCGAGAAATTGATTCCAAACCTACACATAATCTGTAGTCACTAACTTTCTTCGGAAACACAGTCTTCGATACTTTTCTTCTAAGAAAAGTGCCTCAAGGTGAAAGAAGCAGAAACCGTCCGTACGGAAGTCAGTGTTGTTTAATCGACTTCCGTTATGGGGTCACCCTAACACTTAAAGCGTCACTGGAAATCTTTCATTTAAACAACTCCGGTCTATGCAAATTATTAGTGAGAGATTTTTTTGTATATAATATTCTGTCTATAATTCGATTCAGGTCATTCACACATTAATATTGCTGGGAAAATATTTTTCGATATATTTCGATAATTTTTAATCTTGAATACTAAATCTACCTGTTTGATTTTATATAAGTGGTTTTGTTTGCAATGCAAATGGATTAAAAAATATCGTTGCAGAAACCGCGCACTGTCGTGGACTTCTAATCTTATCTTAAACTTGTATTGCTTAGTGACTACTTCACCAAATTCTAGAAAACACTTTTTTTTGGAATTGCATATATGCTTAGAAAATGAATGTGTAGATGAACAAAAAAAAAAGAAAAAAAAAGAATAGTAGAATAACAAAAAAACAGATACATCCTGTCTAATGATATTTATACTTGATGAAAAAAATGTATCATGCACAAAACGTGAATTATATTATATAAACAAAACGTAATTCGTATAAGTTATAATGTAGCAACTATTTGGCCCGTTTGATTATATCGTTAAATTGTGTTTTTTTTTATTCAAGTACTCACGACAGGCATACAAAAACGATAAAGATTGTTAAGGAGTTGAAAGTGCTCGACCCTGAAAAAATCATATCGCTAGTGTGTGTTCGCAGTCACTTCAGCGCAACCAAATTCGAACGAATAAGATTTCATTCTCGCTATAGACCAACGAGAGGCATATTTTATTTTACAAAGCCAAATTTTTATTCTCGATACTACTAACCTAAATACAAGCAGCAATTACTACGCGAGATAAATGTTACAAAAAAAGATAAAAATTTAAAAAAGTCATGATTAACAGAAAATAAACTTAAATTAAAACAGAGTAACGGTGCGGGTGCGCCTGGATTTTAATTCGTCTTTTAGTCACCAAAGTAACACATTATCTCATAAAACCGATGACATCTTTATTTGGATTTATATATGAAGCGTAATATGAACTCTTAAGACGAACAAAGGAACACAGGGTAAGGTGAGTGATTGCTGAAATTGTGTCTATGAATATGAACAACCAGGTTTTCCGTCTTTGTCTTTAAACACTTTTATGAACCATGCCATGTGTGGCAGTGCGTATTGACTCAAAATGCATGGAACATGTTTTGATTTCTCGTTCTCTTTGAAACTAATGTTTACATTAAAATTAATTAACAGAATAATTAATTTAAAAAATTTAATCTTAACCATTGTTTCTGACGTAAATTATGGTAAAAGCAATGTTGCTATGAAAATCACAATTAGATTACTAATCCTTTCTTTTAGGGGTTAGACAATGGCCAGATGTGTGTGTAATCAAATATATTTTTTTTAATAAACTAGATCCGAACTTATCATACCGTTGTTTACAATACGGGTTTTAACTACTGCGCCATCATAGCTATTATCTTCTTTGGTCACAATAAAAGGTATACGTACTGATTATTTAGTTTATCTATTATTATTAGTTATTATGATAATTATTCTTAACTGGTTTTGCTCATATATTAGCATACGTTATAGATCAGACACTTAGGTTTAAATTATTAAATAAGCAACTACTAAACCTTATAGTGAATTATACATATTTGTGAATAACTTTACTACCTTTTATCAGACAAAATCTCTATAAAAGACATAACAGAATCCACTAAACTACTACGTAATACTATTTTAATATGCGTATTTTTATAACTGTATCAGAAAGAGCGTATAAAAAGAAGGACATTACTTGAGGAACTCTTGCTATGTGTCTATTTCATTTTTGCAAATATAAATTCTAGATTAGTATGTTTTTTTTTCTTTTTCATTATCAGCATTGATAGTCATGGTTTTGCTTAACGAACGAAGATCTTGGAAGTGGTTTCCCCGCGTTTTCGGCAGACATAGTTGTGCCTGACGAGTCCAATTCAGGAAAAGTAAACTACCCCGCAACAGCTCATGGTTGGGGTCTGATCTAGGTTTGGGACTAAGAATAGTTGACGCATCTTCCTCCTACGTCTTCACACAAGTCTGCCGAGTTTCTCAAATTAACAAAAATACTTGATAAATGGTGTGCCGCCAAATAGCTAGGTCACCTGCAAAGGTTGATAACTCGCGGTAGTGGTCGTGACTGGCACTTAGAGATTACTTCAGACTATTCGATATTAAAGATTTTCGAAACAAACAATATATTTTTTGGCAACATTTTACTTTTGAAATCTCAAATTAAAACGAACTTTATATTTTTGTTTACTAATTATGCATTTACAAAAACTCCCCTGGCAGAACAATGTTTTTTAGAACAGCCGATAATTTCTACTGATTACAAACGGCACATTCGTGTCAAGATATAACCCGGATTGCTCTTTCTTACAGCTGAGAGGCGCACCTTAAACACTTGGATATTTGATAATAAAGAAGTGTATATATATATATATATATATATATATATATATATATATATATATATATATATATATATTGCACACACAAACGGTCAGATATCATTTTAAACAACATGCAAAAAATTAGAGATCATACCAACAGGGCTTAGGATAAACAACCACTTCCAGTGTGCGTTTAGCACAAATCACACACTCAGAGCACAGCACATATATAACGCAGCCGCCTGCAAATTATGAAATCTCGCGATAAAAACGTCTTATGTGACACAAAGGACGCTCTCAAAACGATGTGACAAAACAAATCTCAACTCCGTGATTTACTTACTAACACAACATTCATGGAAACCTCTCGGACTTTAGACACAATATACTCCACACACTAATGCCTTCGACGTAAACAACAAAAACTAAACACATTAATCAGCAAAGACCAAATTTTGAAAAACATCTACAATCAACAAAACCCGTACACCCTGAGTAGAATACTAAAACATACATCTAGTCACTAAAAGAACACAACACATCAACCTTGTCAACCTCTCAGACCACCGACTCTCGGAAACTGAAACGTCACTGTTAAGCAAAGTACTTTCATTCTGCCCATCAAAAAGCCTTAATCCAGTTGATCTATGCTATATGGAAGACTACACCAGAAGGATAAGGCTGAACGAATACTTCCATAATATCAACCATCTGGCAACCACCAACTCCGTCTCATTCAAACAGGAAAGGACTTTAAAAAACACATATTGGACACCACCCAGTGGACGTAACCTAAACATAGACGCACACAACATCGCAGTCAAAAATCATCTGGGCAAGTTCATCATAGAAAACCTTCACAAATACACCAATTATAATGTAACAAAGGACGAACAACGAGCAATACAATCATTACGAAACAATTACCTCATAACCATAAAACCAGCAGACAAGGGTGGGGGGAATCAGTATCATGAACACTAGCGATTACATAACCGAAATAGATACACATCTAGCAAACAAGGAATTCTACAAATTACTCCCGACTTACCCCACTCTCAAGTACAAATCCAAACTTAGCAACCTAATTAGTAATCTAGACCATAGCACTAGAACAACGATCGATAAATTAGTGTCAGACCATCCAAAGGCAGCTGTCTTCTACACTATCCCCAAACTCCATAAACTCCTCCAAATAGTTAGCGATACACTCACACACCTCTCACTTGGTAACACAGTAAACACTGAGGTAGCGAATAACGAAACCTCAGAAACATATCGCATAGCTAAGACCCTCAAAATAGTGTCACCCGGCCGACCCATCGTTTCAGGTATTGGAACCCTCACAGAATACATCTCGGAGGATATAAACCTACTGTTGTCAAACATCTCCAGTAACCTTAAGGACACCAAATACATTATCTACAAATGTTAAATAGGATAGGCACCATAGCAACAATGCAATTCTTGTGACTATGGATGTGTCCTCATCCTATTCAAACATCCCACATGAAAAAGGAATATCTGCGTTCAAGAACTTATTTCACACTCCAAATCTGCAAGACACAAACACCAATGACATATGCAACATTATATAATTTATCTTAACACACAGCAATTTCACATTCAACAATCAACACTACCTACAAATAAAAGGCACAGCCATGGGAACAAAAATGGCTCCCAGCTATGCCAACATATATATGCACATATTTGCTCAGAAATACATTCACACTTACACTATTATAAGTACATAGATGACATCTTTTCATTTGGCCACATGGCGAAGAGGCATTGATGGACTTCTATCAACAAAAAACCAGCTGTCACAACAGCATAAAATTCACGACAGAACACTCCACCACACACATCCCATTTGTAGATGTTTTAGTAAACGTCACAAACAATCACATCACTTTACACCAAATCCACCGATGACCACGGTCACCTTAATTTTAATAGTCGCCACCCTATCAACATAAAAAAATCTATTATATACAGCCAGTGCCTACGTGTCAAACGAATCTACTCAGACCCGACCGAGTACGAAAAACAGGTAATAATTCTGGCCAACTACTTTCTTCATAGGAATTACACCCTTAGAATAATTAAAGAATGAATTCGGAAAGCAGAACATATAAGCAGGATAAATATACTCACATACAAACGGAACACAGCATCCCCAAAAATACCAATGGTATTTGGTTACAACAATGACACAGATAAACTCCACAAACCCCTTAAACAAGTATTCAGACTACTGAAGAATGACCCCCACCCACAACACAACATACAACACGCTTCCACTCAGTGCAAAAAGACAGCCCCCAAATCTAAGGTCACTTGTAACATCCAAAAAAATTCACAACACTTCGGCACCACTAGGAAACAAATTATGCAACAAATCTAGGTGCAAAGTGTACAAAGAGATAACTACTAGCGACGTATTTACACACCCAGACACAAACACTCAATTTACACCCCCTGTGTAGATTAGATAATATATTGCACCAGCTGCGCAAAGGGTAATTACGTGGAGGAAACAGGCCGAGAGTTCTGCTTACGTTTCAACAGCAACAAACAAATAATTAGGGACACATCCACACATCACACAATAGCAATGAACCACAGCATAGACAACATGCAATGCGTACTTACAGCCCCCAACTTTTGGACAAACAACAGGAAAAGAAACTCATTCTAAGACTTAATACACATCTCCGGTTTCAATAAAGATTTGGGACCGCTAAATGAGTACTCTTTTCATAAAAAAACAGAAACCTACCAAAGACATTTCCCCACAGTGCACGGGGCAGTGTGAGTATGCACGGTGGAGGAACGGCTTAGCATCCCCCCCCACCAGAAGTTAGTTTTTGTTTACGTAATATCTTTTACTTCATTTTATTTTATTTTTTTAGATTCCACACATTTTATTTTCCGACATATTTAAGTCCATTTTCTGAGCACGCATACATGCGCACGCAAATGCACAATTGTAGACACGGGTGCGCTCCCATTCCCCCTCACAACCCCTATATACTGTAGTACCCCTCTATGAAGATATACACAATTGAGTTTATTATTATTATTATTATTATTATTATTATTATTATTATTATTGCTATTGCTATTGTTGTTATTTTTCTATTATTCAACTCCTCGTTTAAGCATTGTAATACATCTTTCAGTTTCATTTCCAACATTAAAAGTTATTAACCTCTGATATCTCTAACCAGCATATCGACCTTCCAATTATAGTGATGGCTTCTAATTTTAAAGCAATGCTTTCACCCTACACATGGCATTTACTGTATGTATGTATGTATGTATGTATGTATATATGTATGTATTATGTATGTATGAGTATATATGTGCATATAGTAATAAGCATGGGTGTGGGAGAAGAAAGAAAAATCACAATCCGAATACTTTAATAAATTTAAATATGTTTGACCAAAAATAGAAAATTAATTAAGTAAATAGTGATGAAAAGAATATTCTCGGTTTATTTAGTTGTTTCATTTCATTTTATTTATTTTTTCCAATATTATATGTTTGCATATATCAACTAACGAAATCTACAGTAGCGTTTTAAAATAAATAAATAAACGTGGGTGTGTGTGTGTGCGTGTG
This sequence comes from Euprymna scolopes, assembly GCF_053919585.1. NCBI lineage: Eukaryota > Metazoa > Mollusca > Cephalopoda > Sepiida > Sepiolidae > Euprymna > Euprymna scolopes. The sequence goes on along the minus strand of NC_136505.1, from coordinate 36,745,912 downwards.
TGTGTGTCAGTGTGTGTAGGTGTGTTCGTATGTGCAGACAATCTAGACAACCTAGACCCACAATAAATCTATAAGTCCAAGCTCTTGAAAAAGACATTCTACTTGGCCCCCACTTAGCTTATCACCTATTTCTGCTCATAAATCTCCAGCTGTATATGTAAACACGTCTATAAAAATGGGTGCGCGTATCCTGTGTATGTATGGGTACGTGAAGAAGCATATGTGGTAGTGCGCGAGTGTATATACATGTATATTCACTTAGTTTGGAATAGAGCCACACAAGTTGCTGGCCATTCCAAGACGAAAATGCTGGAAGAGTCATAGTCGTATAGATATTTACCTTAAGGGCTATACTCGTGCCCCTCTGCCCGCTAACTCATGTTTTCTATCATTCACACTGGGGAAGATCGAAGGATCGGTCGAACATATGTGCTTTTGAAGGAAACATTCTTGTTTATTTTTCAAAAGAGTTTTTGTATTATTACACGTCAACACATAGGGAATAAATACAGAAAAGATATACACATTTATATATTTTTCGTATTGATTTTTTCTTCACACACATACACACACATATATATGTATCGTTAAATATATATTATTAATATATATATATATATATATATATATATATATATATGAACAAATGATTAATAAAACGTGTTAAAAGACATCTTGAAAAAGAGTTAAAAACATATTTAATTTTAAAAAAGGAAACACAAGATAAGTGGATAATCCTTAATCCGCGGAGTTTCGAAGAAATACTCTCCTTCTCATCAGAGGGCAAGAATTAGCAAAATGCAGGATCGGATTTTGCATATAAAAGTATTTAATGAAACTACAAGTAAGTCACAGGTTTTACTTGGTTAAAAAAAAGGTGAGGTAAGGGGAACAGGAGGCAAAAGAAAAATGATAAAAAGATTTCACATGAATGGACAGTCCGGTGAAGGGTAAAAATCCAAAAATGGTAAAATCCAAAACGGTCGATTTTAAAATTTCAATCCAATGGGTAAATTCCAAATGGTCCAAAATAATCCAAAAGGCAGAGTTCCTTGGGAAAAAGCGCAAATGGAATGAATTCCAAATCATTAAAAGAAAAGTACTGGAGAGAATATTTTAAAAACACGTCTGTCAAGGCTGGATGAATAAAAAAAATAAAGGTTTAAAAAAAAAACACCCGAAAAGCGGTGACGATTTTAATTTGAAAAGCAAGGTCAAACTGACCCAGACAAGAGGCGCGAAAATTAGAGTTAATAATTAGGTCAGCTTAGATATGCACGTGAAAGTCCCAGAATTAAATTAAGAAAACTGATCAGAACAAATAAATGGCTAAGTTTATGAAATGGGGCGTCTGTTATATATATAAAAAAGAATGAAAGTAAAAAAATAAAAAATAGAAAATTATATATATATATACACACACATACACATATATATACATATACATACATACAGACACACAAATGCACACATACATGTATTAACATACACACACGCATATAAATATATATACATATATGTATACATATACAATAACACACACACACACATATATATATACAAACACACACGCATGCATAAATATATACACATATCCAAAAACATATACAAGTTAAACAAAAACATACATACTTAAAAAAAGGGGGGAGGGATAGGTCGGTATCTACAAAGGGCGGAAACAGGCAAAAAATGTGTATGTGAATGCATATAGTAAAATATAAGTAAACAAATACCTAGAATAAAAATAAGTAGGTTGATGTATATATGTAATTAATAGGTATACTTATACCATAAAACGGAGACAGCGGATGGAAAACCGGCCAAAGAAATAAAGAAAAAGCAAATAAAATTAAAAATATAAAAAGCTTAGAAGGTAAGATTATATATATATATATATATATATATATATATATATATATATATATATATATATATATATATATAAACAATGATGGGAAAAGATATATATTTGAAGTGTTAAATTAATAGCTATGTGATTTCAAATTTACCATATTCAAACTTGGACATATGTTTGCAATAGGAGATCAGTTCGTTTTTAGAGTTATTATATTACTACTTTGAGGGGGGTTATAATAGTTATAGCTTCAGATGTACAGAGGTGACAAGACTTAAATCCTGGAGTGTAAGACTTAACTTTTTTTAGGATGGTCCATTTAATTGAAAAGTGGGTATTGGCAGAGTTAAGCTTTTAAACCAGTGTAGTCAGAGAAGCTCCCTAGTTATTATTTGAATTGTGGTTATTGAAAGAGAAAGTGTGGTTTGAAATTCTTTTCTTTATTAAAGTTGAAGTAGCACCCATATATGTATATGTTTTATTAAAAGCTCGGGGTCGAAAATTAATATTAATTTGTTGATTTATACTGGGAGGAGAATTTAAATTTTGTTCATTTTGATGAACAGAGGATAGGACAGTAATTGTAGCAGGATTGGTTTGGAGGGGATAATTAGTGTTATCAGTGTTAGGATGGCTGCTATGAAAAATATTATTATTATTATTATAGCTTGTTGTATGATTGAAATAGAGGAGCTGGTTGATTCGTTTGTTGGATAAATAATTATATCAGAGGGAGGGTCGGAGGAAGGATAATTGGGGGGCAATATATATATATATATATATATACGCTATACATACATATATTTACATATAAATGTGCATATATGTGTATATTAAATATATAGATTGGGATAGGTGTAAGTCTAGCGGCACTGATGAGTTGTGATACAACAAAACAGGACTGTATGTCGATGAATAAAATATATTTTATAAATCCCCCCTCTTGGGTTGAGCACTATCGTATATAATCTCACTCGCTACTTAATTTGGCTGACAAAATGCGAAGCTCGCGGTTTGTTTACAAACAAACGTTTGAGCACTTTACGAGTGGCGGACGGATGTTTATTTAAATAGACATTCGGACCGATTAATTGCGGGCACAGCTTCCGTAGTCAGGGGGTAGAACTGCCGACTGTCATCACGACGGTTCTAGGTTCGATCCTCGCCTTGGGATAGGTGTTAGTCTAGCGGCACTGATGAGTTGCGATACAACGAAACAGGATTGTATGTCGATGACTAAAATATATTTTATATTAAATATATATGCATATATATGCATACGTATATGTATGTATATATATATATATATATATATATATATATATGAAAACTAACTGGACTACTACGATATATACATATGTATATATGTGCGTGGAAGTGTGTGTCAAATAACTGATTACCTGGAAGTAAACTTAACTAGTGATTGATTACGGAAATAAAAATCGTATGGCATGGTATTGGTTTCGTACCTAGGCAATTATCGATTACAAGTAAACATTTTCTAAGATTCGTAGATTTTCTAAGGTTATTTGACAAATTTGATACGTAACAAATAAGTTTGGAGGCGCAAAACCAAGGATATGACATAATCCAATATCTGTTTTTATAACTATATACATTGTTCACGCAGATGTTGATAATTTTTATTGTATTTATAAATAAATTATAAGTGTGCATTGTATATGTATAAGATACTATGTTATATATTCTGCATTCATATAAAATATATGCATATATTGTATGATGCATTTTATTCGAATGGACTATATATATATATATATATATATATATATATGCCTTCCAATTTCTGTGAATATCTTGTAAGCGAAATAATTATATTTGACGTACGATTTTAGTTCTGGCGGGTTGAATCTCTATTCGCTTTTAAATAACAACTAATGAAATATATTAAATCCGACAACCGTTGCTTAGTACCCTGCCCGTTGTTTTCTAAATGAAAATGGGAAAACCAACAATATCAGACTAATACCACAGAAATGCCAAATGTTATCCATCAAGAAAGTGCAAATATTAACAATTTCTTGCGATATATATATATATATATATATATATATATACATGTACTTATATATACATATTTTAAACAAGCTAGTGTGCGTAAGAAGAAATGAATATTTTGGGACGTATTCCTAATAGGGTTATTTACAATGTATGTTATGCTTTTAAGAATAACAGTTACAGTATTTGTACAGGGACTGGAAGGACGGAGTTCCATATTCGGTCTAATCATACAAAATTCTCATAAAATAGATTACTTTGGGAGTCACCACTAAACAAGTCCTAAAACCTACTCGAGGATAACGGTTAACGAATGAAAGCTGGTAGTACATTAATCACTAATGGAGTAAATTAGGTTAATTTGATTATTTATGGGGAAAGCACAAAAAGGCACTCATGTGGTATTCAACCGGGAAGCACGACAGCGGAACAGTATTCTAAAGACGATCAATTTTGTGAAAGAATATTGGGTCATGGAGTCTACGTAACGATTTATTTAAATGATGCGGAATGCTATTTTTCCTCTACCTTACACTGCTGTGGCAAAAATGATGATTCATTACTAAGCGATATCATGGATTAAAAGGATATAACAACGAAGCAATTTTTACATCCGAAAGCGGTTGGATCTACCGAAGAATACATCAGTACTATACGGAAAACCAATTCTATTCATGCTTTCTATAACAGAGAAACTCAAAGTAGAGAAATTGTCATGATTCTTAGATTTTAAAACGGTTCGAGGATAAGAGACAATCCGCCAGAAGTAAGATCTAGAGTAAAATAAAGCACAGAAGAAGGAATGAACAAGCTGACTGAATATTCCAAGCACAAATAAATCGTGGGATCAGTACGAACCAATCATGAAGGTTTGACATCACGATCATTTAAATCGTTATTTGTTATCAGCGATCTGGACGTAGTAGTAATAAGTAAGGTGATAACGAATGCGAACGAGAAAAGAAAAGTAAGCCTTCTGCAATATAGTGTTCAGTGAGAGTTGGAGATTGTAGAGAGAAAAATAAGTCGGAAGAGCCTCTGGATTTGAGAGACAGCTTAATCTCTTTTCTGATGAAATCTGCATACGACGTGTTGCCATCAGCTGCGAATCTAAAGTGCTGAAACCAGATAAAATGTGAGGATTTAAACAGAAGGTTACCGTAAAGCATATCCTCTGTCACAACCCCCTAGAATAGATTGATGGGATGTAGAGTTTTAACATATTGGAGTGGGAGCCCGAGGGGTCATCGAGAATGGTTTCGTTCATCTACTGAGAAGAAGATACACGCAATCTTATAACAACAAACTGGTAACAGAAATATAAACAACAAACAAGAAAGCTTCGATGTGGTTGCAGCTTCAGAAAAATGACAAGAACAGGAGAGAACACTCGACATTAAATTAAACGTCAGACCAATGGAAACATGACAACACCCGTAGTGATTTGTTGCAGAAAGAAGGAGCCAGAAGCAAACAAAGAGAGACACTTCTGAAAGAAGGGGCGGCACAGCGCCAGTGCACCAGTTGATGATAAGGTGCTAGAACTAGCTGGCACAGTATCTTCCTAATGACGTCACTATTCTCGTGGGTCTGCTGAGGACGAAGCACCGTAGAAAGTGTTAAACTCCCTTTACAAAACATCGTACTTTAATGAATGTTTAAACTATTGTGATATTTATTAATGATCGTAAATAAAGAACATTATAAATTACTTGGTATTTAAGCGCATAAATTTGAATGGTTATCTTTGGGCGTCAGAATTTAATCACGATTCACAACCACGAATGTTCTCAACCACGATTGAAGAACCTTTGTTTTAAAATCACTGATTATTCTCCATTCACTTTTTTTGTCTCATCAAAATTTCTTTTCATATTCACTTTCTTAAATGGCAAATGAATGAAGGAATTAAAAAAAAAACAACAATTCATTATATTTTTTCGCAAATTATTGACAAGAGATAATTATTTTATTGTTTCCTTAACGAGTTGAAAAGGACAAAAAAGAAACATTTGTTTTCTGTGTCAAAACATTTCTGTAAAGAAGAAAGATATTGAATATTAAGGTTATTGGGTTTTACGTAGCGGTGTTTATGAACAGATATTAGAATACGTTCCCCGGAGGACAACGGAACGCCGAGGTGAAGTTGATGACGAACTTAATGCTATTCTTGAAATAGATGGTCATATTTATGATTTGACTTTATTTCAACATAGATATTTGTTTTAGCAAACATTAGTATATAACATTACTACTAACAACATTACTATGAAGGGTGTATAATTGACAAAATGCCACGCACCTATCTGCTAATTTAGACTCAATGCGTTTATTACCAATGCAGTTTCATAGAAAAACGATGTGTCTTTAGTAAGTTTCCGGACCCTTTTTGTACAGGCAGTAAAAATTATCACCGACACTGGAAAATTCAGTATGTTTTAGCTATATATCTTATGAGATGACCGACCATTTTTTTTTTTATAGTTTTAGGTTTACATGAACAGCTACAACTAGAATTTGAATACGCTTTACTAAAACCTGATTGCCGCAGCTAGTGAATTTCAAAACTGAAAATGCAATCTGGACGCGAGGACACTTAAGATAAAAACTAGAAAAATGCAACAGAAACGTATGGAATGATTCAGACTGATTTTTTACTATATTATAGGAATCGAGACTCAGTTTTTGAGTAGCATAAGAGATTCGAGGAAGGCAGGGAGTTTCTGAGGGATAGTGAGAGGTATGGGAGAAGTAAGGAAGTCACACTATCAGAGTGTATTGGCCAAAAAAAGTATTTCAGAGATAAGGACCGGTGTGTGTCTATAGAGTTAGATAGAGAGTTTTGATGTCACTGTGGATACTGTGCACACAATTATTCGCGACGAATAGAAGATGCAGAAAATCTACACAAAGTTTGGCTCAATGGTGTCCTACCCTTCTCACAGACTATTTGACCAATATTGGCATCAAGACTCTCATCCTTCTCATAGTCCAGATCTTGTTTTCTGTGACTAAGATTTATTGCCTAAGTTCAGATAAAATATTAAAGGCTGTCGTTTAAAAAAAAATGAGGAGGTGGAAAAATATCCAACAAGAGTCATTGACACGCTCACACAGTTGGATTTCAGTAATGCCTTCCACACGTTGGGGAAAAACTTCAACGAGTGATATGTGACCGGAGGAGATTACTTCAAAGAGGACGGGTATCTTATTTCTATTTTGCCCGACTGTCAAGTGTGAGATGCTCGCAGAAAACACTCGTTTGTCTCTTTTCTCGACATGTGGTTATTTCCTCTGTAGTAAAGCCGAGCGTCTTGAGCTTTCCAGCCTTTTTCTCTTTATGTCTGAAATAAAAAGACAATTAAAAACAACAGCATACTTCTGCTTTATTTTTATTTCCATGGCTGGTGTTCGTCTGAGCTTCAATCTATGACCCCCATCGCCAAACTTTCACGAAAAACACTCGTCTAACTGAAACCACTGTCAATAATTTCCCCACTCTTTAGCTGTTCCTAAACCAAAACGTACATTCCATAAACAAAGCTTCTTTCTTAAAACTGCACGCCTATGAAATTCTCTTCCGTTTGCCTGTTTTCTATTTGACTACAATTCGATTGTCTTCAAGTCTACCATAAACAAATTCTTGATGAACTGTCCCCTTAAGTAATCCAATTTACCAAATTTACACTACTAAGGATTACTATGGTATGATTCAATTGACTACTGTACACTTAATAATCCTTTTTCTGGTGACCCCTATGTAAAAAGGAAAACAAATAGTTACATAAATTGTTGTGGAATTTAATTTACTGTGTGTTGCAATTTGTTGCTAGTATATCAAGTAGATGATACAACTCTTGTTTTTTTGTCACGTACTTCAGTTCATCACGACACTATCGATTTATGTCTATTAAATTCTAAACTTTGATTTCCCATAAGATTATTCACTCTCAACTACATTAAATCGAGATTTCCGATATTTAATTTACATTTAATCACTAGTATCTAGATATTATTACAGTCATTGTTCTGAATATATAAATTAATATTATTTAATGATAGACTATAAAGTATACAATATAGTACCTATTTACTATGCCTCCCCACGGGACAGAGTTAGACACCAGGGTCGTTTTTTAACGTGGAGAAAAGGTACAAAAATAAAAATTGTCTCAGTCGTGAAGGATTTCTCCTCCACCGAAAGAGAACAAAAAATAGAAGTGCAGCATCTGAAGAACAGATACTACACTTTGATCTTGTCCCGAAACACAATATAGTAACCCATAAATGGAGAGTTAAGCTGTGCGACAGTTTCAGATGAAGATTACCTTAAAATAAATCAAGTATCTGACTTCATACTGCACGAAAGCAGCATCACTGAGTTGAGTGTAATTAAGCGATAGTTGCCTACATATTACAATTTGCCTACATATTACAATTTCAAGATAGTCAGGTCTTGATGTGAGCAAATCGATTATGAACAAAGTAAAAAAATATATTGCTGCCGTACCTGATTAACTGCTTTTACTGGTTGAGGGCGTAAAATATGAGGTTCGATGTGAGAACAGATACTACACTTTGTAATTTATTTAATCAACATTGTACCAGAAGGATTACTAAACGCACTACCCCCTCCGTTGTTTTACTCTGAAAGTAAAAATCGCAATTTTTATCCTATCGAGGATTATTTTTCGACTATCAGTTTGACAGAAGTGAACTATTATGACTAATGCTGTCCTTCCACGCATAGCATAAAAGCAGAGAAATCAAACTACTCTATTTTCTGTTACTCGTAATCCATTAACATTACTAAAAAGCAAATACAACACAAACGGCAATGCTGCTTCTTTATTTTTAGTGTTATTGTTTTTTCTTTTAGAACTACTTTTTAGGACAATGCCATTCTTTTCCGAAGATATCGACAGTTTTCTTAAACATTTTCTAATCTCAACCACACGAAGGACACACACATCACATGCACTCGTATTTTTCTTTATTAAAAAAATATAAACATAAATCTATATGATTCTCATGACAAACACCAGTCAAAGGGAAACGGTCACCGACGAGATTCATCACTGTCAATGTATAATGTATAAATAGAATAAAGAAAGCAATGCATGAGAATTAGTTGTCCATATTGTGATTCTAAACATAATGCAGCAGTTAAAATTACATGCACATATTTTCTCTGTGTGAGAGGGATTGTTGATATATAAGAACATGTCTACTTATAGAGAAGAAAAAAAGGCATACTAATAAGAATTCACACGGACACCCGATTTGATTGGATTCACGACTAAAGGACGTTGAATCATTTAAAATGCAGGGTAAATTCAATCTGTTGTAAAAAGTCCACTATTCATCGCAAGTTACTATCCGGTCGAGAAACAGATCGTTCTTGTTGCGTGAAAGGGAAGATGCCACTTCCTAACGTCGTTTCGTTTTGTATTCGTTCAATTGGTGAGGGCGCCATTTATCACGTTCTTAGTGTTTCCCATCAATTTCATGTTGATGAAAATCGTTGTATAAGTTAAGTATAATACAGAGCCATGTTCTCTAACAGTTGTCTCTATAGGCTTCGACTAAGACTCTTAGTTGATCATTGTCAATATCCGATGGCCGACCACTACGCTCATGATCTAAAAGACTATCGTCGCAGCCACGAAAGTTCGTAAACCACTATTGTGCTGTGCGTTCAGTAAAGGTCCTTGGGCCAAACGCTTCGTTGATATCGCCCGTGGTGTCAGCAGGTTTTTGTTCTAGCTTGAATTGAAATAACACACACACACACACACACATATATATATATATATATATATATATATATATATATATATATATATATATATATATATATTAGTAATGGGAAAATTTTAAATATTTTTTTTCCCGATTCAAATGCAAATATTAAAAAAACCCTTTCTGATTCCGATGGTTTTGTAATATCTCCATATATCTATATATCTACAAAAGTGAAAGTGTCTGTCTGTCTGTATGTTTGTCTGTGTACATTTCACTACAAAATAACTCTGTCAATTTTCAGTCTACAGACTCGAAATATTATATACAGTGTAGTGAGATTTTGAAAACTCTTTTTTATCAGTTTTCGACCAGAGATTTAGCTTTTAAGGGGTCAATATGTAACGATTTGAACTTTAAGAACTCTACCAAACTTCTCCCTCAATTTTGGATTGAAACATTTGAAATTTTAGATATAGGTTTCTTGGACATCGATATAACTTGATTTGAGCCCCAAACAATTACTTTTAGGGGCTCATAATAGGGGTCAAAGTTAAAAAAAAAAACGTTGACCTCTGCGGTCTCTACCAAATTACTAAGAAAATGTCTGGTCTAAATATTTGAAATTTTTCATAAAGAGTATTCAGAGATAGGGAAAGCTTTTTAATCCGTGTGTGTCGAAAATTTTAGCTACAAATATATAAATATATGCATGTATGTTTGAATGTTTGCCTAAAACTTTTGACATAGGCGACAACTTTTCACAAGTTTAGTGTCGTTTTGAAGCTCTAGCCTTCACATAACAAATATCGAAGAATGAACTAAAAACATTAATTTTTCACCCTCAACAGGGCATTTTTCTACAGGAAGAGTTCGCCTTTTCTGCCGATATTTTCGAAAATCATCCTCTTCTTTCGATTGTCTTGCCTTAATTTAAACCTACGTCACTTCAGGTTTGTTCGTAGTTGTAACAGCGAGGACGTCACGTTTTTTTCACGCTCTTTTCCTCCTTCGCGGTACGGGTTCGATCCTGCCTTCCTACTAACACTTTATTTTTTCCTTTTTGCTCAACACACGTCCAAACACCCGGGCGTGCTAGTTCTATAAATATGCAAAAATAGGAAGGGGTGAAGAGAATCAGCTAATGGAATGCAAAAAGAAAAAGAACACAGTTAAGAAACAGAATATTTAACAAAATCAGTTCCATGTAAACAATGAGCATATACATTATAATGCTACTGTTTTATGATTACAATAACATCAACAACAACAACTACAGCAACAACTACAACAACAACTACAACAACAACAACAACAATAATAATAATAATAATAATAATAATAATAATAATAATAATAATAATAATAATAATAATAATAATCGGTTTACCTACAATGTGGAAATTACTTACTCCACAACTGAGGAAACAAATTTATCATAACCAGGAACTACTCCCAGAGTAACCGAACGGATGCAAAAAGGGAAAAGAGGGTCACCTGACCTATAATACATAAACCAAAGGATTCTGAGGAAGGTCAAAAGTAGGAAACAGACTATGAGAAATCATATGATAGAATCCCGCAAGGATTGATAAGAAAATACCCGAGAATGTACAAAATACTAGGTAAGATAATCAACTTGATGGAAAATGCAATGAGGACATTGAGACTTGAACTGACAGCTGATGAACAATATATAACTGACATCAAAATATAAAGAGAGACCTTCCAACGTGATACATTATCACCTTTACTGTTCATTATAGCCATGATGCCCCCGGAGAACATCCTAAGAAACTGCAAAGCCGGATAAGAGTTCACTAACACAGAAGAAAGAAAGAACCACCTAATGTACATGCATGAACTGATACTGTTGCAAAAAAAAATCCAGAACTAGAAACACTAATAAACACGACCAGAATATTTAACCAGGATATCCAAATAGAATTAAGTATGAAAAGGTGCGCACTGGTAACCATGCGGAGACGAAAACTTGAAACAACAGAATGTATAGTACTGTCCAACTTAACGGAAATGAGAGCACTGAGCATGGTAGCTACAAATATTTGGGAGTGCTGGAAGCAGACTCCAGGAAAGCAACAAGAAAATTAGAAACGAATATCTCAGTAGATCAAGAAAACACCTACAAACTAAACTAAATAGTCGAAACCTAATTAAAGGAATAAACACGTGGACAGTGCCACTAATGTGATGCTTTGGGCCGTTTATAAGCTGAACCAAAGAATAAGTAAGGAATCGTGACGAGAAGACCAGGAAACTCATGAGGATTCATAATGCACGACACCCGAAGGATGATACTGACCGACTATATGTGAACAAGAAAAAACGGAGGAAGAGGGCTGGTCTGCATAGAAGACAGTGTAAATAGCACACACACACACACACAAACACACACACAGCTACAAATAAACGAATTAGAAAAATACATAATGCAGTACACCAAAATAATAATTACTGCAGCAAGAGACGAGATAAAAAAAAGATACGAAGAATAAGACGAGGAAAGAAAAATGGGAATCAAAACAGCGACGTGGACGATTCCAAACCGGGAAACTGAATCACAAATAAGAACCGCACAAGATGACGCAATTAGAACCAATCACATCAAAACAAAGATTGATAGAACACAACAAAAACGACAGATGTAGACTCTGCGGACAAACAGATGGAACAATAAACCACATAATAATTGAATTCGGCATAATTATCGCAAAAAGAAATATAAAGATAGACACGTATCAATTGGGAAGCGAGTACATTCGATGTTATGCATACAATTGCATCTTTAACACAGAGAGAAATGATAACAATACAAACTGGCAGCAGTACTGGAAGATGAAAGTCACAAGATCCTATGCGGCATTAATATGCAAATGAACAGAAAGGAAAAATCCTGCTAGATTGTAGATTTTTCCGTTCCAGCAGATAAGAGAGTGAAGCGAAACTAAACACGGAATTGGCCAGAGAACTGAGAGGTCTGAAAAATAAAGAAAGCAAAGATAACACCGCTGATAATGATAATAGTAGGAGAGCTAGGTAAAATACCGAACAACTTTGAAAACAGAACGGGAGAGATTGGAATCAGAGAGATGGCAGAAGAGATGCAAAGGATACAACGACTATCGATAATGAAAACGGATGAAATATTAAGGAAACCCCTTGAATAACGAGAATAATACACATGAACACATGCGTGAGCCAAACAAACTGCTGCGGAGGCAAAACATGAAGAAGCGTTACAGGGAATGACGAACGTTGAAGCTGCACACCAACAAGTTTTATATCGCCATTCCGCATCCCCTCCCGTTGTACCATCACTGCCCCCCAAAATTGTGATACCAAATAGCCTTGAAGGGTAAAGGAGGATGGCAAGTGAGTGCTGGCAAAACCACCACTGAACAAGTGCGAAGAGAACTGTGACCTTGGGGAGGCTTAAAGCCACTCAAATTCCAGTATAGACTAATGGCCTCTGCCAGCGAGAAATCAATGGTGAGAGGATGTTGCGATAACGCAAATTTATTTGCGAATGCTATCGAAGAAGGTGGTGAGGGCTGGACGTCTGGGAATACTTTTTGCCACTCAGCTTCCAGGGAACACCACAGGTTTTTAAATCAGATCTTTGATGACCCGTTAAAGCTTCATATGAATCAATAATAATAATAATAATAATAATAATAATAATAATAATAATAATAATAATAATAATAATAAAAATAATAATAATAAAAATAATATTAATAATATTAATAATAATAATAATGATAATAATCACGTCTACTGACCCAAAAATCGAAATAAAATAATATTAGAACAAAAACATGTTCGCTCGATTGTTGACATTTATTTGATGTGGTTCTATCAGCGTTTATTAAATTTTCGATTTGGAACGGTTATCAAGGGTCTTTGTGAAGGACTTATGGACAGGCATTTTAATTTTAACTCAACAGATCAAACAGCAAGTTCGTTTTGAACTAAAACAATCTCTACAGCGTCAGGTTGACAAAAATGTTTGCGGCTTTTAACTTTTAAACTTAGCTGAACATATTTCGTCTCAAACAAAAATGCATTTATAGAAATCTCAATTCGTTCAGTTGCTGGAGGATCGGTTTAGCAACATGTGGAATTACCGTACAGGAAACTTGGGCCTTTTTACTGACTAACGCTATTTTTTACTGACTAACGCTATTTTTTTTCTCAAAGATTCAAATGCATTTCATCCACGTTTTTTTGTGTTTTTTTTACAGTAGGTTACTGCCGTAATAATTTCACTTGCATTTAAACAATTGTAATGAATGAAACCTGTCGCAGACCACCAAACAGTTAGATCAAAATTAAAAATTCCATAAGAACGTTTTTCTCAGCCTAATAAGGTTAAATGACACATATAGGTAGAAATTAGGAAACATCAACCCAAAAGAACAGTCTGAAATGACTTATATAACATACATTACAACCATGTAATCCCTATAACCACCTACATAGAAAATGCTGCTGTGAAACCTGACACAGTTATATGAAATAAGTCAGAGAGAGTTGCAACCTTGGTTGAAGTGAGTGTTCCTAATGATGGAGGTCTGAACAGAGCTGAAAACGAGATATAGACCACATATCAAGGACTCATGTATGATATGAAAAGAAACTGGAATCTTAGGGAGTTATCAATCATACCAGTTATTACAGGTGCCACAGGCTTAGGAAGAAGAACCTGAAGTCCTTCCTAACTAATATTCCAAGTGCAAAAGGGATCCAGACAATTGCACTTAAGGGAACAACGAGGATACTAAAAAAAGCTTTCGATTGGTTTCAATAAAAAGCAGCGCAATGTTGACAGCTTGTTTGGCTGCCCCATACACAGCGTTATAATCTGTAAAGAATGAAAAATAAAACAAAATTGTAGAAAGGTCTTGCATATTTATTTTTCATCTCTTTTTTGTTTTGTTAGTTAGAGTAACATAATTCGGAATATTATTCTCTTTTTTTTGGGGGGGGGTCTAAGTTTTTATGTAGATTCAATTTTCTTTTTACTAAGGTCAATTTCCAAATGTTTTCCATTTGTGTATTTTAACTATGATTTTGATAACTTATTATAAGAGTTATATATATATATATATATATATATATATATATATATAAATATGTATACTTGTGTCAAAAGCGAATGTATACTCTAAACATTAACTATTTCAGACGAAACCGATGATAGATAGTGTTCAGACGGTGACAACGAAATTGAACAAGTTTTTCAGGAGCATTTGAGGACTTTCTAAAAATTCTAGGGAATATGTACAAAAACGCTTTACAAAAGTATGTTTACAATAATTGACCGATAAATAAAGTAAATTAGACTCTGAACATGTTAAATGTGACAGTGTGGGTTCTGCTTCATTGTTTTACGTCAAAAAAATAATTAAAATAATCGTTTTTGAATCAAAAACTAGGATTAATTCTTATCGATCCCGATACCGACTCGGATATCTAAAAAGGTCCCGATTTTTTCCGATTCTCGATTCAGATAAATCGTCTCAACAAAACACGATTTAATACCCTGAAAAAAAAAATCTTCAGAAAACCAACTGATTTTCCTCATGATAATATTAGAACTATGACACATTCTTAGAAGAAACTAATAAACGGATTGAAAATAATAATTGACTTATAATGGATTTGTCCAACGAATAGCACAGTAGTAAATGTATTTTTCTTATAGCCTTACAATCTGGTAAACTATATATATATATATATATATATATATATATATATATATTATAGATAGTAATAGACCAAAGTCTAAAATAACAAAGCCTAAGTTAGATGTATTAATCTTTTAAGGTATTCTGGTCAGAGTATTGCAGATACATGATACAATCGATAGGTGTTGTTACCTATAGTTATATTAATGTAGAGGCTGAAAGATTAAGAATAATGAAATTAATCTGCTTCATAGGGAGAAACGTAACAAAATCAAATTATGTATACGATCGTTTCAGAAACGATTTCCATTTACTCACTCAATATTTACACATTTAATATTGAGAAATAAATATTTTTTGAGATATCGTCTCCTCGTCAGCACAAATAGGGAACGGTTATGACTAGAAAAGACAGCAAGTTGAAACTAGCGTTTTGGAAGTAGTAATGCCTGGCGAACCTAGAAATTAATTAGAAAACGGGAAAAATGGATAGCAATAAAAAAGTGAAGTTTAATTCTTTTTTTATAGTCTATCTAAAAAAAATAATATAACGGAATGTCTAGGTGATACAATTAAACTATTGTATACTGATGTTTAATTGGTCGAATGAGACAAATAATTACATTTTTTATTTCCTGTTTAGGAAAGATTTTTATAAGGGAGAAATTAACTATAAGAGAGGTTTAAAAGAGTATGAAAATTAATTTCATATAATTTTTCTATAAGATATAATAAGATATAAACAAAATTAAGGACTTATATTTACTACAAAAAATAAAAATAAAATAGGTACGTTAGTGTTGGAGTGATTCCATATTATTTTATAAATCGGAAGGAGGTTTTCGATGTGTAATGTTTTATTTTTGTCATGTCCTCGGTCACTCATTTTAAAGAGTAATCGTTTTTAAGGAATATTTATTAATAGTAATGTTCATTTTTATTAATTAAGATGGATCAGGATATTTTTCTAAATCTAAAATGACGGAAATTTTGATAGAGTGTTGGGATAAATAAACATGCCTTTAAAACCTAAATTAAGAAAGGGTATAATTGCTTTTAAATAGATGCTTATGTCGGTTATTTTAATTCTAAGTGGGCTCATTTTAAAATATATATGAAAGAGATATATTTGTAAGTGGGTTTTGTTATTTCAAGTAAATGTTAATGTTTGTTTATTGTGTTCTTTTTTAGAGAAAAATTATGTAAGTTTATGATTATTGACTATTAACCTCCTATGAACTAATTTTCCCCTTTGATTTTGTCCTTAATAGGATTAAAATTCAAGACATTTCATGCAAATGTAATATCCACAAACTGCAGCAAAATACCTGAAGTGTTTTATAGGCCTATTACCTCTCTACTTCCTCGATAATCGCAGATTCATATATATTTCTGCTGAGAGTTCACGGTCAAAATCGATTACAATCAATGGAAGTGGTAAAATCTCTTCTCTCTAATAAATTTATTATTTCCCCGCTACCACTTAACACCGTTGCGGGATCGTTCACAAGGAACAGTTACAAAGGAACACCGGTTTGGGGTTTCTTTACTTTGTAGTTGCATAAAAAAAATGGAATTAACCGAATCGAACGGTTACTTATGCCAGGTTATTTTTTCGCTTTTCGCTGTGTTTTTTGTTTGTTTGTTTGTTTAGTTGCTTGAAAAAACTGGAATTTTTTCACTTTTCCCTGTGATCTTTATTGTTTTTGGTTTTCGGAACACGTTTTTCCATGATTTTTTCTTTTTCTTTTTCCGATTTCTTTTTGAAAGAAGATTTATCTTTGTCTGCTGTTTTATTATTGTTTTCGTTTTGCCGATTTTTTTTCTAAGAAATTTTACATCGCTTTTTTTAATTCGCTTATTCTTCACTGTACACCCCCTTACACACAACGCCACGTACACCCACTAGTGCAATATAAGTCTTAGTTACTGATTCATTTTGGGTAAGTTATTTTTATTGTGCATTTACTTTATTAAGAAGGTTCAAATTATTAAAAGTTGACCATCTGCTATGTATGCATCAGGATAATACTTTTTCTTTATGTTTTAAACATGTTGATTAGGGAGGGTCGTTGAATTTCAGTTTATCCAGAGTTTCAAATCTACAGAGAGGACAAAAATTAGAACCAGGTTTATATATTCTAAAAGAGCTTAATGTTTGCCTTTCTATACTGAAGATAATTGACATCTATTTTTATGTTGTATATATATTTTGATAGGATTGTCTTGTTATTCGAGGATCTATTATTAAATGCGTGTCGGTGTGTAGAAATTTGTGCTCAAAGACAAGACATAGATGACAATTGAACATTGAAAAACCTGCTCACGGTTTAAAAAAACAGTATGAAATCATTTCCATAAAAAATGTACTTTATTTTTTTTATTTTAAGTATGTGTTTAGGGAGATCATTGATGTAGATCAGGAAGAGAGTTGGGCCCAGTGCTCCCGCATTAATACTGCAGGCCTCTGATTTTTGTCCATCAACCACTACTCTTATGAGCCTATCAGAGAGAAATGATGTAATGATAGAGAGAATATTTCCAGTTATACCGTAGCTAGAGATCTTGTGAAGTAGGCCTTTATGCCATACCTTGTTGAAGGCCTTTGATATGTCAAGAGCAATTGCCCTGGAAAGGAAGCCTTGGCCAAGAGATTCACTAATCCTATGAGATATAACCGTTAGCATATCTGCGGTAGATCTTGCAGAACGGAAACCATATTGTGTGTCACTAAGAAGTTTATTTCTGTTGAGGTAGTTGACTATTATTGGATTCAGCAAGACGGGTGTTTCTTGTGAAAGATTGGCGAGGGGGGCAGAGATTGGAGTTCAGATGAGCATCTGCCATGGAAATTTATTATTAACTTTTTGTTATAATATAATACTTTATTTTTGTTATAATATAATATTTATTTTTGTTTATAGCTTATTTTATCTTATAGAAAAATTATCTAAAATCAATTTTGCATACTCTTTATACCTCACTTATAGCGAATTTCTCTTAGTAAGATCCTACCCTAGCATAAAAGAAAAAATGTAATTATTTTTCCTCATTTCACTATTCGACCAATTAAAATCATTGTGCATGAGCTTAATTTCACCATGAAGACACTTTATATAATACTCTTTTTACACGAAATATAAAATTAAACAAAAAAAGTATTAAATACCACCTACATTTTTTCTTTTTTATTGTTAAACCAATTTTTCTTTTTCGAATTAATTTCTAAAATCACCAGCCGAAATCACTTCACAAACGCGAGTTTTAATTTGATGTCTTTTGCAATTTTTGCCCCGCCTTGTGCTGACTTGAACACCATATCCAAAACTATTTGCTTCTTAATATTTTATTTGTAAATACTGAGTGAATAAATGGATATCGTTTCCGAAACGGTCGTACACAGCATTTAATTTTATGTTTCTCCTTATGAAGCAGATTAACAATTTCACAATTGTTAATCTTTCATTCTCACTCTCTCGCTTATATATATATATATATATATACATATATATATATATACATATATATATGTACATATATATATATATTCATGCATGGATTGGTACGAATTATCAGTGTTGGTAGATGTAGTAAGTATATTCATTTCGGGATTTGAAACTAAAATGACCAGTTACAGACGAATGCAGACAACAGTAAGAGTACCTAATACCATGTGAGAAAAGACATCGTTAATTACTGTGGAACAAATTTAAGTCTATTTATTTAATGTCTCTATTTTCATTATTTTCCTGCGTGTATAAATTGTTATTTCCGGTCCCAGTCGTATTCGTATCACTTGATACATAGCAGACCCCCATATATATATATATATATATATATATATATATATATATATATATATATATATATATATATGTATATATATATAATATATATATGTGTGTGTGTGTGTGTGTCTAATAAGACATTGATAAACTTTGAAACGATGGGTGAAAAGACCAGAAGTTTGTTACGCGAATCTATCTTAATATATCAGGTTTTCCCATTTGTTCTGTCCGACTTCATGAATAAAGAAAAGAAGTGATCAAATGTTACAGTTTATTTAAGATTTTAATATCAATATACTTTCCTTGGTTATCTGTGACTTTGTTCCATCTATTAACAAGCTTATTAATTCCATTATTATAACAACCATTTCCCGTTGACCTGAAGAACTAACAAATGTCAGTTTCAATATCTTTCTGCGTTACAAAAATGTTTATTTCCAAATGATTTTGTTAGCAAGGAAACAAATGGTAGGTTGAAGGAACAAGGTCAGTAGAATGGAGTAGATGTGGAATTATTCCCAAACCAAGTTCTTCGATCTTTTGTGAGGTGATTCTTGCTGCGTGCGCTCGTGTACTCTCCTTATAAAACACCACCCCTTTTCGATTAACTAGAGCAGGTCTTTTCTCCTTAAAAAGCTTCTATTAAACGCTCTAATTGCTGACGGTAGATTACAAAGTGGCTTATTCCTTGAGAATTCCACCATATTGAAAGAAGAGCCTTATTGCGTTGAGGCTTACTTTCCGGTTGTGGCTGAGGTATTTCCTCTTTACCAAGCCATTGTCTTCGACGATTAACATTTTGATAAAAAATGCATTTTTCCTCACAAGTCACAAGTCTATCCAAAAAATTTGAAACAAGTTAATGGAGAGAAGAGATATGTCGGCTCGGGATTCGAGATTGATTTCAGACAATTCATAAGCACCAATTTTCCAAGTTTAGGAACTTTTCCAAGTTGTTTAAGATGACAATGAACCTTTGTATGGTTTGAACTCAGTTTTATTGTCAATTCCTCAACTGATAAAGCAGGATTTTCTTAAAGACCTGCTTCAAGAAACTTATGATCAAACTCAACTGGACGCCCAGTTCGATATTCATTTTTAAGAGTGAAATGTCCACTTGTAAATTTCGCAAATCATCCCCTGTAAGTTATTTCATTCACACACTCCTTTTCATAAAGTGAGTGAATATTTCTAGCCGCTTCAGCTGCTGAGTTTCCTTTCTTGAATTCATGAACCATTATATGCCTTTAATGATTTTTAGGCACTTCCATGTTAGTAGGGTTGTAATCAAGAAAATTTAAATTTTATCGTTCTGTAAAAATGTAATCAGTTAAAATTCATCTAAACATAAAGATATTAATATTACACAATATACATAATATTTTTTTAAGATTTTCAATTTAAAAACAAAGGTTAAAATTCGGACAGAACTTATGTGATGACCTGATATAAGGAGCATCGTGTCTATAAAGATAATAAGTGCAGATTTTGATGTCAGTGTAAAAAGTGTACACAATTTCTAGCGACGAACTGAAAATGCGTAAAATTTACGTGAAGTTTGTCCCAAGAGTGCTAAAAGAAAATCAGAAACAAAAACATTCTCATGACAGCAAGGAGGTGGTCAAGCTGATCAATTCAGATACCGTAGTTTTTGATGCTCTGGTAACCTGTGATGATCCAGAGAATAAGAGACAGTGTTCCTAAAGGAAGCATGCTGGTTATCCTAGATCCAAGAAGGCCAGACAGAACAAATCCACCCAGAAAATTTTCAGGAAGTACAGGAAAAAATCAGGTTAGTGGCATTTCCTCCTCAACAATGCAAACCCATTCTTTTCACATACTATTTGACCAAGATAAGAATCAGTTCCTCATCTGTCTCATAGTCAAAACCTTACTCACTATGACTTTTGGTTATTCCCTAAGATCAAGGAAAACCATTCGAGGCTGTCGTTATGAGACAATTTAATAGATGAAAGCGACTGTGATGAGGGTCATTGCCACGCTCACACAGGGGACTTCCATGAAGCTTTCAAACGTTATTAAAATGGTACAAGTGCATTCCAGCCGGTGGAGATTACTAGTAAGCAACCCGAGTTTATGTGTTTACTATAAATAGTCTTGCTTGATGAAAAAGATCTGATAACTTAATGAATGCTTACATTTGAATTGGGGAGATTAAGCCTTCTAAGCAAAGAAAAACCGCGTATTATTGTGTTCTATAGAATAAAATGTTATAGGAATAAGTTTTATTGTGATGGACTTGTTTGCCGGAGAGTATAACGTTGTGTCTCATTGCATTCTGAAGCATTCATGAAAGACTGTTACGTCTCTGTGACAGCTCCTCGGGTTAAATAAGGTTTGCACAACTATTGAATTAAGGAAATGACTCGTCGCTTACTTAAAACATGTCGTTAATTACACACTAAGAATACTATACTGTTATGTAATCAGTCGAACTAAGAAAGTATCGATCTATCTATTTAGTTACTTATTTCTGTATCCATCAATCGCGGTCTATCTATCTATCTAACTGAAGAGATGGACGTGAGATGAATATGAAGAATATTTATAAGATCTGTCAAAATATGGTAAATCATATTGTAGACAAAATTACGCGAAAGGCTGGTCAGCTGATCGAATTTGCGTGTGAGTTACGTGATCAGGTTAGCGGGACATCAGAGAGTTGGAATAAAAAGCGGATGGTTTAACAGGCTGCCCCCCCTTCACTGAGGCGGGAGCTGATGTGTGTGAAAATAAAGACCTAGAAGTAACCAAGCAAGCAAAGATATTAAATGTTCTTTCTTCTGCGATCGACACCTGGAAAGTTAATAAAAACTCTATAAAACCAATCATCGTTCTTGGAATTCAATGTGTTTCGTCCAAACAGGGTCCAGCTTCCGCTCCAAGAGGAAGATGAATTTTAGGTGGAGAAGATCAACGATACATGAAGTTTAGGTATATTCAAAATACAAGTATCATGCACACACACACACCTTGCATATGAATAGATATGAGTATATCATAAATAGACAGCAACAACAATTTTAGGGTTCAACTCGTTAAGAAGCAACGATAGACATTTAATGACACGTATACACATCAGGATGAACCATTCGTTTAAAGTACGCATATCAACATTTAGAAAACTCTACAACATACACCGTTTCGGTACCTTTTTGGTACACAAGAATATAACACCACCCTCAGTTGAAACATTAACGCTTGCAAAAAGAAGGCAGCATGCATCTTATTAAAAATATATAATTTGTTTTTACATTTAAGTTTCAGAGAAAATATAATAAACTCGAAGATTTCGCATACTGACGCACGCGCGTACGCACGCACGAACGCACGCACGATGTTTCGAACAAAATTTAAATTACAGTTGCTAAATGTTTGACGTGTTAAACAAAAGCGAGATAGAAAAAGAGAGATAGAAAAAATGACAAAAACAGAAATGGGATATATATATATATATATATATATATATATATATATATATATATATATATATATATATATATATATATATATATATATATATATATACAGGGTGTCCACAAAGTCTGGCTACATAATGTAACCAGACTTTGTGGAAGCATCCTCTAGATTATGTAGCCAGACTTTGTGGAAACTCTGTATATATATATATATATATATATATATATATATATATATATATATATATATATATATATATATTAAAAAATACAGACGAAATGTTACTTCAAAAGATGTAGAATACTAGTTAAATTGTTTCAATTTTTCTTAATTTTAGCGATACGTCGATGTTATAAACAACTGTCAAATTCAGCCAGAACAAATCCCATCGAATTGTACCAGCTTTTTTTTTAATATGCATGTTTAATTATAACATTCTCACTTCGTGAACCATGACTATTATGTTAAAGCACCACCACCACTCGCATATCGTGGTTTATCATTGTGTTCCACTGTTAATGAAAGTTTCGTTTGTGTTATTTTATGTTCACATTGAACAAAAATAAAGCCAATTGCAGTAGTAATAAAAAGGCGAGTACTTGCCACAGAAAGAATCTACCATAAAATAAACAGAGTACTACGAGAAGACGTCGGTGAGAGAAAAATGTCGGAACAAGAAATCAACCTAAAGTAAAGTCATATAAAATTGTTTAATAAGGACATACTTTAAAAACAAAAGAATAACACTTTCTTTATTAATATTGTATATCGCCTGTCGCAAATTAAAATGTGTGCGTGGAGAGAAAGCATATTTCTTAAGTTAGCATCATCCATTACGCCACAAAATGCTGAATATTATTCAATTTATTACGAATACGGTAAAAGATGAATTTTTACAACAGATGTTGTTCTCGTTTAGCTCAACCGTGATTCACGGTTTGGTTTGTCTGTTTTCGAAATGCGTTTTTTTTTTGCATGTAGTATTTGCCTGAATATATTTCTGTTTTATCGAAATATATGCATTTTCCATCAAGATCGGATAATTTTAATACATTTCTAATGAAACACAGTATCTCTGATTAAAAATTCAATTATAATTATTTTTTCTTGTTCTACGAAATTTAACAAAATATTCTTGCTTTTATTCGGACAATATTAATATTAATAAGCATTAATACTAATAAACATTAATATTATTAAACATTAATTAAGCAGATTCTTTAAATCTCCATGTTAGGGAACCGGTAAAAACAACCCCAAAAACCTGGACATATAACAACGATCAAAATACACTGATGTTCTCAATTTATCTGTGTTATAATCGATCGCTTAGCAGTTGAATGAAACTATGGTCTTAGTTAAGTAGAATTCTTCTAACAACGATGTTGATTGTGTTTCATTTCGTGTTGACAGATTAACAAGAGGCTACATGGGTTGCTTCTAATATTAACGATTCAGAGGAGTACGTGAATCCAAGTCAATTCACGACTGGGCCATTGTATGACGCGCTTAAGCGAGAATCATTGTTACTACAGCTGATTACAGTGCTAACTAGAAAAAATGCTGTGACGTATTAGTGACCCTGTGGCAGGCATAATATTGCATTGAAACACGTTTAACCAAAGATAAGAATAACATGTTACAAATTTACAACGGTAACTACGTTGTTTTCATCGATAGGACCGATCTTTTCCTGTTTTATTTCCTTATTTATTCCTTCATTATCCATAAAAAATACAATGATTGCGAACTTACATTAGTTTGGCAAGGATATTTTCCAATCTAAAGCTATACTACACACATTCATATACCAATTGGATATGTATATATACATATATATATATATACATACATATATACATATATATATATATATATATATATATATATATATATATATATATATATATATATATATACAGCTCAACCGGGCTTTGCTCGGACATTATGTACTGGTCATATCTTTATGTGCATATGTATATATATATACATATACATATTAAAAAGTTTTACTCCTGTCCAGGTAACCTACATCTAAAATTTCAAGTGTTATGACTAATATTGACAGTGAAGTTTGGTAGAGTGTGAGAAGGTCACATCTTTATACTTAAAATTTTCCTCCAAAAACTAAATAAAACATTGCTGCATGTCTAAATGCGCGTAACGTAAAATTTCAAATGTTTCGACCAAAAATTGCTTGATTAGTTTGCTAGAGACCGCAAAGTTCAAATCTTTTTAACTTTGACCCTTGGCAGCCAAATTCTCGACAAAAAAACAATTAAAAAGCTTGCCCTCTGTCTTAATAATACTGTCTTAATATATCACATTTCTAATGTTTAAACAAAAAATTGGCTGAGTAATTTGCTGTATACCGCAAAGGTCAATTTTTTATAACTTTGACCCCAATTTTGACGCCTTAGGATTTAGTGTTTTGGGCTCAAATCGAATTAACAAGTTTAATCTATGTTCAAGTAACGTACATAAAAAATTCAAGTTTTAAGATAAAAAATTAGTGAATGGGGTTTGGTAGAGTTTTCAGAGATCAACTCGTTGAACTTTGACTAATTTACAACCAAATTCCTGGCCGAAAACCGATTAAAAAGAGTTTCCAAAATCTCAATACCTCTTATGTCAAATCTCAAATCTGTAGACTGAAAACTGTCACAGTAGTTTGCTAGAGAAATGTACACATACAGACATACAGACGCAGCTAAACTTTTATAGATATATAGATATACTAGCATGGGTACCCGGTGTTGCCCGATGTTGCCCGGTTGTTTGGAGGTGTGTGTTGTGTAAAAAAAAATAACTGGTAGTAGGCAGGTAGGCTCGAACCCGTACCGCGAAGGAGAAAAAGAAGGTGAAAAAGAAAACGTTACGTCTTTGCCGTTACGACCATCATCAACCGAAAGTGACGTAGGTTTAAATTAAGGCTACACAATGGAAAAGAGGGGATGACTTTCGAAAATATCAGCGAAAAAAGCGACCCCTTCCTGTAGAAAATAGCCCAGTTGAGGGTGAAGAAATTCATGTTTTTAGCCAATTCTTCGGTATTTGTCGTTTGAAGGGTCGAGCTTCTAAAACGATACTGCTCTTGTGAAAATCCGTCGCCTCTGTCGAAAGTTTTAGGTGCACATGCAAACATACACACATTTATATATTAGTAGCTCAAATTTTCGACCCAAACCGATTGAAAAGCTTGCTCTACCTCTGGATACCCTTTATGTAAAATTTCAAATGTTTAGACCAGAAATTGTCTGAGTAATTTGGTAGAGACTGCAGAGGTCAATTTTTTTAAAACTTTGACCCCTATTATGATCTCTTAACATTTATTGTTTGGGGCTGAAATCAAGTTATTAAGTTAGATCCATGTAAAAGTAACCTATATCTAAAATTTTAATCGTTTAGACCCAAAATTGGCGGAGGTGTTTGGTAGAGTTCTCAAAGGAAAAATTGTTGATCTTTTTCCCCTTTACAGCAACATTTTGGCCGATAACTGATTATAAAAATTTTACCAAATCTCAATATCCTGTATCTTAAACTTCGAGTGTTTAGACTTTAAATTGACAGAGTTTTTAATTAATTATCTATTTCTTGTGTTTTTATCTACTTCGAACATAATTCGATAATAAAAAAAGAAAAAGGTTAGATTAATAGATCGAGCGGATTTTATTATACTTTAAGTTCATATGCGATATCAAAACCTTAAGAAAATAGCTCGGTGATAGATGAAATCAAGTTATAGGGAGCAACGATGGTTTTTGTTATTAACATGAACAGTTTTAAAAACACACAAAGGTTTTTATTTTAAAGATACACTTTTCTAATATATAAGAACTGAAATATCATTCTTGGATAACCCCAGATATAAATTTTCCAGGAAGGAGGAAATGTCATTTGGATCACAGCTATTAAGAAAGGGATACTCACTAAAAAATATCTCTAGTATGGCCGAACAGCAGAAAACGATTGTTGGATATTCACAAATGAAATTCGGTGGACAAGTCGGGACACTAAATAAGTTTATTTTTTTAGAGCATGAAAAATATGACTTAATATAACAATCTCGTTTTTGAATTGTGGGTGTAGTTTAACCGTGCAACTACTTTTAATCATTCGTTAGCCAACTAAGTTTTTCAAACATGATTAGTCCTATGGGGGGGGGTCTTCATACACCCCAATACAAAACATGTTTATAGCGTTTTTATTTGTTAAATGTAGTTATCCTGCTGGTTTAGGATATATCTCCAGTTCCCGTTGAACAATTTATATCATTTGTAGATTGTGGATGTTAATATACAGTAATACAATAAAGTAAATTATAAATCTACTGGAAAATGAAGATATTACATTAGCTAGTGAGAAGACTAAAAAAGTAACAAATTGTTTATACATTAATAACCCCATCAAAATTTTGATAAACAAAATATCCAAACATATCAATCCCATATCCAATGTTAGAGAGTAGCCTAATGTAAGATAATATGCGCTTATATCTACATTTTTTTTATTTCCACTGGAAAATTACAAAAATATGTAAATCGTAAAACCAAACATACGTTAGTCAGCTAGTGTAACTGGACACCCCAGATGGACAAGCAGCGTCTACCTCCAAGGAAAAATGAGATAAAACCGCACCATACCATGTGTGATATACCATCACTGAATCAGGCGAGTGCTAGAAAGGGGGAAAAGAAATAAGTTTTTAACTAGGAATTATGAGCACTTGTGCAAAGTTGGGATGACAAAACACCCTATATGGTTATGCAGTGTTAACGTAGGTGACGCATATAATTCAAGTTTACTTTTGTTTCGCGCATATTTATTATTTTGTAATGTCTAATTTTCAAATAAATCTTAGCCATTTCCGTCAAATATTCATTGTCAATATTGTGTGCATTTGTGAATAAAACGCCTTTTCGTTGTGAGGAAGAATATTAAATAAGTGATATTTCATTATGTGATAACAGATTGAATCTTGCTGAGGCAAGCAGGCGGATGAACGTGTTTAGCCGCGTCGTTATCGTTGTTGTTTCCTTGTACGTGAAGTGAACATGATCGAGGCCCGCTTCCTCTGCTTCACTGCCATGGCAACTGGCGGCAAACAGGAAGCTGCGGGTAATAGACGCATCCCTTCGCATTGCAGGATAAACGGCAGTAATGGACGTGCTGCCTTTCTAACAAACCAGTTTTAATTGCAAGCGGTCTCTTTGTTATTCCTCGCCAATCATATAGCTATGTTTCCATACGTTTGCCGTTGACTTCCCAATATGTGAAAATCAATATATCTTGTTTTATATCCATGATCACCTCTCATTCGTGTATATTTTAGACCTATCCGCGCATCTTCCTGTGCGGCTTTGTCGATCTGTTAATATACAGCTTGGTTGATCACTTTTCATTTTACCAATAACAGTTTCTATGCTGTCACACGCACACGTGTTTCTCGTAGTTTATTATTTAGACGCGTCCACGCATTCACCTTAGATGCTTCGTCTGTCGGTCATATCTAGGCTAGATGACCATTTGTTAATTGGCAATCGTGTTTTCACTTTTGTCGCCAGTAGGCTACTTTGTGTATCAATCCAATTTTCACAACTTCACTGATGATCATATATCACTCTCTAAGTATCACGTGATCTTGTTCGAGAAATGACGGCTCGATATTTTCCAGCCTCCTATCTTATGTAATACGCTGATATAATCAAATTACAGCGCTAAAATATATTCAAAAAGGGAACTGAATAATATTTTCTATATTATATAAACTGATGCGTTGATTTTTATTTTTGCGAAGAAAATGCATATAAGTTGTTTGGCCAGTTATGTGTACTTAATGCGCCTTTATATCTTCTAGATATTAACCATGTGGGCTGCTGGGATGGCGCAATGTATGATTTAGCAGGATTTTTTCGTTGTGTTTACTATTATGACATCTGGTATCTGCTTGTATGTAACTTCATGCCTGAGGAGATTTTATTTTCGTTTTCCAGTACTTAAGCCACAAGTTGTTTTTCTCCTTCTTTATCTTCTTCTTTTTCTTTTTCTTCTTGGTATTATTATTAACAATAATAATAATAATAATAATAATAATAATAATAATAATAATAATAATAATAATAATCAGAAGACGAACAACAACGACAACAACGGCAACAAAAATAACGAAAAATATAGAATCCTTCAGGAGAGACAAACATATAAACTTAGACAATCAATTACATTGGATGTCATAATAATTTACAAGGAGGACAGAAACTTTCAAATGGTGAACTTTGTCGTCCCACCAGTGCAGAGGGTGAAGATCAAAAAGAGAGAAAAATTAAACACATTTGCAGAAATTTCATGAAAACTGAAAAGAATAATAAAGCTGAAAAAATCAATATGATAGCAATAATTGTAGGATCAGCAGGGAGAAAGATTTTGAAAAAGGAAAGACTACGGGATCGGATTCAAGGAGAATATGGAAACTATGCAATGTGCTGTAATGCTGAAAACAGCCGGTATCTTAAGGAAAGGATACTCCACATGAGCCACTAATACTAATTGAGCATACCGAAATTGCAACAGATAAAAACAAAAAAAAAGATGTAAGCAAGAAAATTGAAATCGTTAAATTGTAAATGAACTACGCTCCAAAATACGTAAATATATAAATAACGCAGAGTCAACATCGACTGTCGTCCCATCAAATAGTCGAAAGGTCGCTGAGGATTGAAAGACCCAGAATGGAAAACGATAACCAAACATCCAGTGGGTGGGTGGATGGGTGGGGATATATAGTGGACCTTGGGAAGATTTACTGCCGCTCAAATTCTAGTAATGACGAACATTCTTTTCCAGCAAGCAATCAGTGGTAAGTGACAGTTGCGATACTGCAAATTCATTTGCAAAGGTTATCGAAAGAGCAAAGAAAAGACTCGAAATATAGGGAGACTTGTTTTCACCCAAATTCCAGGGAGCAAAATTAAATGTTGTCAGTAAGCTACACTGATGACGACTTCTATGAGACAAAAAATAAATAAATAAAATAATAATAATAATAATAATAATAATGATAATGCTAATAATAAAAATAGTAATAATACTCGAGACGTCAGTTTTGCTATGCACAGTAAACATCCGATGCAAGGTGTTTTCATCTAATTGACCTTTTGCCTACGCTTATTAGATTTAGTTTAAACAGCCATTCTCGACTGAAAAATTAACCGTTGTAAAGCATCACACCACTGAAGTTAACGAACAGAACAACGACAACAAAAACAACAGCAATAATAACAATAATGATAATAATAATAATAATAATAATAATGATAATAATAATGATAATAATGATAATAATAATAATAAAATTAATAATAATGACAATAAAATTAATAATAATAATGATAATAATAATAATATAATAATAATATAATAATAATAATAATAATATTGATAATAATAATAATAATAATAATAATAATAATAATAATAATAATAATGATAATAATAATAATAATAATAATAATTGTAATAATTATAATAATTGTAATAATTAGAACAACAAATCCATGAGATCGGGATACAAACAGATAAACGCGCCCAAATAAAAAGACCAGGTGTCATAATTAGGGCTTTGACAACAGCATATTTTTTCCTCGTTTTGACTCTCGAGTATGTATCTTATATACTTTTATACAGAGTGATGTGGTTCTCGATCGATTAAATATGACTAACTGTGTCGAATATATACTCGAGAGTATTAACAAGGAAAAGAATATGCTATATGTCATAATTGACAAGAAGGAAAAAAACTGCATAAATGAAGATTTTGCCGTCCTAACAACCACAGGTTGAAGATCAAAGAGACAGAAAAACTAAACAAATATGCGGAACTTGGTGAAGATTGAAAGGAATATGGGAACATGAAGAAAATCAATATAATACCAATAATTGTAGGAGCACTAGGAACAGTCCTCCAAAACTTGGGAAAATGACTAAAAGAAATTGGATTCGACGGGAAGAGTAATGTTATGCAATTAAAGATAACGCTGAAAACAGCTGAAATCTTAAGTAATACACTCGAATTCAGAAACTAGTCGACAGGAACAACAAATACTATCCGGCCATATAAAAACTGTAACAGAAGTGAAACAAAAATACGCAATTAGGACTACTGGTACACCAAAAATGAAAACTGCCTAATATTCCCTTCCTCTCCTCTTCCTCCTCCCCCTTTACCTTTCCGGCTCGGCGCGCTCTCCTTCTACTCCCCCTCCCCCCAAAAAAATAGCGTCATCACAATTGGAACCGATCAAATATTCGAAGTGTCCAGGAGCACGGAAAGACTGAGGAAATAAAGCACTTACCAGTCCTCCACTAGACATTTGCGAGGAGGCTTATTGCCATTCACATTCTAGTTAAGACCAATTGTCTCTACGAACGATAAATCAGCGGTAAACAACTGTTGCGATAACGCAAATCACTTTGCAAATTGTATCGAAAGAGGTGGAGAGTACTGGCAATCACTCAGGCTCCAGGGTACACCACAAGTTGTTCTTAAAGATAATTTTTTATAATAGTCTGCATGAAAATTTCTAGTGAGTGAATAATAATAATAATAATAATAATAATAGTATTATTATTATTATAAATAATAATAATAATAATAATAATAATAATAATAATAATAATAATGTGAGAGCTCGCTATTTTTAAGCCTTCTTTATTATATAACAGACGAGTCTAACTAAATGGCAACGCTAAAAACCTTTTAAAATCAACGTACTGACACACTTGTTCTATATTACGAAAGTGAGTTCCTTGTACAGTTTGCTAAATAATAACATGAAATAATTAAGTCATATGCCCCAGTCTATCAAACCGCTTTATAATGAACAGAAACACTCTTCATTCGCTATATTGGTTCTACGCTTCCTTTGGATTAATAAAGCTAATCATGATGAATATTGGATCTGACAGATTTGTTACTTGTATGTCAATGTCTTCCGTCATAGAACAAATTCAAATGTCATCTTCATTGTGAGCGTTTTTTAATAAGCAAGAAAAATTTCTCTAAAGCCTTTTTGAATGCTGTATTAATATTCATTACTCTCTAAAAATTCTAACTCTAATCATAACCAGTGATCGCTCACAAACGAGAACAAGTAATACTCCGTGGAATGATAATGTGCCCTTCAAGATTATTAATACTTGTCTCTCTTCTGACTATTCTGACATCAGTTTTCGTTCTCAAAACAGCTGTTTATGTTTTCATTGGTAACCCTAGTTGTTTTTTTTACATTTAAGTAACAATGAGGCTGGGTAATATTCCGTTTATAACCTTGCTCTTCCTAGTCGAGATAGAATGGTTCTCCCATTGGTCGGTCTCGTTTTTTCCCTCTTAAAATTATTAAGTACGTTTTGTGATGCAAGTGTAGCTGAAACATCATTATTTTGTAAGAGAACTTACACTATATTTCACCGCTAGCGATCGTTCACTGACAATATCCCGTGGTCTTCCTTTTATTCCGAATGACAGGTTTTCCCAGCTTTCAAGGTATCTTCAACCTGTTGATAATCATTGCAAATAACTTTACGATATCGCAACAGCTGTTTAACTTTGATCTCTCTCTCTCTTATTCTCTCACTTTCTCTCTCTCTCTCTCTCTCTCTTATTATCTCCCTCACTCTCTTTCTCTCTTTTTCTCTCTCTCTCTCCCTCTCTCTCTCTCTCTCTCTCTAGCAACGTATAGTGGTATTTCCCGGTGTTTGGGTAAATAAAATCTCCCCATTGTCTCAGTGAAGTTCTGGTTGGTGCTCTCCCTTCTCAATCTCTTTTATGTTTTCCTTTACTCCTTGATCCTTCATGACTATTTGATGAAACAGCAACCGAAGGTGACCGGACCATTTTCTTTTTGTTGGCCCCGGTGAACTGAAATTCTTTGCGATTTAAATTTCTATGTATTTTCTCTTTTTTTTTGTGTTTATTTCCATTAACACAACTATGGATAAGTTAGTTTTCACAGTTTATGTTGGATAGTGTATGTGTTCCATGCTTTTTTTTTAATATTTCTTCTATTTATATTATTGTAGTTCGACTTATTTTCTTAGCACTCCCCCAATTCAAATTTCTACCATTCTAATATTCAAGTCATTATTTATGTCTCTTATAAAGTCATTATTTATGTCTCAAAGAAATATGTTGAAATGACGACATCGAAAATCTAGCAAGATGTTTCTTCTTGTTAACTATTATGACATACTATCATTCGATTGGATTAGTTTATCTGCTTCTACCTCCATTTTCAATGTGAGTTTGTGATTTTCGCTTTTCTATGCTACTGCCGGTAATTATTATTATTTTCTTGTAGTAGTAGTAGGAGGAGGAGGAGGTGGAGAAGGAGGAATATGTGCACTCACACAGACCGTTATCTGCTCACTTACAACAACCGGTGGTATTCCTCTGAGTATGGGTGAAAACAAGTCTCCCCATATTACCAGTATTCTTCACCTTATTAGGGAGACCTGTGCTAACGGATTTGCAATTATCACTCTGTATACTCAATATATATATATATATATATATATATATATATATATATATATACATATATATATATATATATATATATATATATATATATATATATATACCGAGAGAAAGACGTTATCCATAACAAGGGGAGGCAAAAAATTAGTTGTATACAAAAGATAAAGTAGAAAAATAAAGAAAGAGTGAGAGTGTAATATAAATGATTAATATAAATATAAGCAAAAGGAGTAATATATAATATATATATATATATATATATATATATATTAAGTAATGTGATTGATAATTTAAAATTTAAAAATCAAAATTTTTATAAGATAAAAAGCTATAACAAACATCTAAATGAGTATTTTAACCCTAGTTCCTGATTTCAAAAAGCGAAAAATTAAAAGATTCATCTGCCTCACTTTTAATGCTAGGTTTATTTATGGTGTCTTTTAAATTCAATAAAAACCCTTCAAAATTTGCTGACGAGGAGACCTTGCTTATTAAAAAACTATATTTAATTATTGTACGTAACTTGATGTATACCACAATAAAAAGCATTGTTTTCCGAAACGACCGTACAGATAATTGATTTTGTTGTTGTTCCTTCTCATGAAACGGATTTTTAATTTAATTATAATTTGATTTTTAAATTTTAAATTATCAATCACATTACTTAATATTGAATTAGCTCTAGGACATTTAACTATGGAGCTTATTATATATCTAAATTACAACGAGCACTTTCTCTTTCGTGTATTTTAATTAAACTAGTAATTTCACTGTTTCATTAAAATACACTCAGCTCTTTAGACTATTGTTCTAATCTCCTTTAAATATATATATATATATATATATATATATATATATATATATATATATATATATATATATATATATATATATATGTATATGCAGGGTGACCCCAAAAAAGAAACAAAAGCTAAATGGAGGCCATCTAGAAGATTTGTTGTGGAACGAAGAAAAAGATGCCAAAGACCGTAGTGTTTTGGTGTGATGTTTTGAATATAATAAACTAGTTATGACCAAAATTTTCATTCCATTCGAATCAAACACTAAGAAATGGGGCCTAATTAGAGTTGGGGCCTGTTTTTTGGGTCACGCTGTATATATATATATATATATATATATATATATATATATATATATATATATATATATATTATGAGTTGGGAGCTTAGTGGAAAGCATGCGCAATAATTATTACACACATGTAAAGAAAATAAAAATGGAAAAAAAGACGGAGAAATCGAAGGAAAAGGAGATTTACGGCGTCGCCCATGTCGGGGTATTGGTGCGATCTTTCTTATACTTTAAAGCAGGCTGGCAACTTTCCCACCAATGTTTATTAGAAATCGTCTGTGCAATGGCTGAAATTTTAGACCCCTGGTCTTATCACGTCAACTTGTTTGTGTTTTTTCAAAGAAGGCGAGACATCAGCAATTTATATTTCAACTTCTTCATGACATTCATTCGTTTTGACAACAATTCTCTTATCTTCATAATTCTAAGAAGCTGTCACTACGCACAGCACCGTATCAGTTGAGGTCGTTCTGTATTTTGTTTTTCTTTATATATTATTTGTATTCAACCTGAGTATAGCCTTCCCCAATCTCATCCTTCGGGTTATCGAATGTGCTATGCCTCAATTTTGCACAAGTATATATTAAAAACTTAATCGTGTAGATCTGGAAAAAGTAATAAATTGTTGACGCTGCTCAAAAGCTTTGATGTTGACGAAATTAGCTACTGATTCTAAGGGCGATCGGATATTTCCCAGAAATCCTTACACTCGATACACAAAATACTTGGTACACCAAAATAATCTCATCATAGATTTTTTTAAAATACAGAATTACTACAAATAATCCACCAAGTTTTAATCATAAACATCCAAATGTCCTTGATTTATCATTTTGATTATGTGTAGAGCCAATTTGTAGATCGTCTCACAAATAGTAGATGTATTCCTGAATGAACTTCACACTCACCGGACAATAATTTCTTAGATTTTTGTTTGTGGGGATTTTATCAAATATAATAAGTATTAAAATAAAATAATGCATTCGCTGTTCTTGAACTGACATATGAGAACAGGGACGACAGAGTCATTACACATCTTTTCACATCGTATAAACTAATGATTAGCATTGAAAAGCTATACAGTAAAGACTGTTGGACATGCTCAAGAAAAATTTGGTGGACATGTCAGACTTAAATTTTATTAGTGAAAGGATTATGAATTAACAATGAGTTGCAGTTTTAGGATTCACTTCTAATATAGAAGTAATGTTTTTTTAAAAATGCCGATTCAATCTGCGCAGTTAACGATGAAAATCCTATTTCAAACCTGATCGTGGACATATCGCAAATGATTATTTCTATCCTAAACCATGCGTAGAAAATTATGCTTATGCGATTCAAGTTATTGGACCAATGTACTCTTATTTGTGAATGTTTTCGTTTTGGATAAAACGTAATATTATTTTAAACTATTCACTGTATACGACCAACTCAACACAAACAGTTTTTTCTTCATAGCAGACACAGTCTCCCGTTATTCTCAAGAGATAATATACAACTTCTATGTGGATGCTTACATGGATATTCTATTGTAAAGCAAATTTTGCACAATCCAACCACATTTGTTCTACAGTCATAATGCTTGAATACAATGGCAAGCAAAAGTCCAAAACGAATGAAACTACTGCAGTAAAACACAGAGAATCCTCTTGCATAATGCATATAGTATTCGAAAAGCATATAACAGGCTCAACGTCTTTCAATAATGTAAGGGTTTTATTCTCGCCAAATCACCGAAGTTAAGCAACGATGAGCTGCATGGATGACCATTTGGGAAGCTGGGCGCTGTGTGTACCGCGTCGAATCATAAAAAATTCTAGGTTGGTGTCTGGGGGAACGTTTAACTCACAGGGGGAGATCCACCACCGAATCAAGACAGAAAGCAGCAAGAAACTACAGCCTTTAAATGTCTTCCCAAGATTACCATGGCTGTACAATTTGGAGAGACGTTGTTGTCGACGCTGTTTAAACAGCATGAGCGCTGCATACATAACATATAGTGATTAAATATCTCTTTCTTTCTCTTTCACCCTCTCTCTCTCTCTCTCTCTCTCTATATATATATATATATATATATATATATATATATATATATATATATATATATGATGAAAATAATGGAAATAGTATTCCGACAAAATAGAGAAAATAAAAAGGAACAAACCGTATTATCTTTTAAGACGAAACGTTGATTAACACATACTACGGTTTGTTCCTTTTTATTTTCTCTCTCTCTCTCTATATATATGTGTGTGTGTGGTGGGGGGTGCATATATATATATGTATATATAATTTACTGCATAGATCATCAAATATATTTAAATATACTGTATAGTGTATAGATAATCAAGATATATGTTTGGTGAGTTGGCAATGTTATTGTGGATTCCATAGTTCGATGCATTATCTATTAAACTACTAAAACATTCTTGTGGGTTAAAGCGCGATATATACTTTAATTGCCATTATGAGAAGTGATAGGACCTCATAACGTTTCTCATTTTCCCCTTGTTGGAATTTCATTCAATTCTATATAAACTACCATGAGCAGAGCGCATTTCTAATACACTGTAAAACTATTTAATCCATACTGTAATATGTATGTCTATATAAATCCTTAATTCTCAAGTCTATTAGGTTTATTAGTTAAAACACGATTCACATTATTAGAGGCTGACATTTTAAACAACGTAAATTCAGTAAATATGGAAAAGTAACAATTGTATCTTTATGTAAAGCCTACAAATATCTACCTCTAGTAGCAATAGTTACCCCCCCCCTGAAATGGTGTCTATGGAATATGCAGCTTAATGTCTTTTTATAAAATTGCGCAAGAAAATTCCAAACAGATTAAAACAATATAATAACCGAACGGCCGGTGTTATAATGCAAAGCTCGAAACTTGATACTTTATTAAATCTTCGCGGCCCAGTCAACGTTCAGCAATAGTTAGATATACAAACTCTAAACTTTGATGGTATGCTACAATCATTCTTTTCAATGCATATTATTCTACGCTATAAAAAAACAGTTATTTTAATCATACGTTGTAAGTAGTTTAGGGAATTATAGACGTGTTTTTCTCTTCTGTAAACTAATTGAAAAATGTTTTTTATTTAAAGTTGTCTCATTTCAATCCGTAGCTTGATAATAATAATAATAATAATAATAATAATAATAATAATAATAATAATAATAATAATAATAATAATAAATTGTCTCATATCAATCTGTAACTGTAATAATAAAATAAAATTATTTTTTATTTATTTTTTTTTTACACAGTGATCACCACTTATCAAGGCCCGGAAGCCACTCAGGGATAAGGGTTATTGTAAGTACATCACGTTAGTGAGGAGATTTTATGAAGTGTTTAATTAGGGGGTGCGGCTCATTAGGAATTTGTCAACATTAGACTTGAAGACATCCAAGTTGTAGTCCGGAGGGAAGCAGGCAGACGGAACAGAGTTCCACAGGCGTGCAGCTCCAAGAAAGAAGCCCTGCCCATGAAATCCGCGTTTTGATTTAGGCACAGATATAGAGTGGGGGAAATTTTTCACAGTGGATTCAGCTAGACGGGTGTTTTTCGTGAAAGATTGGCGAGGGGGGACCAGGGATTGGAGTTCAGACGTTTATTAGAGAACTGTGACCAGGGGGAACCAGGGATTGGAGTTCAGACCTTTATTAGAGAACTGTGACTCCACTAATCGACATTTCTTTCGGTTCTTCTCAAGATCCACTGAGTGTGGGAGTATTATCTCGTGACAAATTTGATTATTCGCCATATGCAGTCTAATTTAAAAAAAATGTTCATTATAATCTACAGATGCGTTAAAGATCTTTTTCATCACAAATGTAGAAAAGTAATAATCGTATCTATATTACATATCACAGCGTTAATCCTGTAGTAGCAACAGATAACGCCCGCTGAAAGAGTGCCGGTATGACACGCAGCTTAAAGTGTTTCCCCAAAGTGCGCGAGAAGATTCCAAACAAATTAAAACAATACAATAAGCGAAGAGCTGATGTTATTACGCACATCACCTGTTCGGGATCAAATACTTTATTAAGTCCTCACAGCGTTTTTAGCTCAGTAATATTAATTTCGATCCTGAACTACGTGTACAAAATTATGCTTGTATGACGCAAATTATTGGACCCATCTATGTTGAAATATTAACTTTATTAAAGATAAGTAGTTGGTTGTTTTTATTTTACGGCATATCAACCTTTTTCAGGTTATTTAATGCCGAATCTAGTTATTTTGAGGAACGATTTTTAATGGAGTATATATATTTTTTAAGTCAGATTCTATTTAACTCATAGTTGGGACACTAACAGGTACTACCATTCCGGGTCAGAGTGGACCTGGGAGCAATGGCAATTAAAGGGTGGTTCCACACTCCCCAAGGCCCACAAGGAGGGGCCTCACCGTTGGATATAGTTTTAGGTCATATCCAGTACCTAAAAAAGATAAGTAGACATGACCATAAATATTTCGTATTTTTTATATTAAAGCAAAATTGATAATGATGACTTCATAGAACTCTAGTCGAGGCTATCTCAGAAAATTATTGCCATTTCCATAAACCATTCAATCTTGTAAATGTCTTAAAATAATAATTGCTCATTAATTAGTAAATACCTTATTAGAAGAATATTATGAACTACTTTTTATGAGTATAGTAGAAGATTACACATCAAACTAAATTAAATATGGCGCTACAAATATAATGTAGATATTTAAAGTCATTGCAATTCAATATTCAATTCAAATCTTTAACTAATTAAAGTATGCCAAATTGTTTTGATGTGTATATTATAATCTTACTGCGTTTACTTTCAATTAAAAGTTAAAGGTATAAGACAACGCCATTAAATTTGATATATTCTTTGATCGGGAACATTCTATATGAATAATTATAACATGTACAGTAATCTATTCATTGTGGTGTAAATTTCGTCAGGAAATGGTTTATATGCGTTTAATATGCTCCAGAACTTCATATTTTTCATATTGAAATACGGAAAAGAGAAAACGATTTGTTACAATTGTCAACCGTAATAGGATTTGCCGAACGTTACTTCTTGTAAGTAGGTGGCGCAATTATCTAATATACAGGGTATGGTATTCCCTAACGGTTCCCAATCTAGTACTGATCAGATTGAACGGTGCAACTCATATATCGATGTCATCATCTCGCATGGTACACTTATAACAGTGTGAGAGGGGGGGAGAGAGAGAGAGAGAGTCTTTGAAACTGATGTAATTGTAAAATTTGTCTACGTATACAATAGAAATCTTGCTAGGTTTTCGAATTTTGTGTCCAACCTTGTTCTCGTGGGGAGATACGTAGACAAGACCGTAAATATTTCGTATTTTGATAAGGTTAGAAAAAGTTAATGGTTTGTTATACGTCCCGAAAAAAAGCAAAGGCAGCTTAAAGTATTAGTTAGCATAGATATTCTCTCGCATTCGTATAATGACCTCGCGGCTGAGTCATCAAAGTATCAGTCATTTCAAGCAATTTCCCGACTAATAATTTACCGATTTAAAGCTGAAGTGTTTATTCTTTGGCCAAATTCGCAAACCTCGAAATCGCTGTCAGTAGGTATTTGAAAGTTATGATCTTAATTCCGATGTGGTTGTCTATGAGGCAATGAATACATCAGAAATAATTGATATAATGATTTCTAATGCACACAGTACACAAACTCCCCCCTACCTAATATATATATATATAGAGAGAGAGAGCGAAAGAGAGAAAGAGAGAAGAGAGAGAGAAAGAGAGAAGAGAGAGAGAGAGAGAAGGAGAAAGGGGGGAGAGCGATCTGCAACGGCTAAAAGCAATAACAATAAATATTCATTGGCTGGTAGTCATTAAATCAAATCGTTTATCCCTTTAAAAATTTATTAACGAGTCTACGGCATCGTCAATCATAGTTTGGATTTTAATCGATATTAGAATTCATAGCGATCCGTTCATATTACTGAGAATAAAGACTTCTTCTGGGATGATTTACCTCATCACTCTTTCAATTTAAAGTCTAACATGATACTTGTAGAAGAGTTAGAGCCATATGTCCTTACTAACATGATACTTGTAGAAGAGTTAGAGCCATATGTCCTTACTAACATGATACTTGTAGAAGAGTTAGAGCCATATGTCCTTACTAACATGATACTTGTAGAAGAGTTAGAGCCATATGTCCTTACTAACATGATACTTGTAGAAGAGTTAGAGCCATATGTCCTTACTAACATGATACTTGTAGAAGAGTTAGAGCCATATGTCCTTACTAACATGATACTTGTAGAAGAGTTAGAGCCATATGTCCTTACTAACATGATACTTGTAGAAGAGTTAGAGCCATATGTCCTTACTAACATGATACTTGTAGAAGAGTTAGAGCCATATGTCCTTACTAACATGATACTTGTAGAAGAGTTAGAGCCATATGTCCTTACTAACATGATACTTGTAGAAGAGTTAGAGCCATATGTCCTTACTAACATGATACTTGTAGAAGAGTTAGAGCCATATGTCCTTACTAACATGATACTTGTAGAAGAGTTAGAGCCATATGTCCTTACTAACATGATACTTGTAGAAGAGTTAGAGCCATATGTCCTTACTAACATGATACTTGTAGAAGAGTTAGAGCCATATGTCCTTACTAGAGCTTCATCTATCTATAGAATCCGTGTGCTGTCGATACGCATGGAAGCAATTAAGACCTAATTTCTATACCAAGTAAAAAACAACAATATTATAGTAAAATAAAAATCACACATTAAAACTTATCACTATACTAAAATAATATTGCATTCGAAAAAGCCGCAATGTGTTAAAAAGTCTTGCGTGGCGTTTATGGGCGGACTTCTCTAATAGTGCCAACGAACTTGTTGATTTTAATACTCCAATTTTTAATCGACCTATGTTTTAATCGAATTCTCATTGACTTTATATATATTTAACTTATCATCACCTAACGCGGTTTAACGTATATTTTACTTTGCCGTTTCTAATTTCAATTTTCGCTACTTCTCACTTTTACTTCCTCGGAACCTGAAGAGGATTCGTGGCGGAATCGAAAGCTCCCGTGACAGTGACAATTATGAAACCTTCATAAATTTTTCGATTTTGATATAAAATAGAGATTATACGGAAAATTGAAAAAATAATGAAAAACGAATCATAAAGCGTTGCATTTAATAATGTTTGCTAGAATATATATATATATATATATATATATATATATATATATATATATATATATATATATATACCAAATCCCTGGCCTTGAAAAAAGGGGCACAAAACTTGCTGCTATGCTTTCAAATAATCTGCAAGTGGCAGATTTGATTTCAAATATTTACGATTATAATTATCTCCAATATAAATAAGCCTTTTACACTGGGAAATTTACTATATTTCTTGAACGTAATTTGCGATTATGAAGGCAAATGTCACATAGCCTATTATACAATTCTTCCGTTAGCTTCCAAGCGAGCCTTCATATGTTAAATTCTGATCAGATATTGTTGAGATTTGGATGTTATAAAATTGCCCCATATTGTAATATTGAAAAGCTTCTATGTTAAGTTCTATGAGCCGAAACTACATAAAAGTTGCAGCTTTTTAAAAGATTATAATACAATTCTATGGTACAAATTTAATGCCAATTTCTAAAAAGAATTTGTATTTTAAACCAATAATAAACCAATAAGATATACCCAAATTAGCATATATATATATATATATATATATATATATATATATATATACATATATATATATATATATATATATTATGTCAGGTCATGTCATATGCTACTGGTACCATGTAAACCAGTACTACCTGCCACATGGTCGGGTCACCGGCGACTAAACTGGTTCCCCCACAAGACTTGTTTGGTGAGTAGGGCGGCTAGTCTCCCTGAAGGATTAAAAACAAGACCTTTCAAAGGGCGAATGAACCCCTTTTCGGGGTCAACGGCCAACTAGCATCATGTGTGTGTATACTTATATATATATATATATATATATATATATATATATATATATATTGCGCCGGTACAAGGAAATAACCAGGTTGGTGTCTGGGGGCGCGGTTATACCACTAAGAGAAGGAAACTCTTACATCAAACCTGAGGGTTGTTGTCTGCTTGTTCTGTGGAAATTGGTTTGCACCGAGTAAGTAAATCAGCAGTTCCAAAAAGTGTGGATGGTCCTACACGAGCCTTCACCACTTAAATCAAGTCATTTGTGTGGGTTTCGGACATCCTGTCATAATTTCATTATGAAAACCTCATACTATCCTGCAAGAAGTCCACTGGCGATGGAGTGAAAGCGACGGGGACAGGTAAAGGATATTCCTGGAAGTCCTCTGCCGGATCTCTGCACAGTGGCGGCTGATGGTAGATGGCCGTTCTAGCACAAACCTGAGAGCAATTGTGCTGTTCGTGCCCTCCATCAGGGACAAAGCAGCCCTATTTAGGGATAGAACTGCTTTCCCTGTGGCGAGAAGGGAGCGATAAAAGGAGCCCTAAAAATTGCTTGCTAACCACTTAACTTGGCAGCCCGCTGCAGCTGTCTGGTTATCCAGTTTCGCAGTCAGAACGATAGAATACGACAAAAAACCTCAACAAATAATCTCTCAATAGGGTGTAGGAATGTCCGTACTCTCCAGGATAATAATGCTGCACCCGAGCGCAAGACAGCCCTTGTTTCTCTTGAGTTACAGAGGTATGATGTTGACATTGCTGTCTTATGTGAAACTCGCTTGCCTGGCAATTCTCAACTTCGAGAGAAAAAGGGTGGATATGACTTCTTTTGGTCAGGAAAGGCAGAAAATGAACCCCGCCAATCAGGTGTTGGTTTTGCCATTAAGTCCAAGATGGCAAAGTCCTTGTCGTCTTTTCCCAAAGGCATATCTGATCGTGTGGCAACTCTTTCCCTAGAGTTAGAAGGAAACACCAGGGTGACGCTAGTTAGTTGTTACGCCCCAACGTTAGCCAGTTCAGATCAAGAGAAAGATGACTTCTACGATACCCTCCGTGATGTCCTCTCCAGAGTTCGACACCATGATAAACTTGTTCTTATTGGCGATTTCAACGCTCGTGTTGGTAGTGACCATCTGTCGTGGACCGGTGTACTTGGTAAGCATGGCATAGGCAAGGTAAATGCAAATGGTTTACGACTTCTTACAATCTGTAGGGAGTTTGACCTCTGTATTACCAATACCATATTCCAACAACCTGTGCATCGGGAGACGACATGGATGCATCCTCGTTCAAAGGACTGGCATCTTATTGACTTCGTCATAACAAAGCGGAAGCACATGAGTGACTTCAAAATCACTCGCTCTTTCCACACTTCTTGCTATCTTTCGGATCACGCCCTTCTCAGAAGTAAACTGTCGTTGCATGTGCGAAGGCACAGAGTTAAAAAATCAACAGTCCCCAAACGCATTGATGTGCGGCCTCTTAAATCCAGGGAAAAGAGAACTGAGCTCTCGATTAAGCTTGATGAAAACCTTGAGGGTGTTGATGTAACTGATTATATTGAATCTTCCTGGAAAGCATGTCGAGAAGCAACTAAAGCTGTAGCAGTAGAAGTCCTTGGAATACCGAAAAGAAAACACCAGGATTGGTTTGACGAAAGTGACGATGAAGTTAAAGCACTGATTAACCAAATGCACTCATCTCACAAATCTTGGATTGAGGACAAAAACTCAACAATGAAGCACACAGCTTACAAAATGTGTAAAGGTGAGGTACAGCGAGCTCTCCAAATTATGAAAGAACGATGGTGGTACAATAAGGCAATTGCACTGCAGGGAGCTGCTGACAGCAAGAACACGAAAGCCTTCTATGGTGGTCTGAAAGAGGTATTTGGTACTCAGAAAAAGTGGTGCTTCCCCATTAAGCACA
This sequence comes from Euprymna scolopes, assembly GCF_053919585.1. Lineage (NCBI taxonomy): Eukaryota > Metazoa > Mollusca > Cephalopoda > Sepiida > Sepiolidae > Euprymna > Euprymna scolopes. Next base: position 36,701,793 of record NC_136505.1, on the reverse strand, counting down.
GCCGATGGAGAGGTTGCTGACTGATAAATCAGATATTCTCAATTGTTGGAAGGAGCACTTTGAAACTGTCTTAAAAACCTCATCTGTCATTGACAGCGATGTTGTGTCCTCTATTCCTCAGAATCCAGATATTCCAGAATTGTAATTGGAACCTGCTTATCAGGAGGTATGGGAATCCATCAAACAAATTGCTTCTGGCAAGTCCCCATCACCAAAGGATCCAATTCTGCCTAAAGTGTACAAGCATGGTGGGCATGTGCTGGTAAAAAAGCTCCATGCTCTCTTTGTAAAGATATGGAAAGCAGGCCGAGTTCCACAGGACTACAAAGATGCCTGCATCAAACATCTCTACAAAAATAAGGGAGTAAAGAATGTCTGTGACAACCATCGGGGGATATATCTGCTTTCAATTGCAGGAAAGATTCTGGCTAGGCTCATTCTAAACCGAATCATAAATCGTCTCGTTGATAAGGTGTATCCAGAGTCACAGTGTGGGTTTCGGTCGGGTTGCGGCACCATTGACATGATTTTTTCCTTACGTAAGCTGGCAGAAAAGGTCCGTGAGAAAAATCACGAATTGTATATAGTGTTTGTTGACCTGACGAAGGCCTTCGACACTGTGAATCGCGATGCTCTTTCGCAAGTTTTAAGAAGGCTTGGTATTCCAGAAAACATGCTGAACGTGATCATTTCCTTTCACGAGGGGATGAAGGCCAGTGTTGTCTCAGATGGTATGATGTCTGATCCATTTGATGTTACGAATGGGACCAAACAGGGATGTGTAATGGCGCCAGTCCTCTTTGCGCTCTTCTTTTCACTAATGCTGAAACATGCATTTGATGATTTGGACACTGGTGTCAAGTTTCAATTTCGGTCATCCGGTGGCTTATTTAACATAGGCGACAGCATCCCTCACAGCTGAAGGTAGGCTCATTTAATGATATTTCTTGCCTCCTTCGTCGGCGTCTGAGCTCTTGGTTGTTTCTAATTTGGACCCGATGGAGAAGCGCCATGGGTCACGGTCTTGGGCAATTACTTCCCAGTTTTGCGTGTTAATGCCCAGCGTTTTGAGATCACGTCAACACATCTCGTAACAACTATATATATATAGAATGAGAGATAGAGAAACAAGGATTGGGGGAAAGGGAGGCAATATGATTATATTCGAGTTATTAGGCATTTGTTCAAATTTGATAATAATATCTACAAAACAAAAACTTCAATACATTTCACAGGTCATTTGCTTTTACACTAATCCGATATGTGTCAATCTAGATCATTGATAAAATATACAACGCGAAGCAACAAAAATAAAATAACAATAAAAACAAAGAACTCAGCTTGATTACATTGTCTCATGACGAAAAGCAGAATAATCGCTACCCAGAAAGAGCAGTCATCTTATTTAATGAAATAAAATCATAACTTTATACGCACAGGAAAATAGGAGAGGTCATTGAATATAAAAATATATAACAGATTTTGTGTAATTAATGTACAAATAATAATCAATCTATAAGATATAGAATTTATTTAGATTGAATAGAGAATTTTTTCACAGTATAATGATCCAAAACTACACTAATGAAAGTTAATTATGAACGTGCGGAATTTATACGAGCTATTAAAGCCTTAAATTACAGAGAATATAACTTACAAACCAACAGTAGAATATCTTAATTAGGTTATATTTCTCTGGAGAAAATATTATACAATACCTGAGCAGGTATGTTTATTTAAGGTTTCCAATAAATAACGAATATATGTACGATCTACTACAATATTACGCTGGACGTGTGTTATTACGAAATTCAAATAAGTAGAGCAACATGATTCGAATAATTCTTACTAGAAAACTGAATCATAATTTTATACTTAGTTTTTTACAAAGAGATCACCACATATCAAGGCCCGGTGAACACTCGAGGATAAGAGTTTAATATGTATACAGTATTCCTTGGGACTATACTAGTATTCTTTATTATTGGAAATTTGGAATTAATACATTATTTAAGAGGATTGTTCAATAAGATCTTATTTACCTTGGGCTTGAGGATGACAAGATAGTAGTTAACTAGAAAGCAGAACAGTGAATACCTGCACAGAGAAAAAGATTTATTCATGTAATCCATGAATCAATTTATTAAAATCTACTTAGTAAAACTATTTGAAGAATCTCGAGTACCTTTTCAGGTGTACTGCAACAATCATGTAACAATTTACGATAAGACTGAAAGCTAATAGTAACTATAATGGCGATAATAGTTTTACGAAAATCACTCCAGACAAGCTATGAAGCCACTAACAAAGACAGCATATTACCGTCAAGACATTTCACGCCTATTGGCCTTAGTCTTAAAAAGAGCAAAACTATAGAAAGGAAGAAGGAAGTCAGTAGTTCAGGAGTTCCACAAGTTTGTAGTTCGTGGGAAGAAAGTATTGAAATCGAAAGTTGTATTAGAATAGGATATCTAAACAGGAAATTGATGAGATCACAAGACAAATAAGTTCAACACGCTTACAGAACAGAAAATAAGTCAAACCATAGTGACAAGCATGCCCTAATAGTACTTATAGAAAGACTAAGACATCACCATGTCTGTAAGAGTAAGATTGCAGTGAAGAATAGAATGAAGAATAGATGGTAAGGCTAGCATTCTCGTGAGACAGAGTTTGCCAAGAAGAATGAAAATAAGCAATTGATTGGGTTCTGCATATTATCAAAGAAACTCAAATAACATAGAGATTCACCAAATACATATGACAAGAGTATTCCACACGTGATCTGATAATTGATTCTGATAAAAAGAATACGCCATGAGGCGATAAAGTATTTGTAGGGATAAAGAGAACCAACAGACAGAGCAACAGAACGAATGGATACACCACAAAAAAGATTTGAAGAGAAAAATTGAAGAAATTTCAGAGCAAATTAATTATCACGACTGAACTCTTATCCACAAGTTGGATAATTATTTCAGACATGGTTCGAAGACTATCTATACTGTAAGGAGGGCAAACTTACTCGAATGTTTGCACCGGTTATTCTTCTTGATGGTAGTAATATCAGCTGGTTTTAATGAGAGTGTGGTCAAATTTTCACTAGATGTTGTGACTTTTTACCGATATTGCTTTCAGTTTTTAGGTTTAAATTCGCGGGTCGTCTCAAATCATGATGCAATTTGGCATGATCTTCAAATTCTAAGGTAACCTTAAAGCTGTATCTCCGATTCATCTTTGACACACATATGAATTGACATACACGCATACAGACACACACATATACATATATATTACTATGAAAATATATATGACAATCAAGCTACACAAGCTGAAATATTCTGTCTAGCTTAATTGCCTTATATATTTTCACAACTGACTACCAAGCTCTACCTGTGTAATGTGCACTGTTGAAGTAAAAACCGAAATTTTACGCATAAAATATATTCGTATATTAATTTATGTGATTAAATGAAAAATTAATATATATATATATATACATATATATATTATATATATATATATATATATATATATATATAGAGAGAGAGAGAGAGAGAGAGAGAGAAAGTTGATCAATTAAGCTTTTATGTGCAGTTCATCATATAATGATTAGATCACGCTCACAGGTGTTTACAATCATTAAAAAAGTAAATGTTTAAATTCAACAGTTATAATAAACGATACGTAGAACATCGTTTTGGAGTTTGTAATATCGGCTCTTTTGTTATATATATATACATATATACATATATATATATATATATATATATATATATATATATATTCAAGGTTTGTTTTGTTCCAACTTTACAGGAACTTTACATAAATACTGGTAGAATACCTAATTAAATATATTTTAATTCAATAAAATAAGCATTCAAACATTTTAATTTCTTCTTCTCGTACAAGATATATAAATGTATTTCTTATCGTAAGATATCGACAATTAGGAAACCAACTTTACGAATACGTCTTCGATTTTTAATAAGTAATTACGAAATGGATAAACGCCTCATTCAGGTAAACACGATTTCCTCTGGAGATTTAGAGAATCTTATTTGACATCAAGTCTTATCAAAGAAAACAGCAGAAACCGAAACGTATGAAAACAGATATTACAAAAATGTTTCCACGTGTTTGAATACATACGAGTGTCCATAGCTGTTATTCTTAGATGGAATTTTCTGTATTGATGTAGTATTAAAACTTAGCTGGAAAATTAACGTTTGAGGTCAATAAACCAAATGAAACCATTCTGAACTGCACACATTTATAGCTCGCAGAATATTTTTTTACGTATTTGCACTTATTTATTGTTCAAAAAGTAGAAATATCGTTCATAAATTATTGCGTTTGAGCTAAAAACAATATTTAGAACTGTTTTCCATCGTACAAAAATAAGGATATAAAGTTTTTTGTTTGTGGGTTGAGGTTGCCTGTAACTGTTTCATTTTTTCTTAAATATTTGTTTTGTTTTAGTAAAGCATACATTAAATACTTATACACACACACACGCACACACACACACACATATATATATATATATATATATATATATATATATATATATATATATATATATATATATCGGGCAGTCCGTCGATTTTAACGATGACGCGAAGCTCGGTTAGTGTCTGTGTCGAAGGTGCGATTTGAGTCCGATCGGAGCTATGAAACCCCGGCCGCAGATGTGACACCTTATGGCAGGAAATTCGGGTAGTGGCGCCGGTAGTCGCGCTCTTTTTTCCTCCCAAGCAGCAATACTTTGATCTCTAATGGCGTCGGCTGCGCCTGATGCCACACTTCTCCAAAATATCCGATCTTCAGCTTTTCTTCTCCAGTCGTTGAGTTGTTTTTTATTGTTTTTCAAATGTCTCTTGAACACGTCTTTATATCGCAGTTCCAATGCGCCTAAAGGTGGTGCACCTTCTTTGAGCTCACCAAAGAAAACTGTTATCTAAAATGCGCCTGACATGTCCTGTCCATCTCAGTTAGTTTGTTACGATTATTTCTTCAGCACTGGACATTTAAGCCTTTTCTAGTACTTCAAAATTCGATATGGTCTTTCCAAGAGATACCCATTAGGTGACAGAGGTGCCTTTGTTGTATCAAGTTTAATCTCTTGAAGTGGAGTCTATAGAGAATCCAGGTTTCTGAGCTGTACAGGAGTGATGGTAGGACAATAGCTCTGTACACTTTCATCTTAGTCTTTAATCTGATTCCTCTCTGATTCCACTAACAATCTTTCAATTTTCCGAAGGCTGATGCAGCCGCTTGTATCCGTTTTGACAGGTCTTCATCGATCTTTCAAGTATTCGTAATGGTACTTCCCAGGTTGGTAAACTGTTTAATATCCACCAATGGCGTACAATTCAGGAGTAATTCTCTGGGGTCTATCTTTGCGTCACGTGTGTCTTGAATTAAAACTTCAGTTTCTTGATTTGGATTGTCAGTCCAAATTTCTTGGATGTTTCGGTAAATGCTATCAGTAAGTCTTGGCTTTCTTGGGGGATGTGGGTCACAAGTTTTGAATCATTAGCAAAGAGTAGTTCCTTGATCACTAACTCATGAATCCTGGTTTTTGCCCTCAAACGTCTGAGATTGAAAAGGTCACCATCACTTCTTGTTCGGATGTAGAGATCACCGAGTTCTTCAGGCATGCTTTTCAGGACAGCAGCAAGGAAGACTATAAACAGAGGTGGGGCGCGGACACAGCCTTTGTTTACGCCGTGCCCAACGCTAAAGGAGTCTGAACATCTGTCGCCCCTGCAAACGCGAGCAATCATGCCATCATGGAAACTGCGCAGTACTCTTGAGAAAGTCTATGGGCACCCATAGCGGCTCAGTAATTTCCAAAGCATGTCTCTAACAGCTGTGTCAAAAGTGTTGCTAAAATCTACAAGGTGACCATGAGAAGTTGACGTTGTTCAATGGACTTTTCCTGTAACTGTCGGAGGGCAAAGACCATATCTTGTGTGGATTTGTTGACCGTGAATCCACATTGGCTCTCCGGTAGAATATCTTCAGCCAAAGCCCGTATTCGATCGTGTAGGATTTTGGCCACAGTCTTCCCAGCAACAAGCAGAAGGGAGATTCCTCTGTGGCCCCCGCATTCCGCTCTGTCTCTTTTTCACTTATACGCTGTCACAATGTTGGCATCTTTGAAATACTGGGGAACTTCTGCTATTGACGTCCAGATGTTGTGGAAAAGTTATAGTAATTGACTTCTAAGCGTGCTTCACCATGCTTCCAAACTTCAGGTGGTATGTTGTCTGGTCCTGCAGCCTTTCCGTTCTTTGTCCTCTTTATGGCCATGTCAAGTTCAACTGCTGCTGGTAAATCATCCAGTTGGTGTCTAATAGGCAGTTGAGGTATGTTATCAGCTCCATCTTCAGCACGTGTTTCTGGATTACACAGAAGTTCGAAGTGTTCCTTCCACCTCTCCATTATCGTGTGTTTCCCCGTATGGAGCACACTGATATCAATGCTCGTCACAGGGTCCGAGCAGGCACCCTGGGGTCCGGACACTTCCTTCAACGATGCAAAGAATGCTTTATAGTCAGTTTTGTCTGCCAGGTTCTGAATTCCAGCTCTTTTTTTTTCGTCTACCAGTCGTTTTTCATTTTCTGCAGTTCTCTTTGAAATTTATATTTTACACTTTTGTACGTGTCCCTTGCTGCTCTTGTGCATCTTTCTTACAGGGTATTTTGAAACAGCAGTGTTTTCTTTTGAATGAGTGGCATGGTATTTTTGTTGAATTCATCTGAAGCCCAAACTCTGGTCCCCCCTCGCCAATCTTTCACGAAAAACACCCGTCTAGCTGAATCCACTGTGAAAAATATCCCTCACTCTATAGCTGTGCATAAATCAAAACGCGGATTCCATGAACAAAGCTTCTTTCTTAGAACTGCACGCCTGTGGAACTCTGTTCCGTCTGCCTGCTTCCCACCGGACTACAACTTAGATGTATTCAAGTCCAATGTTAACAAATTCCTAATGAACCGAACCCTTAAGTAAACACTTCATCAAATCTCCACACTAACGTAAGGTACTTGCAATAACCCTTATCCCTGAGTGGCTTCCGGGCCTTGATAAGTGGTGATCACTGTGTAAAAAAAAATCACACCAATCGCCATGTTTCCTACTTGGTTTACTTCAGATTCAGAAGTGAACACAGCATTTTTCAGTGTTTCCCACTGATGTTCTGTGGTGCTGGTGTTTGTGTTAGTCAGATATTTTGTGTGCTAGTTTGTCTTTAACACATTGGTCCTTTAGTGATTCGGTATTTAGTTTCTTTGGTGTTTATGTATTTTATTCTTGAACGGAAGTGACTTTGGTTTTATGTTGTATCTGGCACGGATCATGTAGTGATCAGTGCAACATTCAGCTCCTCTCATTGCTCTGGTATTGCGAAAGTCCTTTAGATCTTCTATTTTTGTGATTACATAATCCAACAGAGTGTGGTGTTTGGATCTTGGATGTTTCCACGAACAGCACCATTGAAGAACGTGTTTGTTATAGCAAGTCCGTGTTCGGAACACTTTGATAGCAACAGTTCGCCATTCGAGTTCATTTTCCTTTTCCAAATTTACTTATTTTCTACTCTAGCATTGAAGTAACCGAATACAATGAGTTTAACAGCTGCAGGGATCTCAGAGAGCAGATTGCCAAGAGACTGATAGAATAGTTCTTTAATCTCCAGGTTATTTGTCATCGTTTGTGCATATGCGAAGATCATTGTCAGGTATCTTTGCTTGCCAATGTGTAATCAATTTTTTTGCCCTTCGAAGAGTGAAACACATGTTCCCATTACGGCGAAGCATATTGATTTTAACATGTGCGGATCTCATTCTTCTTTTTAAATTTTCTTGCTCATTTTTGCTTCTAGAAAAAAAAAAAATAGAAAACATCCGGCGGTATAATGTTTCGTTCAAACAGTGTGCATTACTGTGTTACTTTCCGATTTTGGTTTATATTATTACCTCATTTTCCGGTGTATATTAAATTGTATATAAATAAAATATATTTTGATAGTTTCAAATAGATTGTGAGGTAGTTTAAAGTATCGTAGCCACTAAATTAAATGTGGTTGTGTAGATAGCGATGATTCTAGTAAATAGCAGTGTAATCATATTTTCCTATGTTTTACGTTAAATAAATAAGTTCCAATGACTTTTCCATCCGACAGTTTCAATGACTCTAAGTCTGATACCGTAAGTTTGAGAAAATGAGTTCAAACTAAAAAACTATACAAACCACTGTTAGAAACCCACTCAATATATGTTACCGTTACTTAGGATTCAATACATTGAATGGGTTTCTAAGCGTATTTTGTATAGTCTTTTAGCTTGAACTCATTTCCCAAACTTAACGTATTAAACAGCGACCAATTTGTCTTTTTCACATATACTGATAAACATTGTATTTTTTCGAACCGAATATATATTTTACATTAAATTAAAACACTAAAAACTTATAAGGTAAGGTAGAAAAGTAACTTATTTTCCCTTTGATAACATTATATATTGTTTTGTTTTTTTGACAACTTTTTCGCATTTATGTGTATAGTAAAACAGACCCTATTTTAACAAATAAATAATTAGATATATAGTATATGTTCGTTACCTATGAAGACAGGAAGAGATCCACATATACCGCAGATTTTAAGAATATTTTCTTACTGAAAACAATTACAGGCATGATAACGCAAATAACATTATTAAAGTAATCAAACGAATAGTTCCTGATACCATAAATCTACAAATATTTAACAATATCCTTATGCTGTTGTCTCTAGGTCTTTCAATTATATCTGGATATTTTCCTTGGCTTCACAAATGGATATCGATTTCTAAACTGATATTTTTTGTTTGTTTTTTTTACCAAGAGTGACGTGACGGTGTAAGGATTTCGATCGACCAAAATATCAAATAAAGATTTTCATGCTTGAAGGAAAATCCAACCCAACACTAAAATTTCTATGCCAGATTATTAAACTAAAAAATAATTTCCATATGAAGTCACGATTAGCCAAAAATGTAAGATTCTGTCGACAGCATATAATCATCAATGAAAGCTGGCAAATCATAAGGGAACTTAATTTTTTAAATCCTAAAGTAATGCTTGCTATTTTTTTAATTCCATTCCGAGTAGATCAAAGAAGATTACGGGCTGCAATTTTATGATGGTTATACTTATGCATTCATGATTTGAAAGCTTCATCTTTTTTGCAGATATTGACAGCGTTAGACTTAAAGTAAAACCCTATCATATACGCGTGTCAGAAACAAGATGTGTAGTTGAAATTATCTGCATTTGGATAGTTGTGTCGATGTATAAAATTACATTTTAGAGCAAAAAAGGCAACTCCTTAATTTTGGAGTTTAAAAGTAAGAGACTTAAATTTCGGAACGACACCACGTATGACAAAGCGCACTCTGAATGATTATGCACAACCATCGTTCATCTATATCTATATAGAAGAGTGCATTTAGAATAGGCGTGACCAAGTAGTAAAATGAATTTTAAGAATAAAATGTCGCTCGTTTATCCCTCTCGTCTTAGTAAGCCCTTGAATATTTTCAGTTAAAAATAGAAGGGCTTACTTTTGGAAGAACCCCGTTATATTATTATAAACCAATATGTCACACACACTTATACATATATACATACACAGGCATACATACATACATATATGTATTTAAAAAAAGTGTGTATAGACTACATTAGTAATACAATATCAATATATACACAGATATGTTGTTAATAAGGTTGGTTAGGCTTTTAATAGGCAAATTCGTTGCTTACGTATGCACATTTTTACCAATAGAAAAGCTATAACATTATGAACATGAGTTTTTTCTAGTATGTAAAACGTTTACTCTACACGCGAAGAAGTAAATATGTTGAATGTGCTTTTCGACGACTCAATTGCTACGATAAGACATGGAGCTTTTATGTTGAGACAGTAATCAGTAAAACACAATTATTTCATGTCATATATATTTAGCAATCTGTAAAAAAACATGAGTTAGCATACGTCATCTCATAAACCACAGTTTATGCTTATATTAACCACCACAGACAGTGTAATGTATTCATGCGGAATCCGTTTGTGTGTGAAACAATCGTATATCACTGTTGTTTCGTTTTATTGGTTTTCTCTTAAAGATATAATTATTCAGAATGAATCTGTTTTAGAATTCGTTTATGCAGATGTTTTTTATTATTGTAACCGCTTTGTTCAGTTAATAATACAGTCCTTTTCTATTTGTAATATTTTGGTGCTTTGAAGAGGAAGCTAAAGTCTTCCAAGCTATTTATTTTAGCATACCTTTTCTCTCAAAGTTATCTTTATTATCATCTTGATAATTTTCCAAGTCAAACATTCAAACATTCATATAACTTTGGTCGTATATATTTAACATATGTTGCCTTTTTGGATAGTTCCTTTTCATATAGTCAGAACATTATCATTTTTATATTTTAGTTTTTAGTTTTTAAAGGATGTGTATTTCGCTTTTTTTATTAAACGACTATATGCCCATCATTGGTAAAAGTTATTCTGACACTCAGCATTTCTGTTATTGAACTTAAACTAACGGCGTCTTATTTTCTATAGGGATAAGGACGAATGGAAACAAGCTATTATATTTTTCTTTTTGCAAAGTTCCATTTATCTTAATAAATTTGATCCATTTAAAAATATATTAACTAAAAACAACCCTTTTAAAATCGTAAACACAATAATTGAGTGATTGAAAAAAAGGAAATAGGAGATATTTAAAAATTATTGTCAGCATTTTGTTTTAAATAACAGTGTTGCTTATTTTAGGCGTTTAATTTTTCCTGTATACATTTTGTAATACGGATATGAGTTTATGATTTTTTCTTAGAAACGATAGGAAATGCGCACTATACTATTTTGCCCGATGAGAAGTAAATAAGAAGGGGTATTGACTATAAAATATTTTCCCCAAATACAGTTAAAAATTTAAAAAAAAACATATACAATTATTAATTTATTTCATTGTGAGTAAGAAGTATTATGACTATAGATGATTTAATTTATTGATATTTTGTGATATATTATAAATCGTCTGAATCTCTTAATAATCAACACCAAACAAGCAGGCGCTTGTGGAAAAGCCAAGCTCCCAGTTTCGGACCCGTATCGAGGGGGTGATTGAGACTGAAGGCGGCTACATTGAATAGATATCAGCTCTAGTACATAATTAAGTTACTGGAATTGATTTTTTCAATAAATATTTAAAAATAGAGTACAGAGCTATTTTTAGAGCGACTCTTTATTGTTTCACCCTGGGATTTAAAAGTTAAGCTTGAAATATCTTGATGCGTTTAAATCCATTAATTTTTCTTAACTGAATAGTAATCTGGCGAATTGTTTTTGATAGTATCGAATATTTTCTTGATTTATTTTTAATTTTAAACCAAACAAAATTTAGAAATTGTTATTTTATGAAACGCGTACAGTTACACAATTAACACTCGTCTCTGCTCTATGTACCGCGTTAAGTCGTAGAAATTTCCAGATTTTATCAGTGTGCGTTTTATTCACTGGGAGAGATGCACCCCAGTCTTCGTTAAGACATGCACCTAGAAAAAGGAAGCTATGATGTAAAAGCATGCAGTCAATTGTATATTCTGCCCTGTGACAGTCACAAGCGTCTACAAAGGTAATCAGGAATACCAAAATATGGCTAGTTCGACACATAGCCTTCAACACTATAAAAAATCATCTATGTAGGTTTCCGAGCATGCGTCAAAATTCACAGGAAAGCCCATCATATATATATATATACATATATATATATATATATATATATATATATATATATATACTGTGAAAGCACAATAAAGATCTCAAAATGGTGTATTTCAACAAAAAGTGTATTTCATTTTACGTTACAATTGTTTCCATGTCCAGTCGAATAAGTTCAAACATTATATCGTTTGAAAATTTTTACAAAACTAGAATTTCTTCAGACTTCATGAATAAACACACTTTTGACAATAGAGTGTTTTTCAAGAGAGAGAGAGAAAAAACTTTCCCTTAACGAGAAAAGCATGTGAGAAACATTTACCTTTGCTTTAGCTACGGAAAAGCCCATTTAAATATGAATATATATCGCCTAATTTTCGTATCCGTATTTAGGAACACAGTTATGAGAAGTTTTCACAGAAAACCCTAAGCTATTTAAAAATATATATATATATATATATATATATATATATATATATATATATATATCCCATTCTTTGAGTTCCTAAATTAGATCTAGATGTTTTTTTTTTATTTTCCAATAATTAATTTTTTTATAAAGAGAGCTTTTTAAATTTGTATTTCTATATTTATATTATGGCCGCAAAATCCTTGCAATAGCGTTACTGTTAATTTTAGTTTCGTATTAGTGGCAAGTAATGTTTACAGATTATTGTTATAATAGTACTTTGATTAAGACCATTTTAGGTTTAAAGTTCAATTGAATATGAGAATAAATAAAAAGGCTGTATTATGTATATATATATACATCCTTGTGCAATATTTTGGTGAGGTATTCCAATCTATTTATTATTAGTTAATGTTTTTAAATGTATTGCCATTCTACTTGAATATGTTTTCATATCATTTCTAAAGATAATTATGAAGGGAGATAATCCAATTATATTGTTAATTGCTACTAGTTAATTCTGTTGGAAACTGGGTCAGTGTTTATTTCCTATAATAGCTAAAGGGAGATAATTCAGGCCGTTTGATGTTTTCGGTTCATTGATTACAAAGAGGCGTCTTTGATTTAATAACTAATTTAATCATACAGATCCAGAACGTGTTACGGTGGCTTATTTAACAACTTAAGGATATAAATTATTTATTTAATCTTAAAAACATGCTTTTTACCCATGGGTTTAACCCTCATCTGTTATTAATCACTTATGCTGCTCATGTCATATACTTCTTAAGTTGTATTCTTGGGTATCTAAATAAAACAGTATATATCCTCTAATTATTATTCTGACAGCAAAACATCCCCATTAGCTACAAATGTGTTTCACTCTGATGAGAAAATGTCTACTCCTGCATTTATGGGTAAAAACATTTAGAACAGGGAGTAAAGTAGGAAAAAAAGTAAATCAGCATGGATTCTATCAACTTAAGATGTCAGATGACAAAATCAATTAAATTAATTTTCAGCTTCCAAATTGCTAATTTATTTTTTTAATAAAAAAACTAGTTTAATTGTTACGTTGTTTTATTGATTTGAAGAGGGTATCACATTTCACCGTCAATACTGCAACAACTGGATACAAAAATGCTCACCGTTATGGAGAAAAATCCATTTTTAGATGATCTTTATACTTTATTTATATTTGTTTTTAAATGATACCCGGTTTAGAATAATAGAAAATATATTCGCATGTTAGATTTGGATCCTTAATTTAGATTATAACAATTCTAGCTATTTAACTCTACATTAAAATGTAATCCTAGCATCCGATTATCCTTATTGTTGTAGAAAGTTATGCTTCAGTTACATTTACGGCGTCATAGCAGAAATCTATTCCTGTGAAGACATCCCTGTATGGCATTTAGTCTTTATTCAAAATTTCCTCTTTGGAATTCACAATGTAAAAGGCTTCCAATAAACATAGATTGCACCTTTTTGATTTATCGGGGGTGTACTTCCTCCCCCTGTTCACTACTGACCATTTTAATTCAAAATGTTCATTATTTTTGTTAAGTTCCCTAACCCAATCATCTAATGCAGTTGTATTCCTCTTTTGGTATTTATTTTTAATGCTGATTATTGTGCCCGCCACCTGTTTACGCCATCCCCATTAGTTTCTACCCAGGTTATTTTTAAATGATACTACGTGGTTTCTATATCCATCCCTAACCCCTGTTCCCGTGGCTCCCAGATATATCTTCTTAGTGTTGTCGGTTTTTATCTCGCATTTATACACTATTTTCGAGGTTAGACATTTCCCATCCAACGGACAATTTCCAGGTATTCTGCAATTACATTTTCTGTTTAAGATACTTTCGTTTGATGCTAGTTCATTATTGTTCCTTGTTTTGCTGATTTTTCTATTGTTGTAACTGATTATAGTGTTAGTTAAGTTTCTGGAAGTTGAGAAAGATAACTTTACAGGATTTCAATTTATTATTTTACAATATTTATTATCCGGGGGGAAGTTTTGGTCTATTATTCTGTAGAATTCTTTAGGTATATTATTTTTTATATGTTCGCTGAATGGTGGATTGAACCAAACCGGTATCGCGTGTCTATTTCTCTTATTAATGGTACCACCCTCATCCTTACCAGTTCTGCTGTTATTATTTCCCCCACCGTTCGTATTCTTTGGATCATTTTCAACGTTTCCCTTTTTGATCTTTGGGTTTTTTCTAGCTTTCATTGTCATGTTATACGAGATTTCGCAGCTAGGTTTGTAGTTACTATTATTGGTACTATTATATTCAATGTTTCCGTTGTATCCCGATATCCTATATATATATATATATATATATATATATATATATATATATATATATATATATATTTATATATATTTATATATATATATATATTATTATTATTATTATTGTGAGATATTTCCCCACCTCGGTGTTGCTCTTGGCAAAATGAAAGAAAAGCAATTAGAGATCACACCGGGCTTACCTTTAAACTGGAACATAAATTTTATTAAATATCCAATTGCAAAAGATGTGCCATCTTCAGCCTTCTGCGGAACAGAGCTGGTAACACCCGTAAAGGGTAATAGTTCATTTTTATCTTCTCGTTTGCAGGATTCAAATCTCGACGCTGTTCGAAGGATAATTGCAGCAAATGGAAGTATTTGAAGTAATAACTTCCAAGGAGTATTTCTTCGTGCCCAGTAGCCATCATGGTGTTCACTATAACTAACGTTCAAAATTTGGACAAGTGGTTGGTCAAAATGTAGACCTTAATAATCGTCTCGAAACGACATACAATTAGTGATAATTAAAGTCAGTACAATCGAAGAGCACAGCCGTTTGCGAATAATATACTATGTCGCGCGACATAAGAGCATTAGCGTTTGAAATGATTATAACATGTCGCCCCATGTTAAGGCATTAATGCGTCTGAAATAGACAAAAGGGTTTACAGGCTTCATATCTCTAATAAAGAGTTCAGTTTTCCACGTCCAGCCGGCCTGCTGTCTTTTATAAAACTGACGCACCATGAAATTTAAAAATAGCGCCAAAACATGACTCGGCAGTTAATTACAACGATCAATCTAATTAGTTCAAACAAAATCGTGACCGGCCAAGCCGACCAATGAGGAGTCTTACTTACAATATATATATGTGTATATATATATATATATATATATATATATATATATAATAAAAATTACAATTAAATAGATCCACATTAAATGTGATCCCGCATTTTGCTAATTCCTACCCTCTGATGAGAAGGAAAGTATTTCTTCAAAACTCCGGGGATTAAGGACTATCCACTTATCTAGTGTTTCCTTTTAAGATATAATATGTTTTTAACTCATTTCAAAGTGTTTTTTCACATGTTTTATTAACTTTTTGCTTATATATATATATATATATATATATATATATATATACATATATATACATATATATATATATATAAAGTTGAAAAATGAAAGGTTAAAGTCTCAAGTTTTGTGGGGAATCTTCAAAGTTGCTCAATATCAGCACCATTCGTCACACGGCAGACATCTAGTCGATAGTCCATTTCCTGCCAAACACGTTCCAGCATCTTGACGTCAATGGTTCCCACAAAGGCCGTTACTCGAGCCTTTAGTTCGTCAATATCTCTTGGGCAGGGGCGGCACATAGACTTGTTGCTTGATAAAGCCCCAAAGGAAAAAGTCACACGGGGTAAGATCTGGAAACCTTGGAGGCCAGGGCATGAGAACGTCATCACCTCGCCCATATCTCCCAATCCATCTACCAGGCAGCCTTGTATTAAGAAACTGCCTTACTCTAAGACTCCAGTGTGGTGGTGCACCATCTTGTTGAAAAATGAAGTCATCAGATTCTGCTTCTTCCAACTGAGCCATTAACCAGTCTTCCAGCATGTTGAGATAGGATTCACCAGTGATAGTATCCTCTTCAAGGAAGAACGGTCCATAGACACCTTTCTTGGAAATTGCACAAAACACGTTCACTTTTGGTGAATTTCGCTCGTGCTCAAGAAGTTCATGAGGATTCTCAGTACCCCATATGCGAGTGTTATGCTTGTTAACTTTGCCATTCAGATGGAAGGTCGCCTCATCGCTAAAAACAAGCCGGTCATCAAAGCCGTTATCTTCCAACTTCTCTTGCATTGCAATGCAAAAGTCACGGCGAAGTGGCTTATCAGTGTCCTTCAACTTTTGGACCAACTTGAGCTTGTAAGGTACCATTTGCAGTCGTTTCCTTAAGACAAGCCAGACAGTTGCTGGAGCAAGCTGAAGTTCCCTGCTGGCTCTTCTCACTGATTTACGGGGGCTCCGCTGAAAGGCTGTCCGAACTTGCTCAACTGCATCTTCTGAAGTTGAAGAGCGACCTGTTCGCTTACTTGGGCACAAACACCGATTTTTCACAAATTTAGCATGCTATCTGACAATGGATTTCCTTTCAGGGGCTTCTTTTTTAAATTTCCTGCGAAATGCACGCTGAACACATGTCCACGATTCAGTCTTTGCAAATTGGAGGACGCAAAATGCCTTGTCTTGTTTAGAGAACGCCATTACTGCACCTGGAACGATAAGACGAAAATCATTAGTATGACCAAAAACTTGATTAAGCAAGCTGTAAAATGGCACCAGTTTCATTTTTCTACCTGGAATAGTTCATGAGATATACGCATTTGTAATGTTCCCAAGACTTTTGAACCCCCCCCCTATATATATATATATATATATATATATATATATATATATATATATATCACTAGGCTCACTGACACATTTTCACGAATGCATTTCTCTTTCTGAGCAGTTATCTGGGAAGAAAATATTACTATGGTTCTGCTGCCATAAATCTAAATCCATTCTATGTTTTGTTTGCAGAGATTCATGATGAAGCCTTTATAGATAATGTAGCTTTCTCATAATAAATTAAAATTTATGTTCTCTCCTTTAGACAGCAAAATAACTTGGGATTAAAAGAGATAACATAATCTTCGCATTTTCCATTACAAAGAAGAACACTCTCTTGAATTCCAATAAGCGGTTTCTCCCTCCAGTGGATTTAACTTGAATCGTGTTGTTTTATACAGCATAGCAGAAGAATGGTTTAATAGAAATAAGACATTCGTTAACTGGTTTTAAAACTTATTTCTATACTACGTTGCCCGGAATTGAATCATGATCAACGAATATTTCAAACTCCTATATTTTTATTTTCATCGAAATCCATAAATAACCCGGGAGGAAGCTTCACATGCCTTGATGCCATAACTTAGTCCATAATATATGTTATTTTACATTGCACTCGAGAGAACCTACTGTTTCTGTTACAAAATTATTTCATATAAACTGCTTTCCAGTTAACGAAATAAACATTAAGAAATTTACGTGCGGTGTTTGAGCCTACAGACCACGTCATGCAAAAGAAAAAAAACACGTAAATTTTCCAGACTTATAAAATTCTTTGCAGAAAAAAAAAAAAGAAATTTTGTTTGAGCCTACAGACCACGTCATGCAAAATAAAAAAAAAACACGTAAATTTTCTAGACTTATAAAATTCTTTGCAGAAAAAAATAATAAATTTTAGAAGTGTTTTAACTTACAGTCATGCAAAAAAAACAACAAAATACACGCTGTAAACTTAACCACAGTAGAGTTTTCACGGCCCGTGGTTCTATCGTTGTTGCTAAGACAAGACATGGAAAACTGGTTTTACCGATGATAGAAAAATTAAACTAACGGTTTCGATTATCGATTATCGGTAATTATCGGAGGCATTCTGAGACAAAACTGAACTAAGATCACTCCCAGAATAATGCACTAAAGTTCTGAAAGTTTCAGAGTCTACAAGAGACGAACTCAGACACAGACAAAGTTGCATTTATATGATTGTAGAGATAATACCAGCAGGAAGATCGAGGTTGCCTAAGATGTAATAAGGATCAACGAATGTTCAACACCTTTTATTGTGATCGAAATTTGTACACTCGTCTAATTTTTGAATCAAATCATTTAATTGCCTGCTCTAATCAGGAATCCACTACGGTGCACTTGGATAAACTGAATCCAATCGCAATGAGTCCATCGATTGTAGATAACCTTCTGTCTATTATATTAAGTATCTTTATATAATGACTTGAATTAGTTACACGCTCAAACTTGTTGAAAACGGTTCTGCATTTCTTAAAATAAAAGATCTATAGATATTAGAATACAATAGTATTATTTTCCCAGAAAAAATGTACGTGTTGGTTGTCCTGAAAAACCGACAAAGAACTCA
The DNA here is from genome assembly GCF_053919585.1 of Euprymna scolopes. Taxonomy (NCBI): domain Eukaryota; kingdom Metazoa; phylum Mollusca; class Cephalopoda; order Sepiida; family Sepiolidae; genus Euprymna; species Euprymna scolopes. Next base: position 36,683,291 of record NC_136505.1, on the reverse strand, counting down.
GGGGAAGCTCAACAAGTAGATGTAGCCGACGACATATTAACAAACTTTTGATCTAAAGTGGATGTGTCGATCGTTTTAACCCAAGACGTAACAACCATTCAATGACACAAACAAATCACCCCCCCGACGGGATTACATAACCAAAATCGATTTCAGACGAATAACAATTATGATAACTAATTACTGATTCTAAAGTCGTATCCATTGGGATGATCACGTATCTTCACGGTGGAATGACTCAACATATTCAGTACAATAGAATCTCATTATATCTGCATATTCAATAACATTTTTGGCATTTGATATTTTGTTAATTTTTTTAAGACTAATATGAAATACGAGTCAAGGAAAAAGAATAATGTGAAGCATAATCTTTTATAAGGTAAATGATAAGCGGATTTCCAAAAAAAGAATATAAATTCCAAAAAAGATGCAATCATTGTAAATTAAGTAGTTATGATAAGAAATACTGCAGTCAGGATAACGAAGGATGGCATCAATTATAAGCCTGAAAATGTAATTTTAATCTCTTCAGATGAATTATATTTCCACATATCATTGTGTTTTGGCTTTAGTTCTGTCTATCTTCACCAGGTCTCATTTCTGAAAATTATAAACATTTCCGGAAGCAAGAACTAAACACCTTATTAAACTAATACTTTATATTACTGCAAAAGACAATCACTAGAAAACGTGTGGTTGTTACATCGACTAAAGATTGTGTAATAATATGAGCTGAGATCAGAAAAGTATTCTAATGAACCAAATAATTTTAACCTGGTATCATTATTTAGATATTGTTTATTGGACATGTAACGTTCCCTCAAAAATTCATTAAAGGAATCATCATTCTAATTCATAATCTTTTTCTGTAATTCAACTAATCAATAACATTCACTAATTAGCTTGACTTTGTGCCTTACCTGGAAACCAAATTTCAGCTATGAGCAACCACCTTCTTTATTTTATCGAAATTCACTAATATAGAACGCGATGTCATCAGCAAATAAACCCATCTCGGACACAATTTAATGAAGAAGTCAGTTTATGAATATCACGATTAATAAGGATCCAAGAATCAATTCACAAGAGACACTTGCATTAATACAATGTTGTTTTTATCATCATGTATTTGGACGTACGAGAATTGAAGACAACTTGGATTCTTCTCCTTCCTATATAAGAACGGTTGAATTATATTACGTATTCGTCCAGTAATTCAGTTTGCTAAAATTTCATGGGAAGTAATTTATCCCAGGCTTGCCAGATGCTTTTGATATAGGCTGTAATTTGTTCAAACGAACTCATAACACTTGTCATCCTCAAAGTAAATACGTGAAAAACAGCAAACTCCCGCATCTTCACTGTATAAGTCCGCAAATACGGGAGGGATTTCTACTCATTGTTTATTCTATCTAAGTGTTAAAATTAAGAATTATTATTGTTTCCTGCTTCCCTGATACGGGGATACCTATCGAGCATCTCATCAGTATAAGGTATGGATCCGTATAAGCTTTACGATCACTAGGGCGTAAGCTACCACACTTTGCTACTAAGACATTCCCAAACAAAATATCAACGAAAGCACTCTAAATACTATCTGAGAATTAAAGAAATATTCATAGTCTGAATTAGGGCAGTACCAAGTTACAGGTGGACCAAAAGTATTGCAAATTTAGATAATCGTATACTGCCACACTTTTCGACTAAATTGAGATAAGATAAATAATGTTAGATGTAAGTAACTGAAACTTCGTGGGCAAGTAAAAAGTAAACAATATTTTAAAGCATTAAACAATTATTAATTGATATTATATTTCCTTAATTTATCCGTTGGTGTATCAATCGGTTCCAGTATTTTTCTCTGTACCTACGAAGCAGACATGACTGAAAGTTTGCATAGAACCTTGTTAGCTTGAAGTACAGCAAACTTAAAATGTCTGTATCTGTTCAATGCAGTGTTGTTATTGTACTTTCCTTGTATGTGAAGGTTCAATTATGAAGCACAAAACTACTTTATTTCATCGAAACTCAATGATATGATCTGAAAGTTCATCTTGCGTGGTACAAATATAGGTGAATACGAATTATTTGGGATGTGATGTTCGCATTATGTTCATGTATAGTCCCGGGATTTCATTGATTGCCATTATATTAAAGTACACACACCCACCCATAAACAACAAATAATACCATGGTGAGTGTGGCGTCATTAAAACGCCGAAAAGACACATATTCTAAAAAAAAGTAAAGCATATTCTTAAGTTTAAATCTACGAAGTATTGTTGGAAGGGAGAAATGACTGTGGACTTTATTAAGGGTTCCAAGTGTAGCATATTGGGAGAACTCCCGTATAGTCATTACTTCAATCGTATAATTAAATGTCTGTTTTGTTTCTTTGTACATATATCCATTTCACAACCTCTGTATTACGGGATATCCTTACGCAATAATACCCTTTCATTTTCCTACAGCAACTCGTCCCTTTCGACTTTTATTATACATTAGTATCGACAGGAGCTGCTCGGCGTTCCATATTATCAGTTGCTTAAGTTCTAAATCAACTAGAAAACATAATAGGTGATGTCTGGTTTATTTTTCTCGTAATCTCTTTCCCACATACAAGATGCTGTGGGCCTGCTTTTGTTCTATCGTTATTTTTATGGCAACTGCATATCTAAGCTCAACCCTATTGTTCCTTCTTACCAAACTTAAACAAAAATCACTCGACTAGCTACAGCCACTGTTAACAATCTTACCTACTCTTAAGCTGTGCCTAAATCTAAACACAGATTCCATGAACAAAACTTTATTCTCAGAACTTCGCGCCTGTGGAACACTGTTCCGAATACACGCGTCATTGGCCGACTACAATATGGTAGCCTTCAAGTTCAATGTAAACAAGTTCTTGTTGAGCTGTTCTCTTAAATATAAAATTCTACCTAATGTATACCTTAAACGATTTATACATTGCCACATTACAATCATAAACAAGTATCCTCGAGTATCCATCGAGCCTTGATAAGTGCTGAACCATTTGTAAAAAAACTAGTACTCGTTTGATTTACATTTTATTAGTTGTAAGACAATATCGATAGTGTTTCATCAGACTGATAGATACAACAACAAAACACACATCTAGTCGTGGTATACATAAACGACTAGCAAGGTTAACTGTTGTTTCCCGGTGTCATAGAAAACTAATTTGAAAAAGTTTGGTAGTGTGTAGAACCGTTCAATTAAAACTTCTATTCTTCATCGCTCTTTTTCTAGCAGTTTATTCATCTTTTTCCCCCTTTTCCTTGGTAAATAATCTTTATAATTCTTGAGCCCGGACAATACCGGATAATGGAAATCTTCCCAGTAAATGATTTTATTGTAAATTGTAACATCATTATTCATTGTATTTGAACAGATTGACAAACAGTGAACACATACGCGTCTAGCGCTTGTATTTATAAATATTTATGTCGACAGTGTCAAACAATTGTATTGACGAGCGATTCAATTTTCAAGCATTTTCAAGAACCAATAACTTGATCTTCAGACGGAATCAAGGCGTTATACGATAGCACAAAACATTACATAAAATAAGTACTTGAAACGTTTGAGAGTCTCAAGCATCTCAACTCACCATGCTTTACACTATACCGCTTAAAAACAATCGAAGAAACCATTAATCTTTCTTTATTGGCAACCGACTTTTTCCTCACAGAAAATATCAATGTATTTTCATCGGCATTCCTTCCAATGTCTATTCCTTTGCTTTTCTTAAAGAGTCAACTTAGATGTTCGAATTTCAAAACTTTATCAATACAACTTCCTCAAATGGAAGGAAACTTCTTTTTTTTACATAGAGTTCACCACTTATCAAGGCCCAATGGCCACTCGGGGATAAGGGTTACTGTGTGTACAGTAATTAAAGAGATAGTGTAGCAATAGTATTGGAGAATTGGTAAATTGTCCTTACTTAGGGGGGGGCGGTTCATCAGGAATTTGTTTGTGTTGGACTTGAAGACATCCAGGTTGAAGTCGGGAGGGAAACAAGCAAGCGGAACAGCGTTTCACAGGCGTGCAGTTCTAAGAAAGAAGATTTGTTCATGGAATCTACGTTTTGATTTAGGCGCATATAAGGAGTGGGGAAAATTATTGACGGTGGTTTCAGCTAGTCGGGTGTTTTTTTAAAAAGATTGGTAGGGGGGACCAGAGAATGGAGCTCAGACGAACACTTGCAATGGAAATAACGATAGAACAACGACAGGCTCGCTACGTCCCTTCTGTGGGAAAGAGGTTGCAGGGTAGAGAAAACGGCATCCCTGACCAAGCCACGAAGTCTATTTTGTACTCTGTCAAGGCAGGATAGGCTATTTTTAGCAGCTCCCGCCCAGATGTGGCAGCAGTACTCCATCTTTTGACGCACTTGGCTCTTACATAGATAGAGAATTGCATCATTAGTGAGATATCTGTTTTTAAAACTATTACTTATCTAATAACATTTCGGTATAATTGCGTATAATTCGACATCCATATATTAATACGGTAGCGTGTATGTTATTTTCTGTGTCACGCTTACATCCGGGTCGTTTAATTGTTATGTACTTTCATTTCCTGTGATTAATAATTTTACCAAGAATTCTTCCTAAGTATTTTTCTCGGTTTCGATTAGAGCTAGTGACACTCCAGCAATCTATTTATTTTTTTAATAAATAATTTTATCAAAAAATCTTCATATGCTTTATTTCGGTTTCGATTCAAGCTAATGGACTCAAGTTATGAGATATTTTTTTTATTTTTGAAATCGCAACTTCATGAAATATATAAAAATGGATAGAACATTAACTGTATAATAATATATACGAAATCTGCAAGAATAAAATTACCATATTTAAGCGTACTTTACGACCGAGCTTTGCGCGGCGTTCGTAAGTAATTTTATAAAAAATAGTTTACATTGAAGAGAAAATAGGAAAGTGTCTATGACATTCCCATGATAACAAGAAACGTTATCGTTTGACACAAACGCTTGACATTGGTTATCTCGAGTTGCAATACTGAGTTTTGCACGAAATGAGGCACAAATAACGATAGTAAAAATATAATAAAGTGATAAGCTTCTGATACATGAGAAGAAGTGAGAGAAACAATCATTTAGAAAAACAGAGTTTCGCATACGAGCGCCCCATCAATGAATTAAAGCGTAAACACGTTTCATATAGTTAAATTAGAAATATTTATGCGGGTGTATTTAAAAAAAAACAAAAACAAATTCAAATCAAGAAATTTTCGGGAAAAGCTTATTTCCATCGAAAGCAAGATAATACATATATTGACCCATGTAAATTTGAAACCTTAGAATGGTTTATAAGACTTAGTTTTAGCCCGTGAAAAATAAGGAAAAGTCACGACCTGTTGATTAGAAATCATTTTCTATGCCAAATTGATGGTTGAATATGGTAAAAGTTTTACTCGTTTTTGCATCTAATATTAATCCCTATTAAGCCGTAATAACTCGTTGGTATGTGGTAGCAGAATATTACGTATACAAATGAGCAAGTCGTGGCATGAGGTGACGTTACAGTGAAGAAGGAAGAAGAAAATAAATACTAAGAGAAAATAGCACGTGGCGGCTACAACGACTTTGAACCACGTTCCATAACTAGGTAGACTTTGACCTACGTTGCGGTATTAAAACACGTGTGAATGCGAGATAAGCTTTTATACAAGAATAAGGGGTTGTTATTTCTAAGGACTTTTAATAAAAAGGAATGTTTGCCGTGGGGCGAGCTGCTGACATAGAAGCTAGTTGTCGCTGCGGACTGGGAAACGGTTTATTGACTGCGAAAGAAAAAGTCTTAATGCGACCATATTGCTGCTGGCTGAAACATATGTACCAGTACTTTGCTGATGAAACGACTGTTAATAAATGATTTATCTTTCAAAAAAGTTAGACTCGAATTTAATGTGTTTGTGTCTTTGCAAAAATTTTGTATACAATCTCGGCCCTGTGATAAAATGTTACACCCACGCTCACCGTGTAACTTTGCTTGTAATTATTTTTTTAGATATCCTGTATCCACTGTTGTAGTGGAAACTATCTTTTATGATAACAGGAAGATAAGTCTATATGTTTGGATAGTAATGTCCATATAAACATAAATGCAATTTTGCCTATACTACAATCTTATCATTTGTCCTTCATTTTTACTTAATCGAAAATTATCGATTTGTGTTTTTTTAAAAGTATTTGGTGATATCGTCTAAGAATGCTTGCCCGGATGTTCGTAGCAAAACAATGTGCGCATCCTAATTTTTTTACTCTCTTAGACGAAACAATAATTAAGTTCAGTGGCAATTTAAAATGTTGTATAATTGCAAATATTTCGCGAACAAGTAGTAGAGTTAAAAGCAGCAGTAAGAACACTATTATTATTATTATTATTATTATTATTATTATTATTATTATTATTATTATTATTATAAGTAGTAGTAGTAGTAGTATTAACAGCGTCTTGATCGCTATACAAAACGTTTGGCAGGGTTTGTATTCATTACAAGGAACAATCCCGCATCATATACTTGGAATAAATAGATATTACTATTTGTTTTTACAACAAAGATTTGTCTTTACATTAATTCTCATGCAAACCTTGTTAAAATCCTGGCAAATAGGTTGGCGTCTAAAAGCGTTTCTCGTTTTAGTAGTAGTAGTAGTAGTAGTAGTCGTTGAATAGTAGTTTTAAAAGTAAGATAAATAGCAGTAGTATAAACAGAAGTAGTAATATTTTCAAGTCTCTATTATATATACTAGCGGGACCTGTGGAAATTCCACAGCAGCATTTTTCTTATGCAATATATTGTTGCTGGGCATGCTGTGAGCGTTCTATTCAGCATGAATGAAGACACAATCATGTTCTAGTTTTTTTTTTAATTAAAACTGTACTGCCCCCTTACTAAAATAATAACTTTGATATATTTCATGGGCTGAATACTTCATTACAAACACACCGGTAAACTAACTCACATTTTATCATTTTTCATAATTATTGAATATGTTACTATGTTCGACAATAATTTTACATAATTTCAACCCACATTATCGCCTCTCCATTTACTAAAATAGTAAATTTGATATATTGTATCGGCTAATTATTTCATTAAAAAACACAACTATTAATTAACACACATTTCATCATTTTATTTTTGATAAGTCTTGGATATAATACTAATTTTGGCAATAATTTTTCATCATTTAAACTCACCATATCGCACACCTTATTAAAATAATAACTTTGATATATTTTCTAGGCTGATTATTTCATTAGAAACACATACATCAATCAACTCACATTTCATCATTTTTCGTAATTCTTTGATATATTACTAGTTTCGACAATATTTTTTTTTATAATTTAAACCAACGTTGCCGCCCAACATTATTAAACTAATAACTTTGATACATTTGCTGGGCTGATGATTTCATTACACACACACTAATCAATTAACCTCCATTTCATCATTTTTCATAATTCTTTGGTATGTTACTAATTTCGACAATCATTTTTCATGATTTATACCTACATCATCGCCCTATCTTAATAAAATAATAACTTTGAAATATCGTCTAGGCTGATTATTTCCTTACAAACATACCAATCAATTAACTAATATTTCATCATTTTTTCGTAATTCTTCGAAATGTTACTAATTTCGACAATAATTTTTCATAATTTAAGCCCTCTTTATCTTCTTCCCCTTTACTTATATAATAACTTTGATATATTGTCTAGGCTGATTATTTTGTTATAAACACACCAATCAATTATTTCGTCAATTTTCGTAATTATTGGATATCTTACTGATTTCGACAATAATTTTTTTATAATTTAAACCATCCTCGCCGCCCTCTCTTACTAAAAAAATACTTTGATATATTTTCTGGGCTGAGTATTTCATAAAAAACATAACTATCAATTAACTCACACTTCATCATGTTTCTTAATTCTTTGATATGCTACACATTTCGACAATTAGTTTTAATATTTTTAACCCACACTATCAACTACCCACTACAAACATAATAGCTTTGATATATTATCTGGGATGATTATTTTATTTCAAACACACCACACAATTAACTCACATTTCGTTATTTTTCATAATTCTTGAATATGTTACTTATATCGACAATCATTTTTCATAAATTTAACCCACCTTTTCGCCCTTCCCTCTTTACTGAATAATAACTTTGATATATTGTCTAGGCTGATTATTTCCTTACAAACACACCAATCAATTAACTAATATTTCATCATTTTTTCGTAATTCTTGGATATGTTACTGATTTTGAATATAATTTTCATAATTGAAGCCCTCCTTATCTTCTTCCCCTTTACGTTATAATAACTTTGATATATTGCCTTGGTTGATTATTTTATTATAAACACTAATGAATTTAATCACATTTCGTAAATTTCCGTAATTATTGGATATCGACAATAATTTTTTTATAATTTAAACCATCCTCGTCACCCTCTTTTACTAAAAAAACACACAGCTTTGATATATTGTCTTGGTTTATTATTTCATTATAAACACACAATCGATTAACTCACATTATATTTTTGTTTTTAATTATGGATATATTACTAATTTCGACAATAATTTTTGTAATTGAAAACCCACATTATGCCTCTCCCTTCTGCTTATATAATATATTTGATATATTGTCTGGCCTTATTATATCGTTACAAACACACCAATCAAGTAACTCACATTTCATCATTTTTCATAATTCTTGGATATGTTACTAATTTCGACAATAATTTTCATAACTTTAACCCACTATGTCGCCCCCCTTACTAAAATAATAACTTCGATATATTGTCTGAGCTGATTATTTCATTACAAACAAATAAATAAATTCTGGGTATTCTCATAGTATATATGTTTCAACTATCTTATCCAATCCCGGGTGACGTCACATACTCTGCTAATATATATCGTTCACCTATCTCATTCGACGCTGGGTATTTTGCTACTATATGTTTTCCACCTATCTCATTCAATACTGGGCGACGCTTTCTGATAGTATATATTTGCACATCTCATTCAATCCCTGGACTGACTTCATGTCCGCCACCCCACTGCTGAAAACATACATTGAATAAAGTAATGTTTTAATCGTAAACTATTTCAGCCATTTCCGGGACTGACGTTATATCCCCAACCAACTGCTAAAAATATACATGAAATAATGTAATGTCTAAATAGTAAACTGTTTCAGTCATTTCCGGGACCGACTTTATATCCCCAACCATCTACTAAAAATATACATGAAATAAGGTAATGTCTAAATAGTAAACTGTTATAGCCATTTCCGGGACCAACTTTATATCCCAAACCCGCTGCTAAAAATATACATGAAATAATGTAATGTCTAAGTAGTAAACTGTTTCTGCCATTTCCGGGATAGACTTTATATCCCAAACCCACTGCTAAAAATATACAATAAATAATGTAATGCCTAAATAGTAAACTGTTTCAGCCATTTCCGGGACCGACTTTATATCCCCAACCCACTGCTTAAAATATACATGAAATAATGTAATGTCTAAATAGTAAACTGTTATAGCCATTTCCGGGACCGACTTTATATCCCAAATCCACTGTTAAAATATACAGTAAATAATGTAATGTCTAAATAGTAAACTGTTTCAGCCATTTCCGGGATCGACTTTATATCCCAAACCCACTGCTAAAAATATACAGTAAATAATGTAATGTCTAAATAGTAAACTGTTTTAGCCATTTTCGTGACCGACTTTATATCCCCAACCCACTGCTAAAAATATACATGAAATAAAGTAATGTATAAATCGTAAACTTTTTCAGCCATTTCCGGGACCGACTTCTTATCTCCCACCCTACTGTGAAAAATATACATTAAATAAAGTAATGTCCATGACGTAAATGGTTGCAGACATTTCCGGAACCGACTTCATATTTCCCAACCCAATGTTCAAAATATGCATTAAATAAAGCAATGTGTAATGCGTAAACGGGTTCACCCATTTTCGGAACTGATTTAATATCCCCCAGCCCACTGCTAAAAATATACATGAAATAAAGGAATGTTTAAATCATAAACGGTTTGAGTAATTTCCGGGACTGACTTCATATCCCGTAACCACTGCTTAAAATATACTTGAAATAAAGTAATGTTTAAATAATAAACTGTTTCAGCAGCTTTTCGAAAGTAATACATAAAAAACATTAACACGGTTAGAGATTAGGTAACCATTGCTTCAACATGAATGTCTTAGTGTACTATCAGTTTCAGCATTCCAGTGACTTAAATCCCCCATTTTTTGGTCTTGTTAATGGAGGAGAAATCCTTCATAACTGATACAATTCTTATTTTTGTTATGGACCAATGAGCCCCTTTTGGGGAGCTGGTTTCCCCCTAAATTTTTAACCAACCGTATATGGGGAGGCAAGTAAATAAAAAAAATAATCAGAACGGACATTTTCCAGGGCATTTTATAATTAATCAGGAGTAACACTTTCAGGGCATCTTGTAATTAAATCAGAAATAACTTTTTCCAGTTACTTTTTTAATATCAAAACTTTGTTACATTAAACATAGTACCTATTCACAATGCCTCCCCACGGGACAGATTTAGTCACCAGGGTCGTTTTTTTAACGTGGAGAAAAAATTGTCTTAGTCGTAAAGGATTTCTCTTCCACTGAGAGAGAAGAAATTGAAATGTAGCACCTGAAGAACAGATAGTACACTTTGATTTTAGCCAAGAAAGACAAATCATTTTTATTAGCTTTGCCTCAACAGCGACACCAATTTTTTTTTAATATTTAAATTTCCTTTTCAAGGGTGACAAGGTTTATTTGGAATATTCCACTTTTTGGAATATTCCACTTTCCTTTTTTTAGGGATGCACAGCATGATAACGGACGGAGCGATAAGCGTAATAATATAATGATAATAATAATAATAATAACTTGCCAGAGTACTGAATGAAACATGGATGTTAAAGAAAAACATTAATTGTGTGAGCATTAGAACAGTTGGAAAAAAGAGACAAAGAGAAATTGTAACCAAGGGGAAGGACTAAGTCAATACCGCGGACGGTAATGATAAACACTACTAGAATTTTATAGTAAACCCTAGAATATGAAAACTAGGTATATAACATACCAACTACAATCAGACATATGGACTGGCACACGAATAAAACAAAAACAGTTGGAAAGAAACAGCACATGAACCCAATGTAAGTAAAACTGTAAGTAATCTTACAAAATGTTCCCCCTCTCAAAGATAGTGCTTGGTCTCGGCTGATCCCACGCAAAATAATCGAGAATGGTCAAGAAGAAAAGCGGAATCGAGGAAGGCGCGTACTAACCAGGTCTTCACGGCGTAACGGATAGAGTATTTGGATTTGGAGGGATTCTGCCACTCACAATCCAGTGAAGATAAATTGTTATTACCAGCGAGAAATCAGCACTAAGCGATCATTTGCAGCGTTTTTTGCAAAGGTGGATAGTATTATGATAGAAGTTGTTTTGAGACAAGTTTGTGCAATTCTGCGAACTGGTTTCCGATGCTATAATTGTTTATTGCTTTTAGTAGCAAAAGGTGGAGGATCTATAGTCGTAACATTTTATCACTTCTCTCACGTCTGGTATCGCAACGATGCTTTCTCCTATTTTTTTTTATTGCGGTTCATTCTGGTAATTTTGAAGACTCTCCGTCCCTGGTAAGCTTCTACGCCTATATTTTAATCCAGTCGAAATACAAATTTCGTGTTACCGTAAACCCTTCTATTTGATAAGTTCACGTGAACTTATTTTTATCCCAATTCTAAAATGGTACAAATGCATCTAATGACGCAGGAAAGACAGTGGGATCATTCTATCACACCAGAAATTACTCGACTCCTGATGTCATTAACTATCTTTATGTTATAAATAAGTTAATCTACACGTTACCATTAGGATTGATTAATCAAGAGACAATAAATATAAAATGCTAAATATTAACATCGGCGTAGCCATTCGTGGCAGTTATGATTCGAGAATCATTACGTGTAATTTCTGTAACATAATTTTAGCTCATACATTTTTTTGTTAATTATACCACTGTGTTTGCTTTTTAATATTATTGATCTGTAAGTGCAGTATTATATTAGCGAGCAGAAGAATTACCAACGATTATCTATATATTATTATCCGTATTCGCGTCTGCCGTTATCATGCAATGCATCTCTTAAAAAGGAAAGTGGAATATTCCTAATAAAATACGCCGAATAATAAAAAATATGAAATAACCAAACAATTGGTGCCGTTTTTAAGGCAAAGATAATAGATATGATTTGTTCTCCTTGACCTTCGCGCCACGATCAAAGTGAAGTATCTGTGCTTCAGATGCTACATTTATATTCCTTCTTCTCTCTCAGTGGAGGAGAAATCCTTCACGACTGAACAATTTTTCTTCCCTTTTTTCCGCGGTAAAAAGGTACACTGGTATATAAATCTGACCCGTTGAGAGGCATTGAAAATAGGTACTATATTTAATGTAACAAACTTTTAATGTTACAAAAGTACATAGGAAAAGTAATTTCTGATTTATTTATGAAATGCCCTGGATATGTCTCCTCTGATTAATTAATTAATTACTTGGACAGACATCGACTTGCTCGATATAGTACTCATATAAAAAACAAAAAATCTTATCTGTGACATACATAAAAGTTTTGAAAACCGAAAACCACATCAAATCATTGAGTAGTATGACTTTTCATTGTTTTCTCATATAGGTGGAATACTGTACAAGTACCTGATTTTTCCTTATATTATTAGGAAAACCGGTGGAGAGAACAGAATGGCTATAAGGAATAGGACACAGAAATGGCTGAATCACTTTACGATCTTAAAATCACTTATTTTATATATATTTTGAAGGTAGGGGGTATAGTGTAAGTACGGTAATCGCTGAAGCAGTTTACTATCTAAACATCACTGTATTTCATATATATTTAAAGAGAAGGAGCTATAAGGAGATCGTGCCATAAATGGCTTAAGCAATTTAGGATCGAAAAATAATTTTAGTTCATCTAACAAATTAATGAATATTTATCTTTTGATATATATATATATATATATATATATATATATATATATATATATATATATATGTATATGTATGCAAGTATAGCCGTATCATCTGTCAACATCCGACATTTTATTTTTTCATTGATCAAATCCCAACTAGTCCATACAAGTTCTTTCCACTATGAAGAAATTGCAAAAGTTGATTTAACATGTTTCTAAAAAATCTTATTACTTACATGCTAAATTATCAGATTGTCAGGAAATGATTGTAACAGCAGTATTTGATTATGATGTACAAGTCACTTTGATTAAATTATATCTCATGAACACTATTACTATAGTTCTATTTCTTGTTATACTATATCTCAAGCAGTTATTCATATTTGTATACAAAAATATTTCTTTTTTAATTTACGGTCTAATCGGAACTAATATTAAACTTTTATTATATGCTTGTGTGATGATACTTTCAACTACCGTAGAGTTACAACGGGTTCTGCTATATATATATATGTATATATATATATATATATATATATATATATATATATATATATATATATAAGATACTAATTTTCCACCATTATTTTGACCTTAATAGGATTAAAAATCAAGACATTTCATGCAAATGTAATATGCACAAACTGCAGCACAATATCTGAGGTGTCTTCTATAATTGTAGACTCCTATATTTTTTCTGCTGAGAGTTTACTGCCACAATCGATTAAAATCAATGGAAGTAGTAAAATCTTTTCTCTCTAATTAATTCCCCCTTCCTCGCTACCAATAACACCGTTTCCAGGATCGTTCACAAGGAACAGTTACGAAGGAACACCGTTTTTTTTTACTTCATAGTTGCTTTAAAAACTGGAATGTAATTTTAACGTTCCTTTTCGTTCTATGCTTTCTACTGACTGCTATCATTATTTTCGCTGTATTTCGTTTTGTAATTGCTTAAAAAACTGGAATAGATTTTAACGTTCCTTTTCGTTATATGCTTTCTACTGGGTGAAACGCACCATGGACTTAACCGAATCGAAGGGTTATTTATGCCGGTTTTTTTTCACTTTTCGCTGTGTTTTTTTTTTATTTGCGTTTTTCCGAACACGTTCATCGTTTTTCCCCTTATTTTTGCTTTTTGTTTTTCTGATTTCTTTTTTTAAAGATGGTTTACGTTTGTTCGCTGTTTTTGTTTTGTTTTTTTGCTTTTCCGATTTTTAAAGAAGTTTAACAATCGTTTGTTTTTTTAATATTTAAACAGGGTTATTGCTTCACTTATTCTTTACTTTACCCTCCCCCTTACACACACACACACCTCCAAACACCCGAGCAAAGCCGGGTACCCCCGCTAGTTATTAATATTGTTTAATTTTGAGTACAGGAAAATATTTAGAAATAGAGAACTTGTCACAAAACAAAATATGCCAACAGACATTTTAGTTGAGACTTTATTTTTAAATGACAAAATACAGACACTTTGCATCAGGTGATTGTTATTATCTAGTTACACAGGCGGTGACGTAATGAGATAAAAAAGGGTTTAGACGGACACGTAAATTTAGTTAAGAAACGACACTGTTGAGAATGGAGCCTTGCTAATGGCAGTTTGTCTCCACATCCGGTAGCCGGGGGACGTAATATTAGCAAGATGCAGGCGTTCGCAAATCCATGGCGGGAAATAATCTTATTTACATAAAAGAGATAGTTCGTCTTTTAATGTTTTCAAAACCGAAAAAGAAGGAACCCGAAGCGTGGCAAAATGTTAGAACCATGAAAGAAAGTGTGGAAAAAAACGCCCCAAAATGAAGAAATGTATGGGTTATCGTTTGTTGAAATGGTTATAAGTCCCTCGTAAATAGCTTTCCGTGTTACGATAATCGTCCCATCGTTGAAATGTTGCGGAATGCCTAAACGAGACACACAACATGCACATAATGAATCACTCGCACCCACAACGGAAATTTCGAGACGATAATAAAAATACATATGTAAGAGCATACATTAAAAGACACGTATATATATATATATATATATATATATATATATATATATATATATATATATATATATATATATATACAAAGACACACGTTATATAGACCGCTATACAACATAAGGCTACACTATTATGTAGGAGGCAGATACTCCCATTATACAGTATTGTTACTCAATAAAGAATCAGTGTAACCCAAAACGCACTTTGTTGTAGAGACTGAGCTCATATTAACTTGTAAATCTACTCAAGACGTCTATTTTTCTCCTTTTCTTACTGAACAGATGTTTCTATCTAAGCCATAATTTTTTTTTAGAATATGTTAAACAGGTCCAGTCTTTGTAGAACTAGGCCCGAGGTTTTTTATTCTCGGGCCGCAAAATCAACATGGATTTCTGTAATGACCTGGTCACTGTTGATTGCGGTTTAATGCTGCTCATATGCAGTTCTAGGAGACCCACTTGCCCAGGCTTTTCCTTTCTCTCTGTGAGAATGGGTTAAGTTTATTGCTGAGTCAACCTTATCGAGGAATTGTGCGGGGGCTGTCGAGGCACGTTTTGCAGGTACGAGTGCTTTTCCTAGAGGTCACTGAATTCTCAACCCCACTTTCCGACCCTGGTGTCATAGTTATCGCAGTGGGAGTGAAGTGTAGAATATTCAAAACAAAAATCGTCCTATTACAACAAATGAATATATATATATATATATATATATATATATATATATATATATATATATATATATATATATATATATTCCTTCGTGTGCGTTGTGTTATGCGGAATGTCTACTAACATATCTGTTTGGAAACGAGTCCCCCCTTTGTCGAACATATTTGCACGGGTGTGCTTCCCTACAGATTAAAACCCGGAAATCTTAAACATCAATATTAATAAATTCCAATTATGAAGCCCTGACCGAAGTATTCGAACTCTGACCATTCAATCAATCATTCCCAATCATTGTATGAAGTCTGCCTTTCCTTAGCAACGAGCCTGTCTCATTAACTCTCATCACCGAACTTCATTTGATGGCATATCTAAAAAACAAAAAAAAATACGAATAAAAAGACTCACACAAATGATTAATCACATTCTAGTTGTGAGGACACATGGAATCAAAAGGATAAAACTGCATGACCTTGATCAGAAGGCTAGCATTTTAAGAGCATTTACAGAGAGTGCGAAAAGCTGCCGCAAAAAAAACAAACTTTCGGGTCTATGATTCGCAAAAACTAGAACACCGATATTGCTTGATAGGCATACTCATAAAAATGGCAAAAAGAAAAACATCTGACGAAAAAAAAAAGGGGTAGTGAAATTAATCCGTATTTTCCCAAACAAAGACTACTTTTTTATAATTTATTTTCATATACTATGACGTACTTTTGATAATACAAGTCAATAAAAAATAATTAGAATTCAGTTAAAAAAAAAAAAGAAATGAAAAAATAATGGTTCCCTCAAAAAACAAAAATATAAATAAGAGAAAATGTAGGGCGATTGACATAAAAGGATTAAAAAACTTGACAGGGGATATATAATAGAAGCTGAAAAGGAAAAGAAAGAACTAATCAGTAGATTGGAAACATATGTTTTGGCAAACACCCAAAAGAGATGATTTATTTAGGAGTTCTGCGGAACATACTACTGAATAGCGTATTTTCGTTTATATATTAACACTCACACATATACATATGTTTATCATATGTATCTATGTTTATGAATGTATATCATTAACTGCAAATGTATGTGTATATGTAAACAGGGTTATACGCATATATACATATACATATATATATATATATATATATATATATATATATATATATATATATATATATACATTTTCACCCCAAACAAGGCCAATTGCCACTTTGGTGTAGGGGGCTACTATCAGGGGCAACAACTACTGGGGTACTATGTAGGGATTTGGGCAGCAAGATGTCGGTTCACGTTACACTTGAACTTCTGCATGTCAGTACTGTTAAGGAAGCAGGGACCTGGAATGGAATTCCGGAGTCTAGCGGTTCTGGGGAAGAAACTACTGGAGTAAAAAGATCTGTTACATCTAGGGATCTCCACAGTGTGGGGGTGGGATTTATCAACTTGTCGGGTTTGTCGAGGGTGCTCACGTCGTGGGGGCACAAGTGATTGCAGTTCGTCAGAGCATTCACCACTAAAATACTTGTAGAAAAGGCAGAGGGGAGCAACATTTCGTCGATGAGACCAAAAAGCACACATTTACATATAATACAAATAATAATAATAATAATAATAATAATAATAATAATATAATAATAATAATAATAGTAATAGTGATAATAATAATAGGAATACTAATAATAATAGTAATAATAATAGTTATACTAATAATAATAATAGTAATACTAATTAAAAGTAATAATAATAGTAATTATAATAGTAATAATAATAGTAATAATACTAGTAATAATAATAATTGTAATAATATTAATAATAGTAATAATAGTAATAATAATACAAATAATAATAGTAATATTAATAATAATAATAGTAGTAGTAATAATAATAGTAATAAAACGGATAATAATAGTAATAATGATAATATTAATAATAGTAATAATAATATTAATAATAATAATAAGAGTAATAAAAATAATAGTAATAATAATAGTAATACTAATAATAGTAATAATAATAATAGTATTAATAATAATCATAATAGTAATAATAATAGTAATAAATATAACATTAGTAATTATAATAGTAACAATAATAATAATAGTAATAATAATAATAGCATTAATCATATTAATAATAATCGTAATAGTAATAATAATAATTATAATAATAATACTATTAATAATAATATTAATAATAGTAATAACAATTATTATAATAATAGCATCATTAATGATAAAAAATAATTAATAAAATAATAATATCATTATTAACAAAAATAATAACATTAATAGTAAGAAATACATTACTACTACTAATAATAATGAAACAATTATTAATAATGTAAATAATAACATTACTACTAATTACATTAATAATGATAATAATATCACTTATAATAATAACATGATTAATATTAATAACGTTAATAAAAACATTATTATTAACATAAATAATAATAATATTATTAATAAAAATAATAATATTTATAAAAAGTAATAATAACATTAATAATAATATTAATATTAATATTAATAATAAAATAACATTATTATTAAATTATTAACATAATTGATAATAAAATACACTAATAATACTAGCAATAATAATGATCATAATAATAATAATTATAACACAATAAATAATAATGTAAATAATAACATTAATATCAATAACATTAATAAAAAATAATGTAAATAATAACATTATTATTAATAATAATGTAAAATAGTTATAATAATAATTATGGTAATAAAACTAATAATAAAAATATCATTAATAATAAATATAACAGTTACAACAACAATTATAATGACAATGATAATGATAAAATAATAATAATAACAATTACAATAATAATGATAATAACGGTAATGATGATAATACTGACATTGATAATAATAATAATAATAATAATGAAAATAATGATTATAATAATAGTAATTATGATAGTAATAATATTAATTATAATTATAATATTAGTTATAATAATAATTATTATTATAATATTATATTTAGATAGAGTATTAAGATATACGGTATTTCAAATATATATCTGTAAAATATTTATTAATACAGTATCTAAATACATACGCACACATACACATGCACACACACACACCCACACATGCATATATATATATATATATACATATATATATATATATATATATATATATATATATATATATAAATGAAAATAAAATAAAAAATGTGCGAATGGAAAATAAAATTAACTTTATTGGACTTACATTTTTGGATTTTACCGTCATTGAATGCTTTTCCTTCCACTTGGGTGTCCATTCACGTGAAATCACCTTTTATTACTGTTCCCTCTGCTTCACATTTTGTTATCAAGTAAGATCTTTGACTTACTTGCAGTTTCATCAAATAATTTTGTATGCAAAATCCGAACCCCTATATTGCTAATTTCTACCCTCTGATGGAAAGTATTTCTTCGAAACTCTGCGGATTAAAGACTATCAACTTATTAAGTCTTTCCTTTTCAGATTAAATATTTTTTAACTCTTTTTCAAAGTGTTTTTAACGTGTTTTATTAACTATTTGCTCATATATATATATATATATATATATATATATATATATATATATATATGATATATTTGATACGGTATTTGCAATGTATCTGTATAAAGTATTGGTAAATATGGTATTTTTAATATATATTTAGATACAGTATTTAGATATACGGTATTTTAAATATATCTGTAAAATATTTATTAATGCAGTATCTAAATACTTATTTACATGGCATTCGTATATATTTATATATATATATATACATATGTATGTATGTATGTATATATATATATATATATATATATATGCTGTATTTATAAATACGGAATTTTTAATAACTATCGAGACAAATTATTGTTAATTACTATCGACACATGATTTTTATAAAACAATGATATTGAATAAAAGAAAAATGATAATTAAGCCGTTTCATAAAATAAATTAAAAAAAATGGTCAAATGGAAGCAAAACTACTGTTTCTGTTTCTCATTTATTTTTTACCCCGCGGTTATTGCGGTGGAATTTTCATAAAAGGTTTGAATACACTTCGGTTGAATGATTATTAACTAAAGTGTGAGGTAAGGAGCTGCGATTGGTTGACTTATGGAAAAGCTAACGCAGAGTAAAAAAAAAAAGAAATGTGTGGAATATATGTCCATACATGTTAATGTAAGTTGCGTTTAAAATTCCACGCGACTACTTAGTAAGGAATCTAAATGGCCTGTAGACGTTCGACCTTTGCCTTCGCGGAAAGGTTTCTTTGAAAAGAAATAATTTCTTTGAAACCATTCTCCACCGTGGAACCATCTTAACCCCAAACGACTCTTCCATATTGACTTACTTGCCTGTAAGAATTAGTTTGATTCATGTTGAACTTTGGTTCTAAATAATCGATAGACACAAATAACACGAACTTCCATCCGTAAATAACAAAAAGAAAAGAAAAAAACGAATGACATCAAACAGTAGGCTGGCGATATGCCCATTTAACGTGCATTGTCTTTTAAACGTCAGCGTGACAGATGAATAGACTATATAATAGGAAGACGTGACTTTTTTTCGTACAAGGAGAGTCACCACTTATCAAGTAGTAAAGGTACCCGAGGATAAATCTTTATCTCTGTTAGGTTATCTAGGAAATACCAATGTGATGATTAGTGGCGGTAGTCAGCAGGAAAGCGATGTCGAGGGATTGTTTTTCCAAGACAAGCAGTTTAAGGGAGCAAAATTTGCTGAACGACATTATCATTATTATTATTTTTGTGAATTAGTTCACTGAGCAAATTATTTCTCTTGATATACAATATTCAGTAGAGGATTGTTTTTATAATAATGCATACGCAATCTGCATAGATCAAAATATAATGTTTAAGCATATTGTACGACCCGGTAACGCCGGGCTACCAGCTACCAAATGATCAAACAATGATAATCTTTATAATTATAAAACTCAAATGACCTTGCAATGAGTGTTGTAACCCAACATCCGGTTAACGACTTCTGGTTGCGCATGTTTACATAAACATAAACCCATAACAGCGTAAACAAATAAACACAAATCGCTACTTTTGCAGAATTTTACTTGCGCACTGAAATATTAACGTTATTATTTAGAAATTATTATTTAATATGGGAAGGGCGAGGAGATTTTGCAACTATTCTGTATTGCAAGTAAACTGTCGCATTTTGTTTACAAATAAATCAACTTTGACCCGTTGACAACGTATTGTTTTACTGTGTACGTTTCCAGCGTCCTAATTATTTGTTTTTTTCTTTCGCGTTTAAATTATCTAAATAATTGTTAATACTTTCTGCATTTTTTTGCTTCGCTCATTTCCTTATTACGTTCACGTTATTTTAACGGACTTTTCTTACAAATAAATGTACTTTAACCTTTGACAACCATAAGAGCATTTTACAACGTATTGTTTTACCGAACAATGATAACACTATTTAAAACTTTAGCCTGATAGACTGGTCATATTTATAGATCTTATACTTGTTAATTAGATCAGGACTTTTAAGTAGTATTTTTAACCCATTTCATCTAAGGGCATCTTGCCTTGTCTGGAGCGATTTCTATTAAAATTGAATTACAATAAATTTAAACGGAACAGACATTCTGGTATAGCGATTTTTTTTAAATCGAGATTCTAGATACATCTTTAAATAACAAGTAAAATAATATGATCAAAGAATAATAGATCAACGGTCGTAGGGCAGCCGGACAAAGTCTATTTTAGAGAATATGGACGCATCTAATAAATGTCGAAGAACTTGTGATTTATTGCTTTTTAAAAATCCCCTCTTAATACATTTGACATGTTTGTTTAACCTCCCAGAAGTTTATGTTCGTACAGATCACACATATGTATTGACCGATGTCCATGCAAAGAATAACACGAGAAAAGTTTCTTTGATTTACATCACTAAGGTATGATCTCATTTCTTTGATGGGAAGCCTGAGTAAGAGACTTTTAACTTAAAAGTGTTAGTTGATTTTATGTAAAAGACAGCTATAAGGCCGTTAAGAAACATGTTTGATCAGCTGCAAGATTATTTGGAGGGAGACTCGATCGATTTGTTTTGGATGTGCTTGCGTTACAATATACTATCTAATTTTTAGTGGAACGCAATGCGGTGATACACTGGTTGGCATTTGAGCTAGGATCAACTTTAGGAGCTGATGCAACTTTTTATCGTTTCAGTCCTCAGTCAGTAAACAAGAAATCTTTGTCCACTAGTAACTTTTATTTCTTCTCTCAAAACTGAGTGCCCCTTTTCGGGCATTGTATATTTTTCACTATCAAATATTATTCACTTTAACATATTATATCGTTGAATGTTATTCATTTTAAAAACAGTTTAAATTATACTTTCATGGGGGGGGCCAAGAAAATAGACACAATGACCTATTGCAAACGATATACCAAAAATTAATTACTATAGTAAAGTTTCTTAAATGGTATTGATAACTGTCTTTTTTTACTTGCTAATCGCTACTTACAAAGACCCGAAGTCCATTCGAGGATAAAGGTTAGTTAGTGTTGAGAGAACGGTGAGACAACACCGAGATGATCAGTAATAGGATAAATTTTGTATGGTTTAATTATATGAAATGATGGTTCAACAAAAGCTTATTTGCATTACACTGAAACCGTTTATGTTATAGTCAACTAAGAAGCATACCCACTGTATTGGGTTAAAGAAATAAGCAATTCTAAGAATAAAACTCTGGTCATGTAGGGTTTCTTTTAGTTTTAGACACAAATAAAGAATGGTGGAAATTGTCAGCAATTGTTTAGCTAGACGAGCATTTGTTACGAATTAATTACAGAGAGGCATATATTGAAGGACAGTTGATCGCCTACTGTAGAAGTAATGATAAAGCAGAGACAGACCCGCAAGATTTTTTCAATGAGAAAGAAAAAGTTTGGAGGCGAAAATTTGCCTTCTGGTTTTATTAATTGGTATAGATGTGTTTAGCTGGATAACGACGCGGACTGACGCCATAATTGTGAGTGCGACTATAGTCGATATGGTATTGCACAATTTATGTAGTTCGTTGGGTTGGCACCTAAAATGATCAGGGAACACATTGCTTACGATAGCTAGGATCAGTTCGAAGCATCTAATCCATATCCATTTTATTTTACTTGGGCGGAAGCTAGTATTTTACGAATGGATGTGAGTCGAACCTTAGAGTTAATACATGTTTCGATAAGAGATCTGTGATATGTTATAATAAAAAGCGTACCCATTACACAATTACGCAGATAATGAACGCATGAACACTTATGCTGAATCAAGAACATGGTTTTCTCGTGCTTCAATTCTTTGAAACCATTATTGAATGTTCTATTGTTATTAGTTTTATGAATAAAATAAAGTTAATTTGCATTATTTTTATAACGGTCTCCGTCCTGAACGAACAACATAATGCTATACTACCTTTAAACCATCTTCAGTGGTTAATGTCATTCTCAGATGTTTATAGCAAATAGATTTAAAAAAAAAAACATAAAAAAAACAGGAGGAAACCAAAAATTACAATATGTTAATACTGTAAATAAGAATGCATTTCTTTTTTTATTTATTAAATATTCATTTCCAGTATTTTCTGATTATCATTTCAATTTCCAGTGTTTATTAATTTTGTAGCTGGAATTGAGAACATGCAATTTCAACCCTAAATATAGTTTATGATCCGGTCTAAATACATTGTACTTAGTATGGAATAGCAACGGAAATTTGTATTTGTAAATTATGTTCAGTTACGTTTATATATACATAAAGTATTTTACAATATAATAGAGCGCTCCTTCTCATTGGTTACAGTAGATAAGCAAAAGAGTTGTATTTGATGTACATCTTAGAATCTAGAATAATAGAATCAATATATATATATAATGTAAATATTATATATATACATATAATATACATGTGTGTTAATATATATTTTATTTGAAGACGTGTATATATATGAATTCACATACACTTTTATACATGTGTGTATGTACGGGAGTGTGTGTTTGTATTTGTATATTTGTATTTTTTATATATGTGCGAATATACATGTATTTATATATATATATATGTTATATATATATATATATATATATATATATATTTGTGTATATTTATGTAATATCTCTCTCTCTCTCTCTCTCTCTATATATATATACTTAGAGAGAGAGAGAGAGAGAGAAAGAGAGAGAGAGAGAGAGTTTGCTTTATGTATTACCATACCAAAACTGCGTTGATTAGTGTTTGTTTCGCTATGTTCACTTAATTTTAAGATTGGTTTATATTTGAAATAAAGTTTTCATTTTTCGTATTTTAATTAGTCGGAACTTTACTGTCTAAAAAGCACACCAGTTCTTAAGTGTATGCCTATCATCTGTTTCGTCTTTGCTCGTATATTGTTTGTAGCCCAATTTTTTTTATATATTCAGTCTAATTCTACATTTACATACAGTTTAATTAATAAACCAAAAATAATATGGAAATCGCCTTGTGCAATAAATATGTAATATAAAATAAAATTGTATTAAGAGAAAGAGAAAGCCGTAGACGAGAAGAAAGTAATTACTCTTGTTTAATCAATATTAATTATTTAAAATGTCGTTGCGAAATATCTATTTACGTGTACGCGCAATACGTGTAACAATAATCACTATTTGTCTTATTTTAACAGTTTTTATGGCAGTTGTTCGTCTGATTTGATATACGTTGACACCTGCCCTCTTTCGTTTTATTACATAGTCACCGATGGACTATACAGCAAATCAAGTGTATGTATTCATTTCTTCTTATACACCAATGTAGACCAGGGATTTCTTATATGCTATTATGCAGATACAAAAATATTTTGACCTTCACTTATTTTTATACAGTAAAAGATGTTTCAATTCCACACAGTTTTATTTGTTACTTAACCCATGCATTCATTAGCGTAACTTCTATCAAAATTTCTATGAAAAGGCATCCAATATTTGGTTCTTCTTTCTAAGCTAATCACAGCAAAAATTAACTCGTTAACATAAATTAAACTTTTACCCGTTTATATGCCATATGTTAACAGGAAATTTCAGTGACAAAGTTTATTTCCAATGACTTCTGATCTGTGCAACTCATTATCGCAAGACTTCTTCCGAGCAGATAACAAATTCTTCATCTTAAAATCGAATGCCCATACATTCTTTTGGTTATTACCTAAGCTCAAGGAAAACCTTAGAAGCTGTCGTTATCAGGAGATTAAGGAGATGAAAGGGGCTGCGACGAGGGTCATTGACATGCTTGCAGAAGAGGACTTCCATGGGTCCTTACAGAAGAAACGGTACAACAATTGCATTGCAGCCGAATGAGATTACATCGAAGGACAGTTCAGTTGCATAAATAATACCATTTAAATGAAGGCTTGATTGTTCCAGAACGATCAACTGAATTCTCTTATGTGTGCTAGACAGTTCGTGTGCGTGCGATTAATCTATTAGTACACATTGCTGTAATTAAGCATTGTTTACGTATGGAGTATTTGAGCTCCTTTTGCGGGTGAGTATGTTTTTTACACATGTCTTGATCCTTGGCTGAGGATATGACAGAGGAAGTATTATTCCAGAACAGATGATACATTTTGTTTTAAATCAATACTCTAAAATCGAATACTAAACATTACTTTCATCTCAATACAGGACCATTTGGCACAAGGTGGGAAGATGGGTTTTGTCAAGCTAGAGTTTCTAAAGTAGAGGCAGTTTTGCTTATAAAAATTGCATGAACAGTGTGATGGATATTCCCCGGTTAGGGCGTCCTAGGCAACAAGGGATAAACATTCTTCACTCGAAAGATAGGAGACACGGCCTGGGAGAGTTAACCATATCTTAACCTTAGCCAACTTGGAAAAAGCTATTTCAACCATGCAATAGATATTGGTGGTTTGGGGATCGATAGATACTATTCAGATGCGGCAAATGTTGTAGCGGGATGATCAGTACACATTTGTGTTTTTATTATAGTTTTCAAATGTGTAGTGTATATTTTAACTTGTAGAAACTAATTAGATGACCTTGTTTCATATAAATCAAAATAGAACCGACACAGAAATAATGCGCGATAACGAAGTGTCTGAAGAACTACATTTCTGAGTTTCTATTCGCGTCTACTCCAATTATATTCAAAGTATAAAACATTTTGACAAAATTAAATTGACATCAAATGCTATTTTAAAGTATTTTATCGATAAATAAATTTTAATTAAAATTATTGCAACGCATTTTATATTTGAACGCACTTTTTTAAACGTGTGTGTTATTAACAAAGTGTATAGACTCTCATACTATGAAATAGTTATTGTTGTTATATAAACAAAAGTTGTTCAACGTCAGACCCAAATAGCATTAAAACTGACAAATAAAACTTCTCTATCGTCTAGCATATTTTCACATATTTATTATTATGCGGTGTTATTCAAGCAAAAACTTTTTCAAAGTCAGACCCAAACAATATATAAGCTGGCAAAAAAATAACCTTCTTCGGCCTAGTATATGTTCATTGTTTAATGTTATATCATTTTATTTATAAAAAACGTAAGGAATACAGATCCAAATAGCATTTAAGCTGACAAATTGCACTTTACTTAATTTTAGCCAAAGTTTGTCTGTTATTGTTGCACTATCTTACTGAGAATTGAACTTTTAATATTCACAAGATTGATCCAAAAAGTATACACTAACCTAAATAATAATACCTGTTATAAAGAATTTTACGCCTGTGGAACACGATGCTTTGATTTTGCTTCTCGGCTTGCTATAGCATGATCGTTCTCGTGTCCAATAAAAATCAATTTTCTAGAAGTGTAAGCCATTTTGAGTTTCAGATGGTTCGCTGTTACACACAAGTCCTGGTAGGTGACTTGTTTGTAGTAGACAGTTCCGCAGAACAAAATATTCTTACCGTGTCGAAACCCGGGAAAAGAACATGTGAAATTGCTCCAGAAAAGGTTTAATATTTATGAAGCAATTCTGATTTCTGATTGGTTGGTAGCAGAACGTTAATTAATTTGATTCGTCAGTTCTTAGCAGAATCGTTTATAAATAGAATCGTCCGACTGTGTGGGATCATACCCCATTATAAACCTTTTATGATGGGATGTGTCTCCTAGCGGCTCCGGCTGCATGGAGACAGGGTAGTACATGTCAAGGATTCTTCACTTGACACTCAGCCCAACAGGTGAGGGGCCGGGAACCGGCCCAGCACCTGTTGGACTGAGGTACACCGCCTGGGTAATACCTAGGAGGTCCACCCTCCCAGGCCTTGCCACCGGGCTTTCCGATGGGGCAAGTTTATTGTTTGCTGCCTGAGGCGCCCCGACCGGGGAATGCCGACGGCGTTACTCAGGCAATTTTTTAAATTGCAGGAGTGCCCCTCCTTTAGGGGAGCCTGCGGGTATCCCACTTTCCAGGCCTTGTGCCAAATATTGCCGATGTGGGCGGCAATTAAATATATACCCCATTATACCTCTGGGATGATGGGATGTGTCTCCTAGCGGCTTCGGCTGCATGGAGACAGGGTAGTACATGTCAAGGATTCTTCACTTGACACTCAGCCCAACAGGTGAGGGGCCGGGAACCGGCCCAGCACCTGTTGGACTGAGGTACACCGCCTGGGTAATACCTAGGAGGTCCACCCTCCCGGGCCTTGCCACCGGGCTTTCCGATGGGGCAAGTTTATTGCTTGCTGCCTGAGGCGCCCCGACCGGGGAATGCCGACGG
Organism: Euprymna scolopes; assembly: GCF_053919585.1. Classification (NCBI taxonomy): domain Eukaryota; kingdom Metazoa; phylum Mollusca; class Cephalopoda; order Sepiida; family Sepiolidae; genus Euprymna; species Euprymna scolopes. The sequence goes on along the minus strand of NC_136505.1, from coordinate 36,655,694 downwards.
CGTTACTCAGGCAATTTTTAAAATTGCAGGAGTGCCCCTCCTTTAGGGGAGCCTGCGGGGTTCCCACTTTCCGGCCTTGTGCCACATTTTGCTGAGGTAGGCAGCAAATAAATATCTACCCCATTATAAACCTCTTATGGTGGGATGTCTCCTAGCGGCTTCGGCTGCATGGAGACAGGGTAGTACATGTCAAGGATTCGTCACTTGACACTCAGTCCAACAGGTGAGGGGCCGGGAACCGGCCAGCACCTGTTGGACTGAGGTACACCGCCTGGGTAATACCTAGGAGGTCCACCCTCCCAGGCCTTGCTACCGGGCTTTCTGGTGGGGCAAGTTTATTGCTTGCTGCCTGAGGCGCCCCGACCGGGGAATGCCGACGGGGTTACTCAGGCAATTTTTAAAATTGCAGGAGTGCCCCTCCTTTAGGGGAGCCTGCGGGGTTCCCACTTTCCAGGCCTTGTGCCAAATATTGCCGATGTGGGCGGCAATTAAATAACTACCCATTATAGCTCCAAAATATTGCAACAAATTTCTTATCACCCAAAACTCACTGATCCTTATCCTCGAGATACCTTTAGGCTTTGATAAGTGATGAGCAAACAGTAGAAACATGTAAAAGATACGAAATATAACGATCATGCTATTTCAAATTATGACACAAGATATTATTAGCTATTATAAAAGTAATAGAATAAAAAATGATTATTCAACATGCGTATCATATATCTAATATCTATTCGACTCAACATTTAAATAGCATTTATATTTAGGTTCTCTAATATTCAATCATAGTCAGGTGAAGCAGTGTTTTACTTGTTATCTGTGTATTTGTGTTGGAAAAATTCGCTTTCCTGGAATAGCTATACATAATTTAATACCATTACCTTCTCAGAAATCAATTGTTTAAATCAAGAACTGTTATGCTCAAAAAGTAATGCCTCCAATTTTTAATTCAATATGAATGGATCAGAGGGGATTACAAACCACATTTTTATTATTATAACTTGACTTATTAAGTTTTTTTATGACCTGAAAGGCTCATCTTCCTGTTGCAGATATTGACGGTGTGAAACTTTAATAAAGCAGTCCCTGTCATTGATGTACGTAAGTAGTCGAGATGAGTCATTGATTTTTTTCCTGAATGAAAAAAAAATTAAGTAATCAGCATTCACTGGCGCCTGCGGAACGTTTATGAAGCGAAGATAGTTGATTTCAGGAGATGGGTTCGTAGATTAACGAGTGCCGACAAAGGCATGAGTGACAAATCATTATCCAGACCTTTACGGTCAACACATAAAAATAGACTGGCAAAAGTCTATAAAAAATGGTTGTTACTATGTAGAATAATATATTCTGGAGCACAGAAGTCACTCGTTTTAATTTTTCCAATCCTGTTTTCGTAGTACGTCAACGTTTTTAATTTAAAAATAGGAGGACTTACTTTTGGACTGCTCCTCGTACATATGCATCAAATTAATTCATGCGATTAGTTATCGAAATATTTTTTGCTGATCGTGTGAGAAACCGACAAACACAAATATTAAGGAGACGCTTATAGAGACGAGTGGAACACAGCGAAAACGGTTATTTCAAACACTAGCGTGATAGATTGATAATAGATGTAAATATTGTTAACATAAACAGACTAACAAAGTTGTTATTTAAAACAGAATGTGAAAGACCGATAGAAAATGGTATTCTAAACAAGCAGGATGGGTCGACTGATGTACAAACACTTTTAATGCGTCCATTAAATGTGGACATTTTGCGATGAAAATGCGGTTTTATTTGACCTCTGAAAGATTAATCAAACGAAATTATAAATTAACACTAGGGTTTCCTTAACGCACTTCGTGCGTGTTAGTGCCATCATTTTTTTTTCAGGAAGATCTCTATATTTCACACTAATTGAAGTCTACTGTTAGAATACGAAGAACGATTGTAAATTCATTACAGACTTAAAATTTATTTCTGCTCTATCCGTCACATAGCACGGACGTCTATATGCAAATACTTAGCCGTGAGGGAAATGACGTCACAGTAATGAAAAAATGATTATAAAAAGAAGAGAGCACATTTGATAAGACGATCAAATTAGAGACGTGGAGTAAGTTCGAGAGAACGTTATAGAAGACGATCATGTTTGGGACGTAGATGACGTTCGAGATCACGTTTGGCTCCTGGGTGACGTCACAGCCGTAACAACAAGTCATGCGTGACGAGAGAATGGGGAATTAACGGTCGTTGTTACAAAGGAAAACAAAGGCGACTTAAATATCTTTCCTATTCTTTGTTTACTTTTCGACTGTAGCTACAACGTGTTTGGTAAGGTTAATTATCATTAGTTTAATGATAAATGCCCAACTAAGCTTCAATCTATGCTGCTTTGCTAAATATTCATAACAACCACCCATCTAACTAGAGCCACTGTCAACAATTTCCTCCATTCTCCATCGCTGCTTAAATCCGTCCGTAAATTGCCCGTGATAAGTTTTTTGTTTAACTAAAATTGACCGCCTGCGTTTGAGATGACTACAAAATGATCGTTTTCAAGTTCAATGCAAGCAAGTTCTTGTTAAGCTGATAAGATTTCACCCAACGTCACCCACTACTAATTATTGCTGCACTTTATCTCTCTTAATACCTGACGCACATTTTTCCTTATACTGAAGTTGCCTTATGACCTTGGTAACTAAACGAAAATTAAAACACCATCTGTTATTACTAGGACTATAACAACATCATATTCTTTTCATTGCTTTGACTCTCGAGTATATATTCGACAATTTAGACACAATTAATAAACCGAGATAATCATCAATGGATATATATCTGAGAACAAAACAAGGCAAATAATATGCTGTTGTCCTAGCCCTAGTTATTACACCCACTCATTTAAAAAACAAAAACGATTGTAATATAAATTCTCGTTAATGGCTGTTTCATTCATAAAGATGTACATACGACATTTTCTCTTCAATTTAAATGTTACAGAACAACTAACGGACGGAAAAAAGCTGCATATTGATACGAGGATGCATACAAAAAGCAAACCATCTAAAAGTAAGATTGAATTGATGGCATTCTTATAACATTTCTAAAAGGCCTGAAGTAGACATCTTTTTGAATAGCTGATTTTATAGGTCCCTTGCCTTTATTAAATTCATTTGGTAACAATTACGCATGCGCTAACATATTTGCATTTCCATGATAAAAGATCTTCTTACCCGCGGAACGATGGTGAATAATACTCAACATATTTAGAATAAAATGAAATATTTGTATGAAATCATAAAGTCATGTTGACACATTGTCTATATTCTATCAATGACACACACACACGTACATACATATATACACACATTTATATATATATATATGCATATATATATACACACACATACACACACAAACGCGCGCAGAAACACACACACACACACACACACATATATATATATATATATATATCATTAGTTATAATTACATTATAAAACCAGATTATATCCGCACATATATTACTATTCAATTAACAGAGTAGTTTGGTAGGGAAATGTGAACACGCAGACACATGCACAGGCAGACAGACAATTTCACTTTTACAAATATATAGATATATGCATTTTTCTGTGCATATTTCAAACTAAAACTGATTTACAGGAACGTGAAATTTTCTCCTGTAACTCTTTGGACTACTACAGGATGTATTACTACTACAACCCAAGTGTGTGACTTGTGCACTTGTTCGCATGTGAACATTATAAAGTTTCATTTATTCTATTAGATTTAGGTACCCACTATTCGATTTTCCTGAATCTAATTTATTTTTTCTTTCCTTTCTTATTCTCCCCACATCCCGTTGCCCCCTTCCACCCACACCGCTCTCCTATCGATATATACTTTTTTATTTTTGCACCTTTTTATATTCATTTCTTATTTATTTTTATTTAAAGTACCTTACTTTTATTATTATCATTATAATCATTATTATTATCATTATTATTATTAGTATTATTATTATTATTATTTTTTATTATTATTATTATTATTATTATCATTAATGTTTTTGTATTTCGTATTTTATATTGTTCTGTATTCTTAATGCTTTTACGCCTTTTTTCCACCTTTATTTTCTGTTTTTATTCAGGTATATCCTACCTATACCAACTTTTTACTATTATCTCTTTAGCATACAACACTATATCGCCATTATTCATTAATCCATTTCTTTTCTTCTACAGTTTTAATTTTATTTTGTTCTAGTACTGAATAGTGGAGGACAACTAAAGACAAATGTGTGTTTGTCAGAGCCTGTTTTATATTTTGTATGAAATGAAACCGATTTGAAGAGGCAAAATGCACATGAAAAGAAATAGGGATATTTAAAGTCTGTAATAATATAAATTAAATGTATATGTGTGTGTGTATGTGTGCGTGTATGTGCGTAATCCTGTTTGTGTATGTAAATGTGTAAAATTTGTGAGAGAAATCCCACAGAGTGCTCGATTTTTTAAAAGAAAAGTAAATAAAAATATCGTAATATCCATTTTCTATATTTTTTATACAAAAAGATTAATACAAGATCGGTACCGTCCGTTTCAAATCCAACCGACGGATGGCAATTTTCTTGTCACTTATGTCGGCCTCTCTCAATGTCTCTGTTTAAATCTATCTCCCCGGAGCATGGAGTCTCATGTGCTGTATGATTTTCATACAACATTTTAATTTTAAATCTTACTTTTCTTTTTGTAACTAGTAATTTTCTATACTGAATTTTGGCTAACAATGTTGTCGATCTGTACGTCGCTAGAAAGATAAGAATTAATATGATTCCAAAGGGGTAGCGTCTATATAAACATCCGGATATATCTTGTATTTCATTTATGCATTTATATAATTACATGCGTATGTTTTATGCACAACAATCTACATGATTTATTTGGGTTTAGTTTAAAACATAATTGTATTGCAATTTTGCTGACGGTATGCCTTTTTGGCTCTGTTCTTTCAATGTTATTATATATATATATATATATATATATATATATATATATATACTTCTGTGGTTTTTATAGAGTGCTCTCTTTTACGTTTATCGCATGACATTATTTATCTAAACGTCTTCTTTAATGTGTGTATTTTCTTATATATGCGTTTAGTGTTGTGTTTCTATCGCTTTAAATCTACGTTTTGGGTTCGGATGACGTCAATCATTTGCTGATGTTAATTGTCTGAAGATTTTTTTTATCATATTAAGTGTTACGTGTGTTTTATCGAATGCATATGCTTTAATTATATTTTTATTCTATGCTCCAAATTCTGTGAGCACACAGTATTTTCTAATATTTAATTACGGATCAGTTGATTCTCTACAAACATTAGATTTATATTTTGATAACCACGATGATTTGCATTATTCCGTTTTTATTCTAGATATTAATGGCATATAATTATTATTTTTTTATTTTGTTATTATGGTTTATTGTAACAAAATATAATAATAGTAGTAGTATTATTGCTTTTGTTATAATTATAACTATCATATGTATTTACTATTTCAAATATTATGTAATTTTTGTTTTGCAATTGGCCAAGCTAAATTAGACACTTTATTTCACTATCATTATTCGAATTATACATAGTAATGTTTATTTTATTACTCACGAATTGTGAATTCCTGTGCCGAATTGCGAGTACCTGTGCATAAATGTTATTAATATGCATATAGTATATTTCTTTAAACGAATATTATTGACTACATATATGCATATATGTTTCAACTTCAACTCTTTAAGAGACACTACGTAGGTTTTAAATATGGAAGCATGAAGACACTGATTCTGCACAGCAGTTGCAGCAGAAACATATATGCAGATATCTTATGTGTACATAAAAACATTAGTAAAAATAAATATACTGTGCAATATATATATATATATATATATATATATATATATATATATATATATACTGTATGTGTAAAATCAAGACTTCAAGACAAGGTGTTGATGACAACAAAAATTGTATTTCATTTTATGTTACTATTGTTTCAATGTCCAGTTCGACAGTTTCACGCATTATGTCGTTTGAAAATGTTAAAAAACCAGCATTTCTTCAGACTTTATGAATAAACACACTTTTGGCGATGTTCCGTTTTTTAGAATAGAAAGAAAAAAAGGGGGGATCCCTAACGGGAAAACCATGTGAGAAACATTTACCTTGGCTGTGGTTACGGAAAAGCCCATTTAAATGTTTATGTACCGCCTAATTTTCGTATCCTTATTTAAGAACAGATTTATGTGAAGTTTCTAGGGGGAGCCCATATATATATATATATATATATATATATATATATATATATATATACATATATATATATATGTATATATATATATATATATGAACAAATGATTAATAAATCATGTTAAAAACATCTTGAAAAGGTGTTAAAACATATATAATTTTAAAAAGGAAGCACAAGATAAGTGGATAGTCCTTAATCCTCGGAGTTTCGAAGAAATACTCTCTTTCTCATCGGAGGGCAGGGATTAGCAAAATGCGGGATCGGACTTTGCATGTAAAAGTATTTAATGAAACAACAAGTAAGTCACAGATCTTACTTGGTTAAAAAAAAAAAAGGGTGAGATAAGGGGAATAGGAGGTAAAAGAAAAAATGATAAAAAGATTTCACATTAATGGATAATCCGGTGAAGGGTAAATAATCCAAGAATGGTAAAATCCAAACACGGTCGAATTAAAAACTTCCAATCCAACAGGTAAGTTACAAATGAATCTCGTAACTTGGAGATGGTCCAAAATGATCCAAAAGGCAGAATTCATTGGAAAAAATCACAAATGGAATGAGTTCAAAATCATTAAAAGACAAGTTCAAATGTGCACAGAAAAAGCATTGGAGAGAATGTTTAAAACACGTCTGCCAAGGCGTGAATAACTTCTCTCTCTCTCTCTCTCTCTCTCTCTCTCTCTGTATATATATATATATATATATATATATATATATATATATATATATATACAAGTGTACCCTGCCACGCGTTGCTGTGGTTCAATTTGGTGTAATGGAAAATTCTAATAAAAAGAGAAAATGCATGTTTCTTATATTCTTAGTACAGCAATTTATTCCAAAAAGTAAAATAAAAAAGGCGAAAATGAAAAATAATGGTACTCTTGCAGAATTGGATCCTGATCCTCGGGATTACCGTCAATCATGGCTTGGGCTCGATCAACAATCTGTGGATAAAGCTGAACGTAGCAAAAATGTTGACACGCTTAATGTTTTTTTGTTGTTTTCTGTACACAAAAATGTGAGTTAGTAATTGATATTTGAGTGATTGGGAGGGTACTATACATAGATTCGAAAAAGTTGTCCAAAAACAAATAAATGAAAGCAAAGGTAAGGTAACTTATGTTTCTACCTAACTGGATAATTGTTTAGTGTTTTTATGTAATATAAAATGTTTAATCGGCTCGAAAAACAGAAATGGTTGCAGACTCTGTTGAATACGTTAAGTTTGGGAAAGTAAGTTGAAAACTAAAAACTATAAGAATACAGTGTCAAAACCATGACGTAGGCTGACATAATCGGTGGGTTTGTGACAGTATTTTGTATAGTTTTTTAGTCTTAACTCACTTTCTCAAACCTAACGTAATCAACAGTGTCCGCCACCATTTGTATCTTTCAAATACACCGATAAACACTGTTTTTCGACCCGACTAAACGTTACATTAAATGAAAAGGGTTTGTATTACTAAACACAGATACAAAGAAGTTGTCCAAAAATAAATATAAAACAAATAAATGTTATCAAAGGCAAGAAAAGTAAATGTTCTACCTAACTGGATAATATTGTAGTGTTTTTATGTAATGTATAATATTTATCGGTTCAAAAACATGCAGTGTTTATCGGTATATTTGAAAAATACAAATGGCGACAGACAGTATCGAACTCGTTAAGTTTGGGGACATTTTTGGAAAATGAGTTTAAACTAAAAAAACTATACAAAATACTGTTAGGAACTCACTCAATATATGTTACTGTGACGTAGGCTGATATATAATGAGTGGTTTTAAACTTTTGCTCGATATAGATGACGACTTTTGAGAGTCCCTTTTAGTGATTACCTGGTTTGGGGATATTTGTACAACTAAACGGCAAATCTGCCCGAAAAATCCGGTATTATTTTACTTTAACGCCCGTCCCATGTTCGTATACGACGAAATATTTTATTGTAGATTTCAGTGTACTAAAAACGAATCTGCAAACCGTTTCCGTCCCAAAAAGAAAGTGTTCATGATATGAAGAAATTACTTTTTTGAAAAGTGGGTGATCACTTTTCAATGTAAATTTAAGTTAGAATGAGCACCCACTTTCTGACCACCTGAGAGAGAGGCATTTTTTCTGTGTGTTTCTTGGCTAAAAAGTTTTTTGTTTATTTTCTTTTGCATGATAATAACCCCTGGACTCTGGGATTATTTCCCATTTCACAGCCGTAACCTTCGTTTATGTTATGCGCAAGCATAAACGAAAGCTGTTTAGCAAATAAACATGGGAAAAAATCCCCCTTCTCTCAGGTGGCTAGAAAGTGGGTGCTTATTTTAAGTTAAATTTACATGGAAAAGTGATCGCCCACTTTTCGAAAAAGTAATTTCTTCATATCATAAAAAACTATTTTTTTGCGACGGAAACGGTTTGCAGATTCGTTTTTAGCACACCGAAATCTTAAAAAAATGTTTTTGTTATATACGAACGTGAGACGCACGGCCGTTTATGGAAAATTTTATCAAAAAGTCCGGGAGAAAATAGTTTTCAATAAAAACAGGTGTGTCAGAAATTTCGTGAAAAATAGTGAATAATTCCACCCCATCTTTCCAAGCTTATAACTCCTCGAAAAATGTAATTCAAGCCCTATTTTATTTTTCAATTAAAGGAGCAAGGACCAAGGTTACATAAAAAAAACAAAAGAAAAAACAAACAACGTGGTTAAAAAAAAGGTTTTAAACTTCGAAATTTCTAAAAAACACTAATTTTTTTGAATTTGAATATATTATTTATTGACCTTTTCCTTCAATTTGTGATATATAGCACTTTGGTGAGTAAATTAATTATTTACTTTTTAATAGACATTTGAAAATGGGGGGCGTGAATTAAAAAAAAAACGTTTGTCTAAAACATTATATTCGGTTTATTAGTAAGACCATAAAATTTTACATTGACCCTGAAAATATCGTAAAAATACAATCAAAAGAAAAATTTTGATAGATTTTTAAAGTTTAAAAATTGAAAAATATTGAGTTCGTAAAATTCATTACTGTTTTTTTTATATTTCTATTACTTTTAAAACAACTTTAATAGTTTATTTTGGAAGTATAATCCATAAAGAAAATAAACAACCCACTTTTAAAAGAGAAATTACGAGTTTTTTTTATATTTTATTCGCAGTTTCGTGTTAGGGGTGTCAAAAATTCCTACAAAATTCTGACACACCTAGCAAATGAATTCGATAGAAAAAAAATGGATGCTATTTTAAAAGATTTTTCTGCGTGTTTCTTGGCTAAAAAGTTTTTTATTTGATTTCTTTTACATTTTACCTTTTAAACAAGTTATTTTAAAGGATTTTCTAAAGTCCCCCCCCAAAAAAAAATCGAGGCCACAAAGTGGGTGATCATTTTACGTTAAATTATTATGGAAAAGTGAGCCTCTACTTTTTAAAACTAACATTTCTTCATATCTTGGAATCTACTTGTTTGCCGTAATTATAAACGTTATTTTCGTTTTCAGCGGCCCCGAAAACCTATAAAAGTGGTAATTTTAAAGGAATTTTCGAGGGCGGAGTAATTCTTCATTTTCCAATAACATAAGAAATTAAGAATTAGACAAATATATTTTAGGTAGGCTTTTAAAAATAAAAAAAATTAAGATGAACAAATGATGCTAGTGCACTTACCGATCCGCGCTATTTTTAAATCGTATTTCCAAGTTTAATTAAAGTTTTATGATATGTTTTTTATTCAATTGTAAGGTTAAAGTACAATATATATATATATATATATATATATATATATATATATATATATATATATATATAATTTAAAAAATAGGGAGTTTTTTTTACCCATCTATTACTTAGATAGTTAAATGTTGTAATTCGAAAGTCGTCAACCTGTGGTGCACGTGAAAGGCTCATTTCTACCGGAAATGAAATATGGCGGACAGTCTCGCAGTTACGAAAAATATTTTTATTTTATTTAATATATTTTTATAGTTTGTGATCTGAACGATCTTAATTTATTTTAATAACATGCAAACATTCCTTTACTTTACACATAAATTTTCTGAAAATTTCAATTAAATTGGTAATGTAGAAATATGTCTTTATGGACTTTGAACGAACCAAGAATTACATTTTTATATATATATAGATATGTATATAGAACAGAGGATATTACGGCATCATATATCTCGCATTCTCTTTAAGTTAATAAAGTTTTATGCTGGGATATGCTTGGTCGGAGTAACAATATTTTTGATGTCTAAGAGAGAAGGCATTGCAACAAGTAGTCAAATAAAATCGATGGTAATATATTACAACGGTTACAGTTTGATTATAAAATCTTTTCGCCAAATTTATTCTATAGACAGAGAGATTATGGTTCTCCTTATTGAAAACAATAAAATCTCGGCTTTTTTTCTCAAATACATTTTCTCGTGATAACTATGGAAATTCTATTCAGGTCTCATTTTCAATTGGCAAAAAAAAAAAAAAAAACATCCGATGCGATTCAAGATGGCGTGAATAAATCTGATAATTTATATTTAAATAAGAGTTTCTGTCGTATCTTGTCATCTTTTTTATTAAAAACAGAATGAGTTTAAAAAGTGTCTCTAGATATAGAACAAATGTATTACTGTGGCCATTGTGATGAAATGGTTTAATAGAAAGATAATAAAACGGCGACAGTAAATTTGCATCCAATAAATATGCGCGGAGCAAACGCTATTATATACACAGGCGTGACAAGTTGGCGGGACGGCAGAATCTCTTATATGTGTTCTTATTTTTTAACTAAAACCTCACGTTTAAAAGGTCAATAGAATATCTCATAGAAATTCGTAGACGCATCTATTATTTGAAAAATAATGTGATATGTCAACAAGCCAACCAAAAAAGTTCATACATATATGAACGCATCAAAACATGCGATTTCAAAATAAGCGTGGCGTACCAACACATGTTATATTCCAAAATAATATGTGACAAACTAATTGACCGGTGGAGAGATTCTTTCTTTTGAAGAGGGTTATGAGTACATGGAAAATGTATCTTATAATATTAGGTTTTGTATAACTTGGAGAAGTTTTATTACCGCACAAACTGAACGGTCAGGCATATAAAAGCAATCGTAGATTATTTGATATGACATAGAGCGTTTGAAATGGATGCTTTTTTAGAGCACAGTTTAAGCATGATACTTGACTTTTGCATTTGAAACTTAAATTAAAAACACTATCACAGCGTCAAGTAGAAAGACCCGACATATAAAATCGACAGAAGATTATTTCGTATGGTTTTAAAATTAATGTTTCTGTTTAGAACACAATTGAACCATGATATATGATATTTGCGTTTTAAACTTTAATATAGGCCATTATATATATTTCATTTCATCAGCGCACAAGCAGTAAGGCTAGGTATAAAATTCAACAGTGGATTCTCAATGTAGAATACAATGTATTGTGAACTGCAAGAAAGGATTGAAAAATTGGCGATTTCACCGATTATGGCAATATCATACGGGAGGATGAAAACATTCACTGATGCTCATTTATTCACTGGCAGCGTCGAGTCCGCTTGCTATTATATACTCACCACACCTATTTCTAACTTTTTAAACTCTCTGGATATTTGCAACCAGATTGTTGGATATTGTTGAGTATTTTTTTTTATTTCCCCTATAAACTTTTCTTTTCTTTCATAGAACGTTTTTCTCGACTGTTTTCAAAAATCAGTTAACCAGCAAAAATATATTTATCTATACGTGCAATTTGCTAACTTTTTCCTCTGAGGGCTTATATTTGAAACTCCATGGTATAAGGAACATTTCACCTTTATTCGTATTGCTAGTCTTGAACAAAACAGTGTAAATCCAATTCTATAGGATATTGCCTTTATATATATATATATATATATATATATATATATATATATATATATATGAATTTAGCTATAGAGATTGTGAAGGAAATACTTATTTTTATAATACCAATGATGACAAGAACATGTAAAATCAACCATATCACAAAGCTTCTCTATATCTCACTCCTTATCACATAGCTCCTTTATATCCCACTCCTTATCACATAGCTTCTTTATATCTCACTCCCCATCACATAGCTTCTCTATATCTCACTCCCTATCACGTAGCTTATTTATATCTCACTCTTTATCACATAGCTTCTTTATATCTCACTCCTTATCATATAGCTTCTCTATATCTCACTCCCTTTCAAATAGCTTCTTTATATCTCACTCCTTATCACATAGTTTCTTTATATCTCACTCCCTATCACATAGCTTCTCTATATCTCACTCCCCATCAAATAGCTTCTCTATATCTCACTCCCTATCACGTAGCTTATTTATATCTCACTCCTTATCACATAGCTTCTTTATATCTCACTCCCTATCACATAGCTTCTTTATATCTCACTCCTTATCACACAGCTTCTTTATATCTCACTCCTTATCACATAGCTTCTCTATATCTTGCTCCCTATCACATAGCTTCATTATATCTCACTCCCTATCACATAGCTTCTTTATATCTCACTCCTTATCACATAGCTTCATTATATCTCCCTCCCTATCACATAGCTTCTTTATATCTCACTCCCTATCACATAGCATCTTTATATCTCACTCCCTATAACATAGCATCTTTATATCTCACTCCTTATACCATAACTTCTTTATATCTCACTCCCTATCACATAGCTTCTTTATATCTCACTCCTTATCACATAGCTTCTTTATATTTCACTCCTTATCACATAGCTTCTTTATATCTCACTCCCTATCACATAGCTTCGTTATATCTCACTCCCTATCACATAGCTTCTTTATATCTCACTCCTTATCACATAGCTTCTTTATATCTCACTCCTTATCACATAGCTTCTTTATATTTCACTCCCCATCACATAGCTTCTTTATATCTCACTCCCTATCACATAGCTTCTTTATATCTCACTCCTTATCACATAGCTTCTTTATATCTCACTCCCTATCACATAGCTTCTTTATATCTCACTCCCTATAACATAGCTTCTTTATATCTCACTCCTTATACCATAACTTCTGTATATCTCACTCCTTATCACATAGCTTCTTTATATCTCACTCCTCATCACATAGCTTCTTTATATCTCACTCCCTATAACATAACTTCTTTTTATCTCACTCCTTATCACATAGCTTCTTTATATCTCACTTCCTATCACATAGCTTCTTTATATCTCACTCCCTAACAGATAGCTTCTCTATATCTCACTCCCTATCACATAGCTTCTTTATATCTCATTCTCAAACAGATAGCTTCTCCATTTCTCACTCCCTATCACATAGCTTCTTTATATCTCACTCCCTAACAGATAGCTTCTTTATATCTCACTCCCTAACAGATAGCTTCTTAATATCTCCCTCCCTATCACATATCTTCTTTATATCTCATTCCTCAACAGATAGGTGCTCTATATCTCAATCCCTATCACATAGCTTCTCTATATCTCATTCCCCATTCCAAATGCTTATGTTTCCAACCCGTTTCCCAGACCAACAAGAACAAAATGCATCACTTCTTGATCTGTTTCATACCACAGTTTCCAATAAGCGTATAACTAATGCCAACATCCGACTTGTGAATGCTGATCATGCAGTAATAATGGTCGAAATCGCCGTATACTCTAGAGCCCAAACTGAAGAGCCATTGCTTAAAACAATGAGATATTATGAAAAGGCGAACTGGGAAGCCATCAGGGATCTAATCAGAGATGCCCCATGGTGAAATATTTTTCTCTTCCTACTGAACAGTGCGCAAATGTGACCACTGAATGGTTCAAAACGGCAATTGAAGCACATGTTCCCGTGCAGAAATTTAATAGCAAACCCCACTCTCCCCAATGGTTTAGTTCTATTTGCGCAACTGCCACGCAGATTTAACCGACATAAGTCCAGTTGAAAGAGACAGAAGTATATAGAAGTTAAAAGTAACTGTAAGAAAGGAATGCCGACAGCTAAGAGAGAATTTACTTAAACCACCAATAAAACGCATCGAAGCACAAAAATTAGGACACCGTAACTTCTGGAAAATCTACAACAGTGTAGTAAATAATGGGCAATCAACAATTCCCCCACTAACCAACAATCACGACGTTGTTTACTCAGCAACCGAGAAGGCTAACATGCTTGACAGTCGGTTTGTTCAAACTCCACACTGGACCCTTCTAACCACCCATCACTGACTTTCCTTTTACGACAGACGCAACGCAAGACAATCTGGAAAGCACCCCTGTTCAGGTACATGCTATCATAAAAAGACTTTCACACTTCAAAGCATTTGCACCCGATCTCATCTCGGCTGTGCTAATATAAACGTGCTCCGCTGAAGTAGCTCAAGTTCTCTTTAACTTTTTCAACAAATGCCTTAATGAATCTTGCTGTCTGAACTGATGGAAAACTGCTTCTGTGGTATCAGTTTTCAAGACTTCTGGCGAAAGAACTGGCTCATTAAATTATTGCCCCATTAGCCTCCTTCCACTTTTCGCCAACATATTTGAATTCATAACTACCCTAGCTCTAGTTTATAATCTTACAGATGCTAAACTTCTGACTGACAAACAATATGGATTTAGACAAGTCCGTTCCACACCAGACATCCTAACTCTAATCTCTGAACGTATATACCATTCACTGGACAAAGCGCGGGAGGGTAGAGCGGTAGCTCTAGATATATCTAAGGCATTTGGCAGGGTATGACATAATGATCTCCTCAGAAAAATTAGATCATACGGTAGCACTGGAAGAATATTTAACATAATTAAATCCTTCTTAGGTTGTCCTCGACGGTCGTACATCTAAAAAATATGATATAAATGCGGGAGTGCCTCAAGGGTCTATCCTTAGACCTCTATTATTCCTAATATTCATAAATGACCTCCCCGACAAAATTGCCTCTGGGATGGGTATATATGCTGATGGCACCACACTCTATAACATGCACGATAATGAAACAAATGAACACACATCTAAAGAAATGGCAGAGACACTAGAGAACGACCTCCAATCTGTAGTAGAATGGGGACAAAAATGGATGGTCACATTCAATGCTGCCAAGACTAAACTTGTTTCCTTCAATAATTACAAGAAACCTTCTCTACCACCAATAGTAAGTGCCAATTACTCTTTATCTTAAAGTACATCGTTTAAACTCCTTGGCCTACCGTTCACTGGAAACATGAGTTGGAACAATGAAATGACATTGAACGCATTGCGAGGACCGCTGCGAAGAAGGTAGGATCTCTCTATCGTATTAGAAAACTACTAACACTCGAAAGTATCCTGTACCTCTATAAGGCCACCATTCGTCCAAGTATGGAGTATTATCATATTTGGGCGGGTACATCTGCTACTAGTCTCTCGCTCATAGAGAAAATTAAAAAGAGATTCGCCAATCTGATAGGTCCTGAACTGTCATCTAAGCTTCATCCCCTGTCCGATCGACGAAATGTTACATCCCTCTGCTTGTTCTACAAGTATTTTAATGGTGAATGCACTGACGAACTGCAAGGACTTGTGCCCCCACGAAGTAAACACCCTCGATAAACCCGACACGCAACTGATTCCGATCGCCACAAACTAGATTCTTTCTCAGAACCGCTGGACTTTGGAATTCCATTCCAGGTCCCTGTTTCCCCAACTGTACTGACATGCTGAAGTTTAAATGTAACGTAAACCGACATCTTGCTCCCCAACTCCTTATATTGTACTCCAGTAGCTGTTGCCCCTGATAGTAGCCCCGTACACTAAAGTTGCAATGTGCCTTGTTTGGGGTGAAAATGTAATAAAAAAAATCAACCAACCGCTTTCACGTTTACATAACTGCAACAATCAGGGAATTATATATACATATACCTCTCCCGAAAAGAATCTCTAACCTAATACTAAGTTTTCACTATCAGTGCAGGGGCAACCCCTGTTCAATCACTGCATTATTTCATCTGTGATCGTTTTTACTGTAATGGAACCTGTTATGAAGAATCGAAACACTTATGCCCCTCGAGGAAAATGCCTCCGACTAAACAGACAGCAAGATCTCACCCCTTTATTTAGAGGTTCTTAAGTGCTGGAAATCTTATTACAATATTATTTTCTACTCCCCGATTTGTAAATTCATAATTCCCTCCTCGTTTCTTGCTTTTCAGATTCTACTCAAACGTTTAAATTTAAATGTATTGCGAACAGATATCTTGCTGTTTACTTCCTACATAGAGTCATGTAGGTATGTTCCCAAATAGTAACCCTTTACATCTAATTAGCGTTAAATGGTGTGATTAAGAGTTAAAAATTGTGTTACTTACAATGTTATGTAAACTTACCTATTTTCTATTTCATGCTAAATGAGTAACAGTAAAACATACGTTGTTCTAGTTAAATGGGATGCAGCTGGAATGTTTCATTGATGTAACCGTTCGATAATACGGCGCATGCCGCTTTAATCATCAGAAACTTCTGTCGGTATGCAGCAATATCGGTCTGAATTGATTGAAGCCGAGCGTTAATTTACTTTCTTTTTACTTTTACTTTTTCCTAGTTTGCAAATTTTTTATTTTGATCAGACACGCTATTTGCGATGTACCGTATACTTGATATACCGCTTGATCTCTCTAGGTCGATGAGAACATCCAGTGTGAGACAGCGAACACGATGGCAGCGAGTTTATGGACACTGATATAAAATCATGCCAAGGGGAAGAAGTAGACTTTGGTTGGTCGTGTGGAGTAAGGTGTTTATTGGACGGATCGAGACAGGTTTAAGATTGGCATCTCTTTATGACGTGAATAAACGCCCTGTAAAGTGTGCCGATGTGTACATAATCGGGGCGTCAATGGATACGGGATGCTGTTTAAGAAAATGAACGGACTGAAGAGAGAAACAAAGAAAACATATAAATGAGCTGTTTTCTCGCGAACAATACAGTTTTAAATGTGAGACCAATGAGCTGCAACAATGAAACTCGGTTTAGAATGTATTCATTGATTTTGTGCACGTGAATTTATTCGTTTGTTTTTGTGCACGTGATTTCATTCCCTATAAATTCCTACTCGACTGGGCCAACTTTTATGAAATTTCACACAAATGTACTTTATGTAACTAGCAATTCTTTAGATAGGTTTTGTATCGGGATGTAATCGATAAGTTTCAAATATCCGTAATTGAAAAATGTATATGAAAGAAGAAACAAGCGAGTTTGGCCAAAGTTAACACCTTACACATATTAACTAGAACATTTGACAGGTTTTATTACCGCATCAACTGAAAAGTCCAGGCCAATAAAATCAATTGTACGTTATTTGGTAAGACAGAGGGCGTTCGAAATAGACGTTCCTGTTTAGCGCATAATGTAACTATGATACTTGGTTTTTGTATTTTAAACTTTACTTCAAATCTCTACCACAGCACAGGTAGAAAGACCCAGCATATACAATCAACATACGATTCTTTTATATGGCAGGGATGCGTGGGAAATTAATGTTTCTGTTTAGAGCACAATTCTTTTATTCACTTTCAACCGAAACAAGGCTGCCACGTAGACGTACGGAGCTACTAATTGGGACCATACAAGAAGGACTAAGATGTTGTTTTACGTTGCATGTGGACTTCTGCATACCAGAACAGTTTTGAAAGCACGTAGCAGGAAGGGAATTATAAAATGCAGTCGTTTAAAAAAAGCTGTTGGAGTAGAAACTTTCTGACATTTAGAGACCTCAACAGTGAAATGTGTGATGTCGGTGCTAAGCAGGTTTGTCGAGCATATGTACATCGAGGGGACTCAAGTGCAACCAGTTCATCAGAGCAAATTATATTAAAATACTTGTAAAAAAGGCAGAGATATGCAACATTGCGGAGATATGATAGCCTAGTTGACAAAGTAAGACCTATTAGATGTGATACTCTTTCTGGGACGCAATCCAAGGGGGAGAAATATTGGTGTATGCACTAGCCTAAATGTGTCAAGTATACTCCATGCATGAGCGAATGGTGACCTCATAGAGGTACAGGATATTCTCAGGTGCGAGTAGCTTTCTAGCACAATAGAGGGAGTGCCCTCTCTTGCAGCAAACCTTCGCAATGTCTTCAATGTATTTGTTCCAATTAATATTTCCTGTGAATGTAAAGCCGAGGAGTTTGAAGGAAGAATTCTCAGGTAGGGAGTTTTTTGTCATAGATAGAGGTGGTTGGAAAGGTTTTTTTTTAAATTGTCAAAGGGGACAGCTTAGTATTACTAGCATTAACTACTGCCACACATTTACGTCCTCATTTCACTACGGTGTGGGTGTCTTTTTCTAAGGATTGTCTTGGACTTGTGTACATCCGTTCCACACTCATGCATATTATAGAGCGTTTTATTATCAGCAAATATACCCATCTTGGACACAATATTATCAGGGAAGTTGTTTATGAATACCAGAGAAAATAATTTCTAAGGATCGACCACTGAGGCACTCGCGCATTAATGTTATGCTGCCTGGATTAACATTTATTAATGACAACCTAGATTGTACTATTGTCTAAAATGACGCTAATTATATTCAGTATTCATCCAGTTATACCATATGATTTCATTTTCATCAGCAGCCTTTCCTGACACACTTTGTCCAATACACACCGAGGACTTCAGTTTTGACTTTACCCCCCTTATTCAGTGCATAGTATATGGGTTCAGTGATGACTATTAAATATCTGCAATAGAACGATATTACCTTAATCCCTACTATAAATAAATAAAAAAAGATTAGCTCGTGCAAGTTCGTGAACTAATGCTGGATTTATTAGCATCTCAAAGAGTTTAGCGAAGCGCGGTAGGAAATTGATTGGACGATAATTGAGAGGGCCATTTTTTGCCAGAATTCTTGTACACTGATACCACAGAGGCCAGTTTCCAGCGATTAGAGAAGCAAGATTCAGAAAGGCATTCATTGTAGAATTTAAAAAGTACGGGGCTAGTTCAGCTGAGCATTTCCTTATTAGTATAGGATGGATGAGATCAGGCCCACACGCGTTGGAGGTATCTAAGTTTTTTTTATGATATCGTGGACAGCACAAGGGGTTATTTTCAGATCATCAATTCTGGCTTCCGTTCCCATAAAGATTATTGGAATGGGGTTATTTTTTTATTCTGGAGTACAGTGTAAGGTTAATCGCCTAGCAAGCAGTCCGCCTTTTCGGTTGCCGTGTATGTAAGCTTCTGGTTATTGACTAGTGGGGGAATTTTAATGGGATAATAAAGAGCCCTTTATCCAGTACACTATTATAAATTTTAAAGAAATCACGAGTTCAAATCCTCTTGAATTTTATGCGTTTCCTGCTTTTTTCAGCATGTATTCTTTTGGCTGTGGCTATTACTTTTTTACCATGATTTCAAGGATCTATACATTCTTGCCTTTTTGTATTTGATTATGACGTACGAAACAGCGGACTGCATGCTGCCTTTGCGCTATGGAAGCTGACCAATTTGTAGTGAACCATGGTACTTGATATTCGCATTTTAATTCAAGCCATTATATAAATATAATTTTATTTTAAAAAGCCGTTATGAGCGCACAAGCAGTATAAAATGTAACAGTAGATATTGTACAGTCCACTCGTAACTAAAATATATTGTAAATAAAAAAATAACGTTCAAAATCGTAAAAAAAACGTTAGGAGGTGAGAAACGTGTTTATGAGTAGTTTTTATAGCAAACACGTCGCTTCAACGACTACTGTTGCTACCAATTCACCCCTCTCGCGAAAAGAGAAGTAACAAGTGAAACAGAGAGAATGAAAACATGAAAGGGAAGTAATTGGGGGAATTTAATTGAACACAGACGAGTGGTGTACATATGTGTATGTTATGTTTATGGGATAAGAAATAGGGCTGAAATTAAACAAAGAACAAAGGAATTGAGTGGAAGTCTAGAAAAATCATGAATAATGTGAGCATAAAATATATTATGGTAAAACTTAAACATAGAAACGCAAAGGATTAGTAATGAAAACTGGGAAAAATGGAAAGATATTCTAGTAAAAAATATAATAAATAAATAACTTAAAATATTAAATATTGCAGCATTACGATTTTTAATTAGATGTATAGAATTATATTATCAATTCTTAATTCTGCTATATTTTAAGTTGTAAATATATTATATCTTTTACAACAATATCACTTTTCTTTTCCAGTTTTAACACCACGTCATTAATTTTCCATGTTTAAGCTTGACCATAATACTTTTTATGCTCGCATTTTTTTATTTTAATATATATATATATATATATATATATATATATAATATTCAATGTTATAATATCAATGACAAAATGTGCATGTAAAATAAATCATACAACCAGTTTCACGTTGATCTAACTACAGCTGTATCAATAAATTATATATATATATATATATATATATCATAATATAATTAAATTTAAATTTTATGTTGTGAAATAGTCTAATTTCAAGTCTAGTTCTTTTTATATGCACGACAAAGAATAGATTCCAATCAGTATATCTCCTTAACCTATAGATTTCGATGTTTACCGATCTCCTTAGAGGAAAAAAATATTAGCAAATATTATAAATGGTTTATACCTAATTTGCTTAATACAATAAACATAGAAAATCATAATTAAAAATGTTTAAAGTTTTTAAATCATAGAGTAAGGGGCATTATATATTGGTTTTCTTCATGTCCAAATCGTATGGTAAATTCCAAAGTTAGAATCTTTGATAGCAGCGAGGTAAATGGATCCAATGCGTATATTGGTTCTTCCACGGCAAAAGGTTACAATCCGAAGTGACATAATTCCTTGGTTTCTCATTAGATTAGATAATGAATCCGGTAAATATTATATTATATAAGTCCGGTGTAGATATTTTATAAACGTATACTTTTTTAAAAATGCATTTAATTTTTTTTTAATATTAGAGTTTCAAAATCCACTCTAAATTTATTTCAATTTGGGAATAAAAAACATATTTCATTTTACTTTCTTTTTATTCACAAATTGAAATTAATTGTGAGTTGATTCACACACACACACACACACACACACACACACACACACATATATATATATATATATATATATATATATATATATATATATATATATACACGATGTTCGATTCGTGGCTTGGGTTTGGTGTCAGAAATCTTTCTGTTAAACTCGAGAATCTTCACGAAACATTGAACGGAACCTTTTAATATATTCTACAAGGATAGATATTCTATGTTCCATTAAGTCAATTATATTTTGGGGTTTCCCTTACGTATGATTTAATCTTCACTCGCCAAAACATTCGAAATTACATGGGGACTTTACTCAGTAATACATCATTTGCACCACCTATTCCTAATTATTAATTCCTGATATAAAATATATCAAAGATACTAGTTTATTTTGTTTTTACTAGCAAAAAAGTATCGGTTTTAATATAACTACGAAGGCTAATAACAACAATCGCAACAACTGTCTACAACAATCGATATATTTTTAAAGTAATTCACTGAATAAGAATTTTGTAAAAAGATCAATGTCTTTTCCTCTCAGTATATGTGTATGCTTTAATTTCTTTGTTTCACTTACGTCAATGCATGCAACCGGCAAGATTATAAAGCAGATTAAATAACAAAATCCTACCCCGTCTTTTATATCGAACAAGATTCTATTTCCACTGATTCTACAAAAATGTCTGGATAAAACTAGTTCAGAGCATATTTCCTTTTTGCAATAATAAAAAGAAAAATGATATTGCTTATAGAAAAATGATAATATCGTATATCAAGTATTCCGCACGTGGATATGTTAGTAAAATATTTTATTTCAAACTTGTTTAGACTACGATTGATAATGTATGTCCTTTATATCAGCGCTGGTGAATCTATCTCATCTTAACGTACAGGTACAGGAATACACTTGAAATTTTATTGTCCTCACCCTTTTTCTCTTCTCAGCAACCGTTCTCTCTCTCTCACACACATGCATACACGCACAGATGTAATTTGGCTAGTCTCAATTTTCTGTATTAATAGTACTATGGCATGTTTTCTTTGATTTTACTTCAGTGGAATTTTTTTTTTTTACAAAGAGGTCACCACTTATAAAGGCCTAGAAACCACTCGAGGACAAGGGTTTATAAGCGTACCGTCAATGGGACAATGTGTTGTAGTGAACATTAGTATTTGTAAATTGGATTACTTCAGAGGAACGACTCATCAAGAAACTGTTTATGCAACCTAGGACTAAAACTTGAACTCTAGATGAGATACATCGGCATCCGAATGCTCCATTAACCTTCGTTTTCTCTTAAACATCGAGTTAGTAAAGAAATTGTGAACAATTTTTCTCTCCTCAATTAACCATTTTCATATGTTCTAGTATATTTTTCATTTTGGTCTCTTGGCTTTACTGGATTTCGGGACAAGAATTCATTTAGTCTGGTTGAGCATCCAGCTTCGCGCAGTTACTTGAGGTAACAACACGTGGAGAAGGTGCACCATTCATCATAAAAGCTAATGTGAGTTAGCAATAACGAGATCTTACTTGGGCAGCGAATACTATGTGATTTTGAATACTTGGTCAGGGTTTACCTCTAGGGTAAATACCCCCATGCCAGGTTTTTTTTGGCAAACCCCTTTACATTGAGGCCTTAGATACTCGAGGATAATATCGAGTAGGTATTTATGCTCTCTCCAGTAGGCATTCACGTTCTCTGTTCTTCAGAATTTTCTGGTCTATGTCTTACTAAGTTTGTTCCAGTCTTTTCAGACTTGTAGAACTCTTTTCCTGTTGACTGTTTTCTTACTACATGTTATTGTTCTGTTGAACATTAAGATTGATAACGTCTCCTGTATTTTAGATAAGCACCTATTTAGCTCCTTACATTACGTATCTTCACATGTTGGAATTAAAAAAACAACTTTTAGCCTTGGGTGTTATTCCTAGTGCCTTTTGCCCTATGTAACTTTAGATATTTTTTCAATATGCGTCTTTTCAAACTTGGAATTCTGAAATTATTTTGAAAATCAACGTTTATTTAATCCACAGGGATACATTACTCGCGTTCCGTCACTCATAACTAGAAAAATACTTTTATAAATGTTTAGTTTTATTTTATTTTCACCTGTGATATTCGGGATTGGATCTTAGTTATTTACAGGCATTCTTGAATGAATAGATGAATTAATATTACTGATTAAATAAAATGTTTATTTTAAACGCCTTTACAAATGCTCAAGTGCGAAAAGGTATACCGGTAGAAGACCGGAGGTTATATCGGACAAGACATTGTGAGAAGAACATCTAAGAATACAGCAATGGTCCAAATGGTGCAATTTATTAAATCAGGTAACATAGAAAAATGTCACATAGAAAATAAACACTCATTTGTGCAATCCAACTATATTAGGGACAAACGAATTTCAGACCATTTTTGCCAGGGTAATCAAATCTCATGTCCAACCGTTTTTGTTTAGTTTTCATTTAACATGTGGGACAAGCTTTAGCGGTCTCATCATCAAGATAACCTATTTCATAACACGGTAGTGCGTTACATTAACTAAAGTATTAAAATTTCTAATCTCTCACCTTCGAATCTTTTGCCCCAAATTTATGTGATGAGAAACAGGGTAATATATTATAAGACTTTATCGTTACTCAGTGATATGCACACATTGATATAAGGTATAACAATGATAATACGTCTAAACGCATAACTACTAAGAACTGAACTTGTTGTAGCATTGATGGCCTTAATTCACTAAATTACAATCGAGGCAGCATTTAAAGCGCTCGACTCGTTAGGAAGCGAACCCGGCTCTAGCTTCTAAATCAAGACCCGCTTCTATCTCCAACTCATATTAATATAACGTATTGAAAAATCCACCCAAAATATCAAATCGTTATAAAATAAGTCCTTATTTACTTGTTTCCAAAATGATGAGTGAAAATGCTTCCCTCAATCCTTGGATAAAGCATTATTCAGCAACCCCAAGGGGGTCCTTCTTTTTCTAAAGCTCTGTCACGCTATAAAAGTGACTCTTAATTAATATCTAAGTTTTTAAGGAAAATAAATATTTTTTCCAAAACATATCTCTTTTCTATTCAGATATTATGTAGTATAATGTGTGTCTTTCATGATGCCGTTGAACCAACCGATATTCTTCAAATTCCGTTGATCGACCTATTTATAATTTATTTATGAGGTCAAAACCTGCCATTTCTTTAGAACCGACCAAAGCAGCGGGTTACACATTAGATCATTACCCTTTTTCCCTTTAACCGACGCAAATATCTTGAACAACTTCTGTGACCTTAACCCTTGCTTTGGATGCTAAAATGAAATTATGACAAAATGTCTTGCTGTGTGTATTTGGCATTCGATTACACAAAAATCAATCAAAAATGATTTAAAAACGTCAACACACGATTGTAGACTAAGGAATCTGTTTTTAATAACGTTACAAAGTTTCGTAATGTGCTTTATTTCTAAGTGTATTTTTGTATTTGGACATAATTAATGCTTGCGTTAATACGATGACAGAAAATTGTTAAGTTAACCAAACGATTAATAGAAACAAGAACAAAATAAACGAATAAAAGAAGTGAATATGTGTATAAACTTGAAATAAAATACATTTTTTTAAATTTTTACTTATTACAATCCATGTTACTTTGCAGACAACGGTGGTCTGTTTAGGCTTTGTTATGCATCGATCTTGACCAACACATTTTACAAATCCGGATTTCTCGTGTACAGAAGTATATTGATACACTTACACTGCCAGAAAAAGGTATTACATCTAGAGAGAGGCCTTCCTTCTATATTACGAAGGTTTGACATTAAAGTATAGTCTATTATCTAACCCGTGGCCCATAAGAACATACATGACGTCATTCATCTAACAGATCTCCATTTAACAAAAACTGTCATGCGTGTCTTTCATTTGCTAATGACATATTTATTCGCTTCCTCTATTGATGAATTGCGCTTCATCGTGCATGATGAACTTTCTTCGATGCTTCTAGCTCCGAAGCACCTGTGTGTTGACTTGGGCAATAACTACAACTAGCTCAAACGGGGAGACCAATGGCAAATGTATAACCCTCTGGGTCAGCTGTGATCTGATTATTCGCAGAACCCCACGTGTTATTAATAAGCTAACTACAAAGTTTAATTGCACACATTTGGTTTTAAACAAGCTAAATAATGGCATTGTTCGTACTGTTGTTGTTGAGGGTAATTTATTCATATATTTGGTATGGTTCAGGTGGTTATTGTTGTTTCCTCGATATCTTTCTAGTTAGAATTAATTCTATATAGGCATCGGGTACGTACGGAGGGACATCGTGAAGGTTTCCAACATTCCGAAGTAAAAATCTTAGGTTGTCAGTCGTTGGTGTTAATCTCTTAACCACCTGTAACACACGTATACAAATAAACCAAGCTGTGGCGCCAGGGTGACACCATAGCGATATTAAAGGAAGAGAAGAGAAAAACAGAGAAAAAAACACATGACGGAGAGGAACATTTAAGCAAGTGTCGACACAATAGGGTGTTTTTAAGCACGTGGTAGCGTGGCAGAGACTTTTAAATAAAGTGCAATGCTCATTTTTCCCCCAGACTCTAAACATACCTGAGAACGAATTACAGACTTAACCTCTGGTTAAAGCTGCATACTAAGAATGCGTTGATTTACCGCGCGGGGAAAAAGTAGTAATGAGACCATATTGTCACTGGCCTGAAAATATGTGTTAAGCGGCTTAGAGTAGAAACGACTGGTAATAGATGTTTTGTCTAATTTCAATTAAAAAAAACTCGAATTTCTTTCCATTGTTTCTTTGGGAAACTTTCATATGCAACGTCGTGTCCGTGTTAAAATGTAACAATTAAGTAACACACCATCAATTTCTTAGAGTGATAAGTAGGGGAACAACTTATGATGCAAGGGAGAGCAATCACAGGACGTTCATAAAACTCAGCATGGTTTCCTTAATCTGAATCAAGTAAATTCCTAGATATACTATCTAGAATATGAAAAGATTTCGCATGAGATAGGAAATGTTGTTTTTTTGTACGTAATATAACCACTAAACAACGGTTACCAGTACTTGTTGAACTCAAACACAGTATACTGAACGCACAACTTTTTATTTTTTAGTACTTATTATGTTATCGCTTGTTCCAAGACATTGATTATTTTAGAAAATGTTTTGTTTGTTTATAAAGAAGGCATCATCATCCATCTGTTCTCATGGGCAAAGTATCTAAAAAAAAAATGCTAATTAATATAGCAAAAAATACGATTGCCTTAAAGCAAAATAGTATGAATGTTTCAGCGTGCGATGATGTTAATTGCCAGTGATTTTTAATTACTTTTCGTGAACAATTTTTAACTTGATTCACTTTCCCAATCAGAACAATTAAGACGAAGATTAACTCTAATGAGGTCCGGTGTCATTCAGATGAGTCACCCGGGAAACAGCAGGTAGCCACGCCATTTACTCACCTTGAACAAGGTCAAATTCTGCAGTATATCTGACAGCAGTTGATAATGCTTATTAAGCATTTTCGGGAAACGTGAAAAATATCAGATCTTTAACTTTAATAATAATAATAATAAAAATAATAATAATAATAATAATAATAATAATAATAATAATAATAATTAAAAGATTCTACATTTTCTGACGCAATTAAGCGCTCAAAAAGTATATTCTTTCTTTTTATAACGTGGATCATTTTTTCTATGCGGCAAATTTGCTCTTTAGAAAGAATAATGTTTTTTAATTCATTCCACGAAAAAGAAATATTATTTACATTCGTAAATATATATACCCTCCGGTCACATAAGCAAGTCAACTTTATGAATATGCAATCACGGTGAACGATCATATATAACACTTTTCCATACAGAAAGAGGATAATGCCAAAGAGTATCGTATCAACATGAATGAACTGATTATACACTACTAACTAGTCGAGAAGGTAATGCCTGGTAAGGTTGTCTAATCACAGCAAAATAAACGCTGCGCTACCCCACTCTCCAAAACTAACGAAGTAATTCTTTGGGAAATTGTATCATTACACCAGAACATATATTATTATACATTTCCCAAGTTGAAAAAGTAATGCCTGGGAGGCAATAATAATAGGTAATTATAAATTAGCATTTACTACACTGCTCCCCAAATTTAAATGTTAGTACCTGGGAGAATAGTAAAATGCCAACAGGATACGCGATAAACTATATTTCTTTTTTTTAATTATGAAATAATAATTGGCCGTATTGTATTATAGTAAGAGAACATATACTAAACTATCTACATAAATTAAGCATCGAAATGTAGTATATTAGTGTGAAATAGTATAGTAACCTGATCTAAGCATAAAAAACATAATACTTCTTAATTACATTCATAGAAATAATAACGTAATATAGTTTGGGCTTTAAGCAAATACAAAATTTCCGAGAGTAATACGCATATCAAATATATATGCTATTATGCATACATAAGTAAAGGAGCGTTTGTTTCTCTATGGCTTTTTATATTTTATAATTGTACAACATACGGGAAAAAGTATACATTACTTCTCGGATTTAGCTATTGATATATAAATAATATGTTTCAATATGTTGTATTTTGCCGTTATTTGTAATTAACCGAAGAAGTCACCTGTTTCTAGTCTAGCTTACTTTGTAATTGTCTTACATAGTCACGTAATTCGCACGATTAGAATCAAAGTTTTAAAAGATAAAGAATAAAAATACGGCAGGTACGTTTTATGTGCGTTGATCAGATTCGGGACACGGACATAGTTATAAAAGAACGATCCTATTTAGTTTCTTCAGTTAAGTTTCACTTACCGGTGCGTATAGGAAAATTGTACACCCATGAGCTTACGACGTTGTGTACCCACCTTGTGCGTTGTCTTTCAATACAATCATTTGAACCCCGATGTTTTGTTTTAAATTGATTACACATAGAAGAACAGTCACGTAATACGCATGCGTTACTTATGCACGCTTACCAGGAGGAGAGGAATATAGACAGATAGGCAGATAAACTAGTAGTACTTACCGTTACACCTAGTTTCATTGTAGACGCCAGTCTACACAGAATAGACGGCGCATTGTATACGTACATTATGTTTGAAGTCTCGATAGCAAAGAGACATAAATTTTTTTACCGTGTGTCACGAGTATTTGTTGACTTCCGACTGGGGTTACATTTGACTCTTTAGATAGTGTGCAAAATTTTTATGCTATATCTCATGCCTCTTGCAGAAAACGCTGGATAAGTCCGACCACAGGTGTACCAGGTGGTATTTGTGTCTGATGTCTGATATTCAGTGTACACGGATTAATTAGAAAAAAAAAAAAAAAACGAAACAGGATAAGTAAAAACATGTTTATTAAAAAAAAAAAAAAGGAAAATGACCGACTACCTATCAATTTGTTTACACACGGTCTCTTCGCGGTTTAGTCGTAAATTAGACAAAAAACATCTCTTCAATTTTATTTCAAAATGTCGTTGATTATACCTTTACTTTCAGAAATCTGAGTTTTGTGTAACAGTCAAATATCTACCTTGTAAACAGGCTTTTTTTACACAGGAATCACCACTTATCAAGGCCCGGAGGCCACTCTAGGCTGAGGGTTAATGGGTATGCATTACTCAATGTGATTATAGCGTAGTAAACATAAGTAGTACAATGTTTTTAAATTAGATGACTTGGGGGAACAGTTCATCATGAACTTGTTTACGTTGGACTTGAAGACAATCAGATTGTAGTCAGCTGAGAAGCAGTTGCGAGATGTATCTTTTTGTTAAGTTTACTTATTTTTAATCGGGGGCTTACAATTTTAATCTTATCTCCCTCTACAAACCGCCAGATTATTCCCTTTCAACGTATTTCCACTAGTCTTTAAAACTATTTCTGTCTCGTACGTTGTATATATTCCATCCTCGCGCTGTTTCCTGAAAGTATAACAGGCAGACAATCGTTTTCAACCAATTTCAATGCCCATTTTAATATTTTCACACGCATATTACGACTACCATTATAATGTTACTTTTATTTCTAAGAAGAATGCTATCGAATACATGAAAAATAAATACATTTGTTTCTTTTTTAATTTCAAGTTCTATTTTGTGCATTCATTTTATTTTAATATATTTATGTTTCTTAAAAGCATGATAGGCCACAATTATATAATAGAATAATTTGAGGACAGACCATATGATACGGATTCAAGGACGAATTTAAATTGGCGGGTCAGGAACAAGCGTGACCTTTAGTTTCTACATGGCCGATGGCAAGAGGAGTGATTAGTCAGTACCATATTGGAAATAAATATCATTACGTAAAATAGGATAGTGTACGCTCACTGGTTTCACTATGCAACTAGTTTATAGTACATTACGCTTATCGATTGATACGCAATATTAGATATTAGTAGACAATCCGGGAAGAAAAACATTCAATTGGTTGCACACACGCAAATTGATTTAATAGTAATCTTTCAGCACCCGCACCGGTATTAACGAAAAGCCAAGAAATTATTGAGCAGAAATCGGTCAACTGTTGAGACAATAGTAAAAACATATTTCAGATTCAGATAGAAGAATATAAATAAAAACGCCACTGAGAAAAACTCGGTCCGCGAGAAAGCGAGAAATAGCTGCGGCATGTGTCACTATGTCTTCAACACCAGACAACCAACTTACCCTCCCGCACCTTTCAGTAAACATGTAAACGTGAATAACAATTTTGCCATAGAAAAACTGATTGCGAGAGAAAATAAATACAATAATATATTTTTATAGATCAGCTGTGTTGTGATATTTACTTCGCTCTCACTGTGTGTATATACTTTGCGCTAGCGACAAAAGTATATGCAAATATTATATAGACAGGAAAAATAATTTGGATCAACCAACCTCAGCAATTACGTAACAATACCAACATTACGATCGATTAATACTTTCTTTTTCAACTGTGACAAGAACCTAAGTAGTGAAGAGTTGCCACAAATCAAATAACGTACATCATGATAGCTTACGATTAGACAATGTTAATATACCAGAATATAAGTTTATTCTCTAGTTTTTATATTTGTATAGCTTATATATTTTTATTTGGTATCCATTGTCATTACAAACAATAAAGAGCATTTTTGGGCAAATACATTTATAGCTATCGGTGATAAGCATAAACAACTGTGTGTCCGTATCGCTGTATAAAATATACTGAACCTCTTTTAATTTTTCAATAAGAGATTTTCATCTTCACACGAAAGTAGGGTCACTGCTGATCCATACACAGTCACTAGTACTATGCTTTAACTGGAATTATTTACAATTCAAAGCTTCTTTATCTGGATTGATATTGTTATTGATAATTATGTGATTGTGAACCCCATATTTAATATTCAAAATTAGATATGTTTTCTGTACCGTAGTTATTTTTTTTATGATTCGCTATTGTTCTATTACGAAAAGTGTTCTTCACTCAGGACTGTTATATATACAGAGTGGAAGGATAATAATGTTGCCCTAAAGTCACCAACACTTTACTGCTTTATTTTAAAACATGTATTGAAAAAAAAGGTCAGACAACTTTATTATTTAGTAGACCTGGCCTTTTATTCAACCTCAATCACCGCCTCCATACTGGTTCGGAACTGAGAGCATGCTATTTTGAAAAGCGCTGGTGGGATAGCGACAATCAGGCTTGCTTTGGTATGGTGGGATGTCATGTTGATGATGTTCTTGACATCTGACCAAACAAAGTGGTTCGGCATATTCAGTGAGAGAAAGGTACAATGTCGTAACACACTTTTTGAAGTCAAACCTTGATCTCTTTGGACGTGATCCGGCGCCAAGTCCCACGCCATATCCACAGTCTTCCAGCGGGCATTGATTGCACAATCCCGATACACTTTGATATTCACGTTCAAACCGACTTCGAAGATGTGAGGTGGCATCAGGTGGCTCTTAATTTTAACCACACCAAAGACCATAGCCGTAATCGGAAACTTTTTTCATAACACTGGGGACGTTTCTGTTATCCGTGGTAAGGCACCTATGCATTTTGAGGGTGCTGGAAATGGTCCTGTTGTCATAACTTGGATCGGTAGAGAGCATCATTTGTACACCAGCTTATATCGGATCTCGCTCGTTGAACATTGTGTCACTTTCAGACATGGTAGAAGGTTCTAATTTTCAACACAACTTACCAACTAGTAGATTGTTTGCAACAAAGAAAGAAAATCGGTTTTCATGAAACTGGAATAGGATAATGTATTCTTTTATAGGAAATAATTTTATCGTTCCATCGCGTATTAGCGATCAATTTCATTAGTTTTGACCTATGTTGAATACCTTACAATGTAAGTAGTCCTATATTAAATAGTATTAGAGATCAGGTAAACGAGTGGCAATCAAACCTCACCACCTAAGTAAACCAAATGTGCTGGAAAAGGGACAGCTCATAACTCCCATTGATATTGTCGCTGTTTACGACATCGATATGATTACTCTATCATGAAGAATAAAATAATACTAAAATATTAGCTGTATGAGTCGACCATTATAATATGCTTGGTTGCACAACTACCAGGCCAATGGTCATGTCAAATCAGCTTCTATTAATTCGGTTTGTATGTTTTTAATATAACAATATGTTAATAATACAACAAGCTTTACTTTTCTTGTTTCTATAGCTGTATTTACATTAATGTTTTTAGCTCATGTCGATCGGCCTATTTGGCATAACAGTAAGAACATTCGTTTATTGGCCAGGAGAATGGGGTTCAATTCCCAGTCGAGTCAGACAAACAACTTTAATAATGACACTTGAAACTTCCAAGCCAGCATTATAAGGGGGAATCATGACAATTGGAATAATACCTGGAATCAAACGACGTCCCCTCGGTGTCGGGAATAATTGGAAAGTATTCTTCGGTTCATCCTAAAAGGAGACTTATTGGATATCCCGGCAAATTAGCTTAGTTAACTTTTAAATTTCGATGCATATAAAGTTAGATATTAGTGGCTTGACAAGATAAGCTTGACAAGATATTAGTGGCTTGACAAGATAACCGAAATAGCAAACTGGAAGCTGGCTTGCAGGAAATTATATATACATATGTAGGCAGGTTTGGTCATATTTTATTTGTTTGAAAATATATATTTCTTTTAACCATTTGTCATAGAATTTTCCTTATAAAATTATATTATAATCTCCAAAAATCCTTCAAATTTTCATAAAGTTTTGTCCTAAATAATTGAAAATATAAGTATTTCAATATGAAATTTAACAACCAGTATACATATATCCATATTTAGATATACTACCTTTTCAGCAACTTTATAAGTTCCTAGTCTCGGCGACTATTGATCAGAATTTTACCAATTAAGACTTGTTAGAAAAATAATGCCCTGAATTGTGTTTTGGGCTATGTCCTATTTTCAATTAAGGTCGCACATTCAGGGGATCATCAATAATCTAGAGCCTATTTTTTGAAATTTATTTACAGTCATAAAAGTTTCAACCATAGTAATTTGTTTTTCTAGTTTTGAGTATTAATTAAAAAATACCTGATAGTTCCCACAAACCTCTGGCTTTGACTGAGGGGAGTTGCTGCTATGGTTTCAAACGAACTGAATAACAGCAATTGGAGACTTGATTCCGAAATATTTTGTTATATCTCCCATCTTTGATTTTCATACATAAAATAATATTTACAGTGTATAGGGATTATTCATAATCGTACATTATTCTCGATTGAGAGAGGATATAACATATGAGGAATATTTAGAATCAAGTCTCCCCTTGCTGTTATTTTAGATTATTTAAACCATAGCAGCAAGTTTTAGTCTCACTTTATCAAGGCCAGATATTTTGGGAAAATAAGTATAAGTATATATGTATGTAGACGATACACTCTTAAACGACATCGGTACAACTTTTAAAACATAGTTCCTATTTACAACCGTCGATGCCACCATGACTGTGTAGCAATATATTACTGGTTTTTGTAAAAACAAATAAAGAATATATATATATATATATATATATATATATATATGATTGTTAAGCTGGATTAAATCCGACGATATGAAATAAAATGGAGGTGGAAGGACCTGGATACTCAACGTTTCGCCCGATCTATGCGGGCTTCTTCAAGAGGGATGGTCATTGACCATCCCTCTTGAAGAAGCCCGCATAGATCCATTTTATTTCATATATATATATATCCATTTTATTTCATATATATATATATATATATATATATATATTTAATGAATGCAATTATGTTTATAATTTTATGTT
The DNA here is from genome assembly GCF_053919585.1 of Euprymna scolopes. Lineage (NCBI taxonomy): Eukaryota > Metazoa > Mollusca > Cephalopoda > Sepiida > Sepiolidae > Euprymna > Euprymna scolopes. Next base: position 36,622,016 of record NC_136505.1, on the reverse strand, counting down.
TTATAATTATATGTCCTTCTCCAATAAGACTTCTCTTTTATTATTATTTTTTTAAATAATTAACTAACATATTACATAAAACCATTTTCATTATTTTTTCTGTATGCCTTTGCCTCTTAACGTAAGTAACCTTCGATGCTGCCAATTCAATCGGCGATTTGATCAGTAAAATTTTGCTGGTTGCGTCCGTTCTCTCATGAGTGAAAACGTGTTTGTCTCATCTCTTTATTCGCTTTGACTCTCGACGCCATTTAGCATCCTAACTTGTTTCCTCTCATTTTCGATCTCATCATTCAACCTAACAATTACATCCAATACCCCACACGGCACACCGGACAACCGCCAACAACTAAAACACGGCCAACATCTGTGCATCATCACAGTGTTGGCTATAGTTCATGGTCGGTCTTACAGACTGATAAACCAAGGGACGTGTCTGGTAGACGACTAACTAAAATCATTCCATTGCTGAATCAATGCGTACTGTTTTTTGATTGCTCAAGAGTGAAAACAGGTAGTTTTCCCTGGAGTTCGAGTGACAGCAAGTCTTGTTCAAATTTTCATTACTTTTCGTTTTTTTATTAATATATTTTACAAATATTTTTGTATTCTTGTTTTTTTATCATTCGTTTTTCGATGGTAACGGCCCGTGTGTTTCTCTGAAAGGTCAGTGATAATAAGTCTTCTCGAGATTTAGGTATTATTCTAGGAGATCTGGGTGGTGCTCTTTCTTCCATATTTTTGTAGTGGCTGTATTGGTGACATTACATTTCGGTTTAAGATGCCATATTTAATTTGCTGTATGTCTCTTCATTTTGTTTACACTGGCAGATTTACTTTCCTTGTTTTGTGTAATATTTGTCTTATATCTTGGTTTATCTCTAATTTACTGCAGTTGATTTTACAACCACAGGGATTTTCTAAAAAGTACAACTGGGGTGTTGTATTTAGAACAGTTGTCTGTAAAAAGTAAAACTTTGGCCATGTAAAAAAATCATATACGGTATTCTGGCATTAAGTCATCGAATTTAAGGAATTTTAAAAAAATTTCAGTAGAGCTGCATAATTGTTTAAACGAGTTTTCTTTTTATTAATTAAAACTTACACTTATTATAGAACAAATAAAATAACTATTGTGATAATAATCCTGTGAGAATTTTAGTAAACAAATAAAGAATATATATATATATACATATATATATGTGTGTGTGTATGTGTGTGTGTGTGTGTGTGTGTGTGTGTGTGTGTGTGTGTGTGTGTGTGTGTGTGTGTGTGTGTGTGTGTGTGTACCAACGCATGTTTACTTCATGGCAAATTTGATTCAATTATGTCAATAGGTTGGATTATATATATTAGGTCGGTACAAAAATAATGTCGTTTTTCAAAACTGCTTCTGTGGTACCAGTTTTAAAGAATTCTGGCGAAAGAACTGACCCAGTAAATTACCGCCCCATTAGCCTCCTCCCACATTTCGCCAAAATATTAGAGTCCATAATTAACCAAGCTCTAGTTCATCACCTAATACAGATGCTAAACTTCTGACTAATCAACAATATGGCTTTTGACAAGCCCGTCTCAGGGCAGACATCCTTACTGTAATCTCTGAACGTATATACCATTCATTTGACAAAGCACGACAGGGTAGAGCGGTAGCTCTAGATATATCTAAGGTTTCTGACAGGTTGTGGCATGAAGGTCTTCTCGGGAAAATAAGATCATACGCAATCTCTGGAAGAATACTTAGCATAATTAAATCCTTCTTAGATAAGAGAAAAACTCAGGCTGTCCTCGATGGTCGTACATGCAAACAATATGATATAAATGCGGGAGTGCCTCAGGCGTCTATCCTTGGACCTCTATTATTCCTAATATTCATAAATTACCTCCCTGACAAAATTGTCTGTAAGCTGGGTATATATGCTGATGACACCACGCTCTATAACAGACACGACAGGAAAACAAATGGACACATATCTAAAGAAATGGCAGAAACACTAGAGGGCGACCTCCAAACTGTAGTAGAATGGGACAAAAGTGGATGGTCACATTCAATGCTGCCAAGACTAAACTTGTTTCCTTCAATAATTACAAGAAACCTTCTCTACCATCTATAGCAATGGCCAAAGACTCATTATCTGATAGTATATCGTTTAAACACATTGGCCTACCGTTCACAGGAAACATGAGTTGGAAAAATTAAATTGAAAGCATTGCCAGGATCGCTGCCAAGAAGGTAGGTTCTCTCTACCGTGCTAGAAAGCTACCAAGGCCCGAAAGTATCCTGCACCTCTATAAGGCCACCATTCGCCCATGTATTGAGTATTGTTGTCATATTTGGGCTAGTGCATCTGCTATTAGTCTCTCACTCCTAGACAAAGTTAAAAAAAGAGTAGCTAACCTGATAGGTCCTGAACTGTCATCTAAGCTTCATCGTCTGTCCCATCGACGAGATGTTGCATTCCTCTGCTTGCTCTACAAGTAATTTAACGGTGAATGTTCCGAGGAACTGCAAGCACTTGTGCCCTCTCGACGTAACGACCCTCGACAAACCCGACAAGCAGCAATATCCCACTCCTTCACAGTTGAGACCCCTAGATGTAAGAGAGCCTTCTACTCCAGTAGTTTCTTCCCCAGAACCGGTAGACTTTGGAATTTCCTTACGGGTTCCTGCTTCCCCGACTGTAATTACATGCAGAAATTCAGGTATAACGTGAACCGATATCTTGCAACCTAACTCACCACATAGTACACCTGTAGCTTATGCCCCTGATAGTAGCCCCCTACATCAAAGTGGCAATGTGCCTTGTTTGGGGTGAAAATGTAATTAAAAAATAATGAAGATGAATGCCAAAAACGTCATTATTTTTGTACCAACCTTATATTACCTTTGTATTATTATTCTTATAATTACTATCCTTAATATTTTCATGCTGCCAATCTTTGTTTTAGTTTGTTGTTGTCGAGAGTGATTCATTCATTTCGTATAAATTAAAAAAAAACATGTAGCAAATGTCAATATCTATAACTGGAAGGTTGTTTTTTTTTCTGTGGAACGAATGGGATTTTTACTTGGCTAACCCAAGTTGTCAATCTACGTTGTTAACCACTTAGCCAATCACTCCTCTTAATTTTTGTTCAGATTCAACACACGTTATTATCAATGACTGCTCACAGGCAATAACAAGCTGTTTACTCTGGAATTTTGCAAGGAACAAATCACTGCTCTTTTCGATAACCGATTCTTTATCACAACCACTTTCTAAAAGTTATTTGTCGTCAGAAACGATTATGGCGTTTTTGTGGGATTTGAGTGTAGAAGAATCTTCCTGAAGGTCCGAATATAATTCGCACTGAATATAATTCGCAATGGAGGGTTTGAGCTTTCTATTCTGCAGCACCTTTCTGTAGTAAGAACTAGGACTATTACAACAGCATATTATTTTCATTGTTTTGAATCAACCGAGAACCACATCACTCTACATAAAACACATAAGATAGCAATGGATATATACCTGAGAATCAAAACACCGAAAAAGCATATTCTCTTGTCATAGCCCTAGTAATAAATAAGGCTAGGCTGTTATTTTTGATAGGTAGAAGGATGTCAGATTATGGGTTTCTGGAAATTCTAGTTTCCTTTGATTCGTGCTGTACCATTTCTCGTTCACCATTACAGCATTATTTTCAGTATTTTTTTTGTAATAGACATAATCATATTGCTTAACTTAATTAACCGGTATTACAAAGTTTAGTGAATACCAGTTGTGCATGTTCTCTGTGCTTAAGTATACCTAGATGTCAGTCGTCCTGCATTTCTCTTTACCAGTGGATTCGAGCAGTGCTGATTTAGGAGAAATATAGTTCGAATTGCGCAACCCATGCTTCACTATCACATGTGCAGCTGTATTTACAGGAGTATTTATCCTCAGATACTAAATAATACTATGAATGAAATAATTAACCAGGAGATTTTTTAAATTTTCGCATCCAAAACAAAGCTTTTATTTTTCACCATGAACGCTCTGATCACCATTTGATATGAATGGCTCTCGTTATAAAGAGGATGCCTATAATGACAAACTCCGGCGTCTGAATGTTATTTATTGACATTAAATGAAAAATTTACATCAAATATATTGTCGAGGTCACCGGAAATTGTTGCTTCATTTTACTTCTCCAGATGGTATCACATTCTTGACGTATTCTCTTCCAAGTATAAGAGCCAAGTACGTCTTTAATACTGTTTCCTGTTAAAGCAGGGACTGCTCGAAGCACATATTGTGAAATTACAAAGTTCAAAACGGCTTCGAAACCTAGTAGATGATGCCCTTTTTTATTCCCAGCCAACTCTTTTCCACATACGTGCTTCTCTGCGCTTTATCGTTATTTACATGGAAAATGCTTGTCTGAGCTTTAATCCATGGTCTCCCTTACGAAACTTAAAGAAAAAGAATCGTCTAGCTACAACGACTTTCAACAGTTTCCCTCAATTCTATCTGTTCCTAAGACAAAACGCAAATTCCATGGAAAAAGCGTATTTCTTAGAAATGCCTGCGTGTGCAAGTCGGTTCCGTAGATCGGTTTTTCAATTGATTACACTATGGTCGTCGTTAAGTCCAATGAAAAGAAGTTCTCTTTGAGTAACCCGTAAATATTCCATTTCTATCACATTTCAACTACTATTATTGTCTAAGTGACTACCGTTCACTCATTAACTCTTATTCCTCAATGGCTTTCTGGCCTTGATAAGTGGTGATTTCCATGAAAAAAAATAGTAGTAGTTAAAGTGATTATGCAATTAAGCAAGCACAATGTCATATCCAATAAATTTTCATTACATTTTTTTCTGTTTTATGGCATATATAATATATATTACTTCAGTGATCCTTAATAATATTATTAGTGAATCATATCACGTGACTTATCTCAAGAGTTGTTTAAGCTGCATTTGCTACAATTCTTTCGAATAGTTTTGAAAGTCTATACATAAAAAAAATCTATTGTTCTCTCTAAAGACGAGAGTATAACGGAAATTGCCCTCTCTACAAAAAGGAACGTACAAATGATAAACGACTTTTACTTCCTGCATAGAGTTTACATATATAATCGAAACATATCCGTCTTGTTTTAATATATTGATTTCAAGAGGTTGTCGAACTGTATTTGAAGTCGTTGTGTGCTTTAACAATTAAAATGAATTTGAAATACAATAGCTTTTTATGTATGAAAGCTAACCTAAAATACGTAGAAGTTTATTGTTGTTTTTGACTTGTTCATTGTAGCATTCGATTTTTTCTTTGGTATAATTACTTCTAGTAAATTTTTCTATTGCTTGTCGCAGTGTAGTGAGTCACGCGAGGCGAGGGACTATGTTTAGAGTGTGGTGATGGGGAGAACTAGTCGCATTTCTAGACATTTGACGGACTACATATGTTAGTAACTTTATGAATAAGTTCCTTTTAATAAGTACAAGACAACGAAAACGTAGAATGTTTAAAAATTGAATTTCGTTTGATAGTCATATCAGTAAGTAACATATCGCTTATCTCAAGAAAAGTAATATTAATCCGGCGAAACAGATTTCAAACATTTTAATGTCATCAAACGAAGCTTAAAATCCACATGTAATCAAAGTTAACCTAACGCTTAATTCAATTTTATGATGATAAAACATTTTCTTTGTCAGTATCGCAACTTTCGCTTCACTTTTTTTTTTTTTGTTTTTTTGTTTTTTTTTTTTTTGTTGTGGTTTTTTCACATTATATGAAAAATTCTGTCGACAAAAGGGGGGAAAATCTGCTATTTTTGGGGTCGGAATCCTTCCATCTTACACTTATATTTTACAAGTTTTTAACCATCACGTAGCATTTTCTTAGCTCTTAATGTCAGATTACTTCTTGGCTTGTCTGGATAGATTTCCATAAAAAATTAATCTAACCTCAATTATAAGATTTTAGTTTTTAACATATATACACTTAAGTACGATTTACGAAATATTTGTAAGACGCATTACAATTGACTGTTTATTTAGGTTTCTGATTGCAATGGAGAAAACTTAATGCAAATCTGAAATATTTAGTTTGAAAATTGAAATTTAAACTCACAAGTTTTATATAATTTTGTAAGGGGGACAATCATTCGCATTGAAAACTTCATAGATTGATTCCACCAAAAATTCGCGTTACTAAATAGAAAATTCGTGAAAAACCCCGTGAAAATCGTTTCTTATTATTTACGTATTTTATTTGAATATTCCTTGAACCATATTTATACAACTCCTCCCAAAAAAACGTAAGAATAATTATTGTTTACTCTGGCAGTCGTAGTTTTAGGTGCATAGGATGTAAACTTTTTCAATTCATCACAGTATTCATAATCAAACGAAAATAAAACTGTCCATTGCAGTGACCTCTACCCCGTTGAGTCATTAGACGTGATAAGTATTGAACTCATTAGGAAACGAATCCCTTGCGAAATTATATAATGCTTCTCCTAGGAACATGAGAAGTTTATGGCGATTGCTGGCAGTCATATATAATCTATAAATATAAAAGCGAAAATGTGTGTATGTATGTATTATGTATGTATGTTTGTATTATGTATGTATGCATGTATGTTCACTTTTTGTGAATGTCCGCGAAAGGCTTTTTTCCGAGAAGCGATCAGTCGGCTTAATCCTTCTGTAAACTTTTATATCACGTTTAAATGATAATATCTAAGAGTTACGAACAGGGGTCGCGTGTGTATATAATTTGCCCAACTTTGACCAGCTCGCCTCTTCGAAAAGCAAATGATCTGGCTTGCAGCGCAAAAGTAGGTCAGACACCACGCCACTTCCTCGCACCTGTTCCTTTCGCTTCATAAACATTCACCTAACGCCTTCTTCCATTACTTTCCCTCGTGGCCGAGATGGTTAGGTGTCTGGCTTTTTTTCTCTTTCGTTTCCGCCTTCGCGTCAAGGTGTCGAGTTTCAATCCTACCTTCCTACTAAAACTTTTTTTCTGTTACAGATCCAAACACCTGGGCAAGGCCGGGTAACCCCCCTCGTCTATATATATATATATATATATATATATATATATATATAAAACACAAATTGTGTATGTGTGTTTGTGTGTATGCATTTTCGTGTATGTCCGCGACAGGCTTTTTTCGACTAGCTTCTCGGTCGACTCCCTCAATCTCAAACTTTTTATACCACGTCTAAATCATAATATCTCCGAGTTAACAACGGGGGTCACCTTTCTATTTAAGTTTCCCGAGTTTGAAAAACTAAATCTTCCATATTTTCCGTTCGCCGCGTGTGGATTTGGGCTTTTTCGTATAATAAAAGCGAAACTAATCTTAGTAAGACATCATTACCGGCGCGATGTCGGGAACGTCCAAAAGTAATTAACTTGGATCAATGTGGAGTTTCTCCTAATATCAGACAATTGCTATTAAATTTGGAGAATCCCCTGTAAATGGGGATTGGTCCCCCCACCATAATCTTGGGAAAGCCAAAGGTGCCTCCGCATTGAAACAAAGTAAACACACTCCAAAGACTGCCCCACAGTAAATTAAAAAAACCTGCCACGTAATCGTAACGCTTTCACGATGACTTCATTAAGCGGTCACCTGTCAATCAAACCTCTTTTACTTTTTAAGCCTTAATTTAACACGCGTTTTTGTTCCTCTGTCCTCGTGGCCGAGATTGTTAAGTGGTTGGCTTTTTCCCCCTTTCGTTTCTTCCTTCGCGTCAAGGTCCAATCCTACCTTCTTACTAATTTTTCTCTGTTAACACACACACCTCCAAACAACCGGGCAACTCCGGGTACCCCCGCTAGTTCTAAATAAACCCATTCTATACACTTTTTGATACAGCATAATCACGTTTGTACACAAATTTTCTTTAGTTAAGCAACGGTATAGCCTGGTCAATATCAGATGGGTGACTATGTGCGAATTTCAAATGCTGTATTTGTTGTCCGCTTATATCTCATTGTTATTAAGTTTTCCTGAACTTCCCCTTTGTCAGTGGATTCGGGTGCTACCGATGCATGAGCTGATAGGTGGACTGCGTATTCCGTATTTAAAATTCTTTGTATCAGATACGTGACCATTTAAGAAGATTAAACGTACGTATGAGGACGTCAATATCTACAACAAGAACTGCAAAATCTTACATCATCATCTCCTCTGACAGGGATATACCGTATGTTAATAGCATATTTTCATGTACTTTTTTAAGAAGACGGTTTAATCCACATTGACTGAATGCCACTTGAGTTTTTATATAATTTCTTTACATATTGATTTTTCGCAATGTATGAATTATATGCATTGTGAATTAGTCCACCGGCAAATTATTCCTCATAATATATAATGATCAATAGAGAATAGATTCTATAATACATACATATGCAATCTGCATATATTAAAAATATTATGTTTAAGCGTATTCTACGACCGGGCAACGCCGGGCTACCAGCTAGTTATAGTAATAAATTCCAAACATTTCATAATTGAGACTTTATATAATTTCTTTACATATTGATTTTTCGCAATGTATGAATTATATGCATTGTGAATTAGTCCACCGGCAAATTATTCCTCATAATATATAATGATCAATAGAAAATAGATTCTATAATACATACATATGCAATCTGCATATATTAAAAATATTATGTTTAAGCGTATACTACGACCGGGCAACGCCGGGCTACCAGCTAGTTATAGTAATAAATTCCAAACATTTCATAATTGAGACTTACTTTATTACTATATTTTATTTGTACTTTAAGACAAGCTCAGTTCGTACAAAAGTGCTCAGTAATTTTCGTTTAAATTGTCCAAAAATAGTTTAAAGGTTCAATCCCCACTATGAGCTATTCTAAGAGCACAAATAGAGAATTACTTCATATCCGATCCACTATAGATTCAAAATTGCGTACGTATAAAGATTTCCGAGTTCAAGGAGCCACTCCTGAAAACGGACGGTGGTCTAATCGGGCGGAACGATTTTAGAATAACATCCAAATTACGTAAATAATCAAAATATTCTTACTGATGCAATTTACTAAATATAATGTCAAAATTTTCGAAAGTTAATTATTTTGACATTTTATTTGCTTTTGTGACTCCCCCATGTACAAAATATGAACTCTTCCGAACTGTACAAATAAACCATGGATTACTGACACTCGTGTGGGTGTGTTTGTACTTATATTGACGTTAAGTTCTATCACTGCTAGTCTTTGTATATTCGGTTTTGTCCTCAGTACAAATGCCTTTTCTCTCACCCATATCTGTGTTCATGTCTTTTTTACTGATCCTTCCTGACCACGAAATTATTTAAAACAAGAAAACAGATATACATACAAGTTACTTCTATACTTATTGTTATAATATTCTTCTTAGACAATATGACCATCCAGGTTGTCATTGATGGTCGTACGTGCAAACAGCTTCACATTAATGCGGCAGTGTTCCAGGGGTTGATTCTAGGACCTCATATTCATTAACGACATTCCCCATAATATTGTATCCGGATGGGGTATTTGATGATGATACAACGCTCAATAATATGCACGAGGGAAGATCAAATCTAAAATAATTGGAGAATCCTTACAAAATGACATCAAGACCGTATTGGAATGGTGCCGTAAATGGACGGTAATATTAATGATAATAAGACTAAGCTGCTCTCCTTTTACAATTATAAGAAGCTTTTCACACCACCGATATCCATAACAAATAACACCCTGCCTGAGAATTCTTTCTTTAGAATCCTCGACTTAACATTCAGAAAATACAGGAACTGGAACAAGTACCTGACGGCATTGAAAAGGCTGCTTAAAAGAGTGTGGATTTCATCTATTGTGCTAGAAAACTACTCTCACCTGAATGTATTCTGTACCCTTACAAAGCCACCATTCACCAATGCACGGAGTATCATTACCACATCTGGGCTGGCACCACAAGTCTCTCCTTCTTGGATAAGGTCCAAAAAAGAATTTCCAATCTAATTGGCTCCGCTTTGTCAACTAAGCTTCAAGCACTGCCCCATCGCCGCTATGTTGCATCCCTGTGCCTGTTTTAGAAGTATTTCAATGGTATTTTGTCTTATGATCTCATTGCACTTGCGCCCTAAACGAAAATATAATCGGAAAACACGCTGAAGAAACAAAATCATACCGTCCATGTTGAGGTGCCGAAATGCCAAAAAGCTTGCTACCCTAAACGTTTCTTCCTTCGAACAGCTAGACTTTGGAATTCCCTTCTTGCTATCTGCTTCCTTGACCGTACTGATACGCGGAAATATAAATGCAATGTAAACATAATCTTGTTAATTTTACTTAGGCATGGTCTGAAATAGTAGACCTTCACGTAAAAGTTGCGATAGACCTTGCTTGATGTGGACTTTAGTGAAAAAAAAAATTAAATGTTTAAAATCTTCGATGCTACCAAGCACATCAAAATTATCATTTAACAGTTGTTTATCGTTATTTCCATGGCAGGTGCTCGTCTGAACTCCAATCTCTGGTCCCCCCTCGCCAATCTTTCACGAAAAACACCCGTCTAGCGTAATCCACTGTGAAAAATTTCCCCCACTCTTTATCTGTGCCTAAATCAAAACGTGGATTCCATGAAAAAAGCTTCTTTCTTAGAACTGCACGTCTGTGAAACTCTGTTCCGTCTGCTCGCTTCCCACCGGACTACAACTTGGATGTCTTCAAGTCCAACGTTAACAAATTCCTAATGAACCGCCCCCATTAAGTAAACACTTCATCAAATCTCCACACTAATGTAATGTACTTGCAATAACCCTTATCACTGAGTGGCTTCCGGGCCTTGATAAGTGGTGACCACTGAGTAAAAAAAAAAGAAAGTTGAAGTCTTATACTTGTGATTTACTTCCAACAAATCAGTCATAAGACATTCCTGCGATTCATTAAAGTGTTTCTTATCTATAGATATCTCAACAGCTAAAATCATTAAATTATAGACATGTAGAATACCATTGCATCATGATTGGGAATATAATGTTTTCGATGCATACTTGCAGTTTCAATTTTATTTTTCCACACGCTAACAAGTCTACATGAGATAAAATCGTTTTCATCGATTTTACGTATTTTTGGTCATTAAAGCATTGCGACCTAGATAATTGTGATCCGTTCATCAACGTAAATAGTAAACAGAAATTCAATGATCGTCTTTTTTTAAGTTTAAGTGAAATTATAACACGACGGTATTAATTATCTGTTTTTAACGTTTTTATTTACGCTCGCTCATCTCTATATGAAGACCAAGAAGCAACTCGGCGATAAAAATGTATTAGTTTGTGATACGCAAACAATGAAACAACTCTGTGACCAAATATAGCAATGATTGGTAGTAGGTAAACTTTAATTATTTAATTTAAGATCAACAAAACTTTATTACACTTATTTTCAAAATGACCGTATTGCAATATGCTCAGTACTCTTGCGATCTAGAGACGAATAAATTAAGAAACACAATTCGCTAATAAAAATTACGCTGTGGTTATATTACAGAGGCAACCAAAGTATAGTGTTCAGCCCTGCGCCTCTGATAAACTCGCAAAATATCATAGAAAAACGCAGTATGAAGAGAAGACGACATATTCAAAGAAGTTTAATTCACTGTGTTCAGCTAACATGGTTTAAAGATGATTTATATCATATAACATATATATATATATATATATATATATGTGTGTGTGTGTGTGTGTGTGTTATATGTAGCTATACACAAACAGCTATTTCTATCTTGCTCATTATATAATAAATTATATATATATATATATATATATATATATATATATATATATATATATAGTAAGTTATAAAATATATGTGGCGATTAAGCTACACTGAATATTCCGTGTTTCATCCACTCTAGAACTAGAGGAGTCCTAGAGTGGATGAAACGCTTAACCGCCATATATATTTAATAACTTACTAAGTAGGTCTACCTACGTATTGAGCACTTTTGCAGTAAATACTAAAAGTTTACGCATAAATTTATACTTTCATATAATATAATATAATATATATGTGAGTAAATGAAATAGTTATATATATATATATACATATATATATATACATATATACATATATGTATATATATATATGCGTGTGTGTATGTATAAGACGTGATGCATACATATTCATATATAAAGAAATAAAAAAGGAACAAACCGAGTTATGTTTTTATCAACGTTTTGTCTTTATTTCGAGACTTTCTCTGAATGAATGAGATTAAGAAAACAAAACACCAGTAAATATATTTTTAAATATTTCATGTGCAATGAGTGATGCTGTTCTATTTCAAGAACTGAAAAAAAAACGTTGGAAATTAAAGAAAAGGGAGGGGCGCTTTCGTTGTTAAAGAGAGGGAGATTTTTAATAATGTCATATAGTCGTTAATATGGTTTTTAAAAGATATGAACGCAGTTAATATTCTTTCTGTAAAAATATGTCTATTAAAATTCAAATATAGGTGTGTAACACAAATGAAATGACTGTGTTGTTGTTATGTAATTTATTGATTGAGATTGCAGGTGTTAATTATTAGCGGGGCTGTTTCTATGGTGTGAGAAGGTTAACCGGTGTCTACAATTAAATTATGTTCTTTTAATAAAAGTGTATTATTATTAGCGCTACGTTGTAGAAACCTGCACATTGTTTGAGTGTGGTTGAATTTGCGATAAGCGCCGATTCAAGAAGTCTCCGGCGTGGTTTATTTGAAATAAATTCAACTATTTTTTGTTTGTTTAAAGTCAAAGGTGTGGTTATGCAGCAATGAATGTTAGAATAATTCACTTAGATAATTGCATTTTTTATATCTCTTTTATGTTCACTGTGCCTTTTTCTAACTTACACTGGGTTTCACCAACGTATCTATGATCGCAATTTTAGCTGGGAATAGTGTATATGCCTGCATTGGAAACTGGTTTATTTTGGAGATGTTTAGTAGCTTTTTATTGTCTTATAGTTTGTGATGTGGTTTGTATGTTTGGAATTCCTAGTTTGTTTAGTGTGTTGCAAATTATTGTATTATTGGTGTGTGTAGGTAAAGAAAGTGTCTGTTTACGAGAGAAAGGTCTGGTGTATATGATTTTTGATTATTTATCCTGCAAAATATTTGTGTGGCTTTTCGCTTAGCATACAATTTTTCCTAAATGTCAACTGAACTAAAGAAGTAAATTTAAGATGGTCAACATCAAAAACTTTGGATTATAGAATTTTGCTACTCATTCATTATATATATATATATATATATATATATATATATATATATATATATAATGCAGTCATGAAAAGAAGACGATAATCCATGATTAAAACCTTTTAAAAAGCCAGCGTTTAAAATAAAGTTAACGGGGGGGTGAAAAATGGGAAGACAAAATGGGGGTGTCAGCTGACCGGTTTCACCCTCGCTTTACCAAAGCTGTATCGTGAATCAAAAATAAGTACAATTAAAAATAACGGTGCGTTACATTATGTATGGGGGGAAATGGCTGAACACTATTGAGATACAGCACCGTTATATATCCCGAAGATCCTGGACGTTATATATATATATATATATATATATATATATATATATATATATATATATATATATATATATATATATATACACGTTGCCATGTTTGTATTTGTAAAACAAAACTTGTCATTCTGAAATTAAACGATATATAATACAAATAATAGCTCTGGGATTTAAAATAGTCACAATAATTATAATTATTATAGTCGTTTTTATAAAAATTATTATCATTGTTATTATCATTATAATAAACTTTTTATACGAATCATCATCGTCATAGATTATTATATCCATCTTGTAATCTTAGTCGTCTTTAATTTTTGCTAGGAATTTTGTGTCTTTGGCACAAAACATTCCACAGAGTATATGATATTCCGAAAATGAGCTCTCTCTGTTGACCGCGGCATGTTGCTGCCTCCATGCAGTTCTAGGAGTTCCACCGTCCAAGTTTTGCCTCTTTTTTGAGAGGGGATTGATTTATTGCTGATCGCCTAAGGCCCCTTTACTCGAGGATGCTGACAGTGCTACCAATGTTTTTTTTTTTTTGTTTTTTTTTTGCTGGACAGAATGTTTTTAACCTTTGGGCGGAGGTTCTAAAATTCTACTTTCCGACCTTTGTTTCACGTCTTTTGATTTTGCAAGAGAGCTAAATATTCAGTCTCTACGCCATTGGTTTTTTGGTATAGCGTTAGCCATTATTCTTATGGTTCTTTACTCAGACACCCGTGTTCTTTTTTATCAACTTTATAAAGAATCAATAGTATCTTACAATATAGATCATTCAAATATTTATTTCTTTTGATTAATTTCTCTCATACAATTTTGTTTTTTTAGGAGTTGTCTAGTTTTTTTTATGGGGGGTATATTTCTAACCGCCTCTTTTTATCTTCATTTATTCATGACGTCTGGTCATCGCGGTCAGCTTGTGTTCTCATAATCCTGAGTAATTATATTCTTTCTGTTGTTTTTAGTTCTGCCATTTTTATCTCAAGCAATGGACTTTTAAAAAGTCTATTTAACTTTATCTTGCATAGGAAATGAGCTGATCAGTAGTGAGATAATTCGGCATCCCTTACTGCTTTCTAAATGCGAATGGGTTTATTTTCTTGCCTAGTAATATTTTATATTCTTGGGTGTGTGTCGACGAGACATCACAGATATCTTTGTTCCAATCCAAAGTTTCACTTCTTAGAGAAGAGAATATTGCACCACATTAAAAACCGACCGTGTGTTATAATTTGTTATGATTAGAATATAAGTAAATATAAAAAATAGTTTTTTACCTACCACCGCCAAAAAGCAATATGAAACACGATGCCAATTTTTATTATTGAGTGATCAACGTCCTGCGAACCTAGACAATTACATTTCCCTAGGAATGCAAACCCAACAATGATTTGAGACATATATTAATTCATATTTTTCTATAGAAATCGCTCCGGACAAGGCATAAAGCAACTTGATGAAAAGAACTACAAAAAGAATACTACTTCGTCAAACTCATATCATATAAGATATTTATTCAATTTTTAATCACCCCAGACATGCCATGAAGCAACCTGATGTAAAGTTCTGTAAAACAGAATAATATTACAAAATGAAGACAATGATAAGAGTAAGATTGATGGATTCCCGCCAAAAAAAATTGTAATTCTTCTTCTTTCTGTCAAACACATCGTTCATGAAATGTGAGAAGTAAATGTTAACTAAAGGGAAGAGAGAGTTAGGAGGCTACTGCATTTGAGTAACAAAAAAGAAAAATATGTACGAGAATATGTTTATACATGAAAAATCCACAGATGTTTCCTTCACTCGGACTAATTTACAATTAATAATAATAATAATAATAATAATAATAATAATAATAATAATAATAATAATAATAATAATAAAAGTAATAATAATAAATATAATAAAAAAATAATAAAAATAATAAATATAATAATAACAATAATAATAATAACAATAATAAAAAATAATAATAAAATAATAATAATAATAACAATAACAATAATAATAATAACAATAATAATAATAATAATAATAATAATAATAATAATAATAATAATAATAATAATAACAAGAACAATCATTTTGAAAAATGGAATTTTATTAGAGTCCGTGCAATTAAAAATAAACAACAAAAAAAAACCCAGCTTTTCTTCCTCCGTAATTCTCTCTTCCAGCTAAATATTTTACATAAAAATAAAATACATTTGTCTCTTCATTATTTATTAATTTAAAGCTTTACTAATGTAATTAATTAAATATCACGCTTATTTTATGTCTTTTTACCGTAAAAATAATTGCCAACTAAGTATGCTTATTTGTAAAACGATCTATCCTATGCTGGTTGTGGTATCTAGCCTTCCCTATACAGCCTTATTGGCTCCTTTTCCAAGTTTTCTTTTCTCTCTTTGAAAAGGATCTATTTAATTGCTAATTGCCCCAGACACCCTTACCAGCAATGCCGACTAGTGTCTTACCTACCTCCTTGCGAAAGAAGATAAATATTACTAAGTTTTGCTATAGCAATCAAACAAATGCCATTTTTTATGTATTTATTATAAACAGGCAGAATTACTCTGGAACAATTCATTTTAAAATCCCTGAATTTTTTTTTTATTTAACTTTAGTATGATAGTATCAATTACCATTAAATAAAGTTTTTCTTATTGTGCGATCTAATTAAGATGTATGTGAAATTTAATAATTACGTACGAACCTGAAATGCCTTAACATATATTTATATTAATCACCGTGTTTATATGTGCTTAGTGACATGTATATCTTCTGCAAGTGCATGTTTGTTTCGCGTCATTTAGAATTTGATATTGCAAATATGATTTTAATAAATGAAAAAAAAATGGTGTCAAGAATTTAATTACAAAATGTTTTCAAAAGCATTAATTGTTAATTAACGCGAATAAATCGATAAAAATAACAAATCATGCATGAACGTAATTAATGAACTACGGATTTGCAGTGTAAAAGACACAGAAAACAATTCGATCCGATATCGATTCTGGAAGAAACATTTTCTTTGCGAAATTAAATGTTATTTGAAAGATGAGTTAAAGCAGAAATACAAGAAAGTATACATTCATACTGAAGTAGGCAGAGGTTCAGTCTGTGCATGGTTCAATTATGGGGGTGCGGGAGTAGTTAAATGTACAGTATATTCAAACTAATCCATTATGTTGGGTTCAAATCCTGTTCTGATACATTACGTGGAATAGGCGAGCTTTTACAGCCAAAGTAAATAGAGACAAGGTATTCGAACTAACAATATGGTATTCAAAGGACCCACATCAGTCACATGGACTTGCGATGAAGGATTCGAACAAGCAACGTAGTGATAAAAATTCAAACAAACATCATTCAGAAAGTTGGTTCATAGAATTCGAACAAGTAAACGTTTTAAGGTCCAGGAAGCAACCCTTAAAGTTGCATTGGACTCTCAATTCGTCACACAAATTCTTAAAGTTGCATTTAGCCTTCAATTTGTCACACTAGCTGTAAAAGTTTCACGGTCTTGGCCTTTGGGCCAAAATCAAAGTGTGTATATCTGTTTTTCAGATGCCGCTCTTCATTTTTTGTTCTTTTTCAGTGGAAAAGAAATTTTTCACGACTGAGACAATTTTTACTTTTGTTCCCTTTATTTACGTAAAAAAAACAACTCTGGTGTCAAACTGTCCCGTGAAAAGGCATTGTGAATAGGAAGCCTACAAACTACATTGAATTCGCAATTCGTTAAACACACTTTGGAAGTTGAAATGAACAACCAATTCTTCACACCAATTCTAAAAATTGTATTGAACTTTCAATTTGCTGCACAAACAGAAACCAAAGTTACAAGTAAAACATTCATATCTTTCTTTTGTAACAATATATTTAACCTTTTATGTAACAATATATGTAACCTTTTATGTAACAATATATGCAACCTTTTATGTAACAATATATGTAACATTTTATGTAACAATATATGTAACCTTTTAAACGCTTATCTAATAAACAATCTGTAACGTTTTGGGTCACATATCGCCGATGCACCTTGTCCTCGTGAGTGATGGGATCCTGTTGTTACGCTATCATTTATACATTATCAAAAAAACTTTCCTCCACATTAATGGCCGCTCTCACTTGATGATGACGTTATTAATAACGTTACACAATGAAGACGCCATTAATTCACAGCATCAGAAATCATCTCCCAGATATCCAATCTGTTTTAGTAGATGACGTCATTCATATTACGATGCGTTCAATTTAAAACTATTTTAATATTTCCTTTAAACTCTTATTAAATCTCACATATGAATAGAGATGACTAGCAGATTGTGCGATATCTTGATTGTGTAATAGAATTCGTTGTCTTCTTCTTCTTCTTCTTCTTCTTCTTCTTCTTCTTTTGTTGAAATAAATCGATTGTCTCGGCTTATTTCATCACCTGATTCGCACCTGTTTCTATCGTAAATGTCTATCCGTTTTATTTTTCGTTTTTAGCATTATTCATTCTAATTAGGTGGCTGGCTCACACGATTATTTATGGCTGATCTGACAGTTATGCACGTGGCAATCAATCGCATGTCTTCTCGTAATCAACAAGTAAAAGTGATGTTATTTAGTGAGCAGTCGTGTACAATTTTGACAAAATTGCAGCTTTCTTGTAAAAACGAAACAAGCGGTCAAAACGTTAAAACCTCTAAGAAATGGATATTTAAAATTGGATTAAAAAATTGAAACGCCATCTTTACTAGTCTAAAATTATCCCTAAAGTATGAGATTAACTCTAAGTAGTAAATAACTCAAAAGGGTTGACAGGAAAATTATTGCTTAAACGAGGGAACATTTATACAACAAATTGATTATTCACTCATAGATTAGAAACAAATCACAACCGATAAAGTGTATTTGCCATTCCAGCCATAAAGGAACATCACAGCCTTCTTATAAAGCAATTTATAGGCTTCTTTTTCACTTTGTATAGTTTAGCTCAATAGGTTAAACACTGTAAACGTACATACCTTTCACCTAGAAACATTAAAAAAATAATAAATTTATCATGAATAAATGTAATAAATATTCATGAACGCACGTTGTACAACGATTTAATGATAAAGACTACACACCGAATTTTACTTAATACTGTTAATCTGTTACGCCACGGACCCGTCGCGTGACGGATAAACTACTAGTTAATTTCAGATCTAAGCTACATTATTTTGAATGTTTGGATTTTCCGAGCTCGACAAGCGATACTAGAAGATGGTAGAAAATTACATCGAGCGAAGTGTTATGAGATTAACCCTCAAGATGAAATCAGTAGTCCAAAAAATGGAAAGAATATGAATTATCAATCCTCATATTAAAAACAAAATAGAAACATAATAACATTCTTATAGAGGTTGTCAATCACAGACCTAATTTCTATCATACAATTATACATGTATCACCTGTCCGAGCTATTAATCATATCCCACTAAATTAACCTTTATTTCTTTTATCTTACAGGTAAGAAACGTGTTTGTCTTCAACAGTTTCATTCTACAATCAGTAAGTCAATTTGTTTTCTATTTTTGTAAGATTTATGTACTTTTATTTGTTTCATTGATATTGACTTAGTGCCCACCTTATCAAGATGTGACACAAGGTCGGAAAGTGGGTATGTCAAGCCGGCGACCCTAACAGAAGGAACATTCTTGCCTATTTTCTGGCCACCCCCGTTGACATTCTCTGATCAAGGCGACTCAGGCAATGAGCAATAAATTTACCCCATCCTAAATCCAGGTTTCAAGGGAGAGTGAACCTTCTTAGTAATAACCAGGCAACATACCTTAGTCCATATAATTTTAGGTTAAAAATAACTTCAGGTTATAATATTAAGCAATGTTCGCATCGTTCTAAGAAGAGAGTTTAATAATCTCCATGGGTTAAATTCAATATAAATCCGAAATATTTCAGTAGTCAACCCCTTATTTTTATAATTTACATGGAAGTAAATTAAATTACACATAGATCAGAATACCTAACTTAAGCCAGTATCTTCCAAGCAAAACTTATTGTGGTTAGTTAAGCTGTAAATTCTATACATATAAATATACAAACATAAATATAATATATATATATATATGTATGTATATATTAAGTAATGTGATTTATAATTGAAAAATTAAAAAAAAATGTAAAATAAAATAAAAAGCTATAGCAAACATCTAAATGACTACTTTAAACACAGTTCCTGATTTCAAAAAAAGAAAAACTAAAAGATTAATCTGCCTTACTTTTAATGCTAGGTTTATTTATGGTGTCTTTTAAATTCAATAAAAAATCCTCCTAAATTTGCTGATGAGGAGACCGTGCTTACCAAAAAAACTATATATAATTGTTCTACATAACTTCATGTATATCACAATAAAAAGCACGGATTTCCGAAACGATCGTACAGATAATTGATTTTGTTGTTGTTCTTTCTTATGAAACTGATTTTTAATTTAATTAAAATTTGATTTTTAAATTTAAAATTTTTTTTAAAATTTTTAAATTATAAATCACATTACTTAATATTGAATTAGCTCTAGGACATTTAACTATCGAGCTTATTATATATCTAAATTACAACGAGCACTTTCTATTTCCTGTATTTTAATTAAACTAGTAATTTCACTGTTACATTAAAATACACTTAGCTCTTTAGACTATTGTTCTAATCTCCTTTAAAATATGTATACATATATATATATAAAATAAATATAATTCAGCCTAGCCCTCCTGCACCCACCTTCATAGCCAATTAAAAAATATATAAAAACACATAGCCTCAAACGAAAAAAAAAGAAAAAGAAAACAAAGAGAATTGTTCCTGATGATAATCGGATGCATCGATAGAAATCGCTTGCGAAAAATATGGTCGAACAACACATTTTGGGCGCCATTCTATATTAAATGCCTGCCGAAATTAAAAATTGACCGCATTGCACATCAAAAATATATCCAAATCGATCGGGGAAAAGAATAACTATGTCGTGTTCAACCAGAAGTGTATATATATATATATATATATATATATATATATATATATATATATATATATATATAATTTAAAATATTCTCTCTATATATATTAACTGTAGCGTCTTTAAATCAAAATACGCTAACGGAAACAATTTACTGCTCGAGCGTCACCCTTTTAAAATTCATCATTCAATGAAATAAAAAGCTATAGCAAACATCTAAATGACTACTTTAAACACAGTTCCTGATTTCAAAAAAAGAAAAACTAAAAGGTAACTATCTCTATATATTTTTAAATCAAATTTATTATGTAAATTCAAAAAATATATTTTTTCTACTCATTTCTATATATAACCTATATTAATTTTCTTATGAATTTTAAATCCAAACATTTTATTTCAATTTTTTTCAGATTCATCTGCCTTACTTTTAATGCTAGGTTTATTTATGGTGTCTTTTAAATTCAATAAAAATCCTCTTAAATTTGCTGATGAGGAGACCGTGCTTACCAAAAAAACTATATATAATTGTTCTACATAACTTCATGTATACAACAAATAAAAAGCACGGATTTCCGAAACGATCGTACAGATAATTGACTTTGTTGTTGTTCCTTCTTATGAAACTGATTTTTAATTTAATTAAAATTTGATTTTTAAATTTAAAAATTTTTTTTTTATTTTTAAATTATAAATCACATTACTTAATATATATATATATATATATATATATATATATATATATATATAGAGAGAGAGAGAGAGAGAGAGAGAGACGGACAGACAGACAGACAGACACAGACAGAGAGAGATACATTTTGATATATTTAGATGTTTGTTATTGTAGAAAAAAATGACAGTGATGTCAAATCATGCATGAAAAGGAAATGTATGTGATTTATCATAAATATATATGATCATACGTTCGTTGGGTTTTACGTATAATTGATATATGATTTTCTATAACGTTTAATGCTTTGTGGAGAACCTACCAACCGTTTTGGAGCAGATGCTAATCTCAGTGGGTGCAATAACTGCCACAATATAACACAGAAAGTATACCTCAGATTTTCATCAGACGTTTTCTTCATTATATGCATATTTTAACAAACACTGATGGTGCGTCTCTCCCATTGAATTACACGAGGTCCCAGCTTCCAACCTGAACATTTTCACGTCTGAGCACGTTATATACGTAACCTAGCATTCCCAACGTAAATATCGTATAATAAGGTTTACACACCGGTTCCCACTAGATTACCGAAATTATTGAATCTTGCCAACACAAAATGGGTGAGCATTTCGGACCTCCAGGTACTGTATGGACTCTCCGGTTATCTCTGTATTGTTTTCAGTCGTCCTGGGATACTTCTTGCTATTGGACTAAAAAGGTGCCGACTCACGAGAATTGTGGTTGGTAGTTCTGCAACCATTGCCTAACAATTAGATGTGTAGCTGCTTCTATAGGGGGTATTCTTTGTCTTTATAGACTGGACAGAAGGATCTTTTTCATCCCCAAATGTTCACCCATATGGTACTGGCAACGTTTATCCTTGTTTTACTTCGGTGATCTGGCGTGAACCTGTATGTCACCGTGAATATGCCGTATCGGGTTTTTTTTATATTCAAAAGTAATGGACTAATGAATTCAACGAGGTTGTTAGATAGTGCTCAATAAAAAGAGCTGATAATACTTGTTTATTGTTATATAAACATGCTCACATCCCGCTGCTACAAATAGCCACTTGTTTCAATCAAACAACAGATATCATCAGGCAGCGACTTGACTATTCAAAAGTTCAATGAATAATGGATTTTTTATTTTAGGTAGGAACTCTTTAGAAGTTGGAGTTAAAAAACTTAAAACACAGGACTTTAATTAAATAAAAAAGTAAAAAGGGAGAGGCAATTTAAATAAAGTTAAAAAATTACAATGGGGAGAGAGTGATTGAGAAGAGAAAAAAGGAATAGAGACAGAAATAGAGAAAGAAAATATAGAGAAAACAAAATAGAGAGAAAAAGAAGAGAGAAAAAAAAATATATATATACATATATATATATATATATATACATATACACATACATATATATATATGATATGGAGAAGAAAAGAAAAAAGAAATAAATGGTTATAATAAAGAGAATAAGAACTAGAAGGAAAAGGAAAGAATAATGAGATCTAGTTCAATAGGGAAAGAGAGAAAG
This sequence comes from Euprymna scolopes, assembly GCF_053919585.1. Taxonomy (NCBI): domain Eukaryota; kingdom Metazoa; phylum Mollusca; class Cephalopoda; order Sepiida; family Sepiolidae; genus Euprymna; species Euprymna scolopes. The sequence goes on along the minus strand of NC_136505.1, from coordinate 36,599,232 downwards.
TAAGAATTTGACAGTGTATAGAAAAAGAAAAAGAAAAAGAAGGAACTATTCGAAGAGGTGATGGAGTTTGCTAAACTCCTGTCTGATATAAAAGACACTGAAATTGAAATTATACGGACATGTAGAAATACTACATTAATTAGTGGAAATGATCAGTGGTTGAAAAAAGATCAAAATGACCTGTTTGACATTTCCATGGGGTCTTTGGATTCGGCTGAAATGACAGACTTAGTAGGTCTATTCATACTATACAACTTAACCAAAGACATCAATGTCATTGATATAGGCTTGTATCGTGATGATGGACTGATGATCATCAAGGAATCCAACGGCCCTAAATGTGAAAGAACCAAAAAGATTATCTTAAATGAATTCCGTAGAATTAAATTAAAAGTGGATATTATATCAGATGTTAAAACTGTAAATTTTTTGGATGTGAACTTTGATTTAAGGAAAGGCATCTACCAACCATATAGGAAGGAAAACTCAAACCCA